>NC_134539.1:118412524-118712524 GCF_050624435.1 Tenrec ecaudatus
CTGTAATGCAAGCAGACTGCCACCTCTCTCCCTCAGAGAGGCTGGTGGTTTTCCAAACAGCTGGCTTTTAGTTAGCAGCCAGCTGCTCTAGCCACTTTGCTACCAGGGCTCCTCCTGGATAGCCAACTAGTTTGTGGAACAAACAGGAGTCCAAGGAAGCCAGGATCTTATCAATACAGCCAATGAGGCAGGTACTAGTTCTCTCTAAGGATGAGAGAGCCTTGTGTCAATATTTATAGTGGCACACACTGTGCAGAAGGAAATGCCCTTTATCAAAAGCAAAGGGCAGCTAATCAAATGTGCAGCCACAGGACAGGTTACTTAAATGTCGGAGCCTGTTTCCTCCCTATAATACAACCCCCATGCTGTGGGCAGTTGTAGGGGTGGCAAATAGTGTACCTAAGTACCTAAGCTGTAACAAGCAGTTGGTAAATGGCAAATTAAAAGAAAAATATATAAAATAATATATCTATATACTGGTGTGTGTGTATATATATATATGTATATATATATATACACACACTTCATGATTTACATATCAATAAACATAAGTTAGCATCCTAAAATGGCAAGAACCTAGATGTTCCAGTGTGGCTATCTTTAGCTGAAGAGCCCAAGCTTGCTCTCTGGTCACCCAAAGCTGAGGTTTCCTACCACCTCAGAGACCGGGTGGGTCAAGGGCCTTAGCATAGCTGATCACCCCACCCTCATAACGAAGAAATGCTTATGTCTTGAGAACTCACCTGAAATTTAAAATCATTGCTCAGCTTGGAAGGCTGCTTAGTTTTAAAAATAAATTCATGTGCCAAGAAACTTGGGCTCCCTTGAAAGAGTGTAATGTAAAACAGGCTCTCAGAGTGGCCATTGTAATTTCCCAGTAAACCTGCCTGGGGTGTTCACCTGGACTGGGGAAGATTTAGTGCTGGTGACAACACAATGAGCAGACACTAGAGCAACTGTGACATTTCTAAGGCAGCAACCTGCGGAGCAAGCCAGATTACCAGCTGGCCTCCAACGCTGGTCCTGGACACTGAGGCACGTTCTCTGTGAAGCTTAGATGATTTCTGAGACCGCTATTTTAGAATAAAGAATTCAGAATATCTGTCATGGAGGAGACAAGTACCAGTGGACGTGTAGAACCCGAGGTCTGAATTAGAAGAAGTGGTCCATGGGCTTGGCATAAACAAGGGCTATTTCACAAGGCTGGCTGGCTCACAACGGGGGGCAAACACTGGCAAAGGCTTTACATCCTGATATTTTCCATCCACCAGGCCTTGGGCCTTGGGTAATGGATAATGCATATTTCTTAGGTAAGAATTTCTTCTTAGAGCAAAATTTTCAGAAGACAGAACCATAAAAATGCAAAAAATAAAAACTCTATCTCCAAAAGCGCTTTACTTTGGCTTTTAGAATCAGTCAGGCTTGACCTTAAATTCTGGTCCTGGGACTGAGTGGCTAGAGTAAGCTGCTTCTCTGAGCTGCAGTGTAACAGAAATAAAGTGCTCCTGCAGGATGGGCACAGACTAGGGGCTCAGTATGGTGAGGGAGCACTGCACACACATACACACACACGCACACGTTCACGCAAGGGTGCCACCATTTACCTTCTGAAGGTAACAGAAAGAAGGTAAAACTGCCCCTGATTACCGGCAGCAGAAAACCAAAAAGGAAGTACCTCAAAGACCCAAATTGTCCTTGCACCAAAAGGCCCAGAAGGCCTCGATGCCCTCCTGGTGGTTTTCATTTTGAAATGGTGCTGTGATGGGTATGGCAAAGAATGCAAATAAAAAGGAAAACAACAAATAGGGAATAACAGAAAATAAGGCTTAGAAATCAGACAGACTTCAGCCAAAAGCCACCCAAGTGTGGTGCCATTGACACACTATCAAAGAAGGCCCGCTCACACCTCCTGCCAAGTGCAGGAGGGACCACATGACGAGAGGGTCTCCAACCCCACCAGAGCAGCAGTGGGTTTTGGAGGATAAAGGGGTAGGATGACAATATGAGTAAGGGGAAAGGAGAGAGATTTTACTTTCCACTAGCAATACAATGAGCTCTTCTCCTGAAGTGGTAACCGCTGTGCACAACTGGAAAACATACATAATCACCATGAGTTATCAATGTTCTTGGAAACTCCCTGGTTTCAACTTGGCGATGACAAATATCTGCAGAGGGGCCTCAGCATCTGCCATGAAGTTCAGGGTAAGTAATTCTAACAATGGAGGGGTGCCAAAATGTCACCCCTGGGGTCTGGCCAATTAAATGGTTGCTTCTTAGTGTGGAGTTTAGGGGAGATGACAGATTGAACGCCT
Source organism: Tenrec ecaudatus (assembly GCF_050624435.1). Taxonomy (NCBI): domain Eukaryota; kingdom Metazoa; phylum Chordata; class Mammalia; order Afrosoricida; family Tenrecidae; genus Tenrec; species Tenrec ecaudatus. Next base: position 118,414,837 of record NC_134539.1, read on the forward strand.
CAGCAGAGAAGCCTACACACTGCATTTCAGCCCAGGCATTTTGCCTCAAAGGGCGAGTCAATCAGGAAAGAAAACAGTTCAGGGTAAAGTCTACTTACAACACTGGAAACGGAGAATAAATGGGCCTGCAGCTTAATTACCACAGGCTCCTTCTTCCATCAAAATTGATGACAGAGCTCATCAAGATTAAATAAAGTGACTCTGTCCCCCTCAGTGCTCTCATGCAGGAAACAGGGCTCAGTAGATAAGCTTTTCTGAACCTTCTGACTGGAGAAGCCTGTTCCAATCTATCCTTATCACAGTGACTAAAGGGTGTCTCTGTTGTTAGGCGTTGTCAAGTCGATTCCAACTCAAAATGACCCCGTGCACAACAGAATGTCCTAACTCTGCCCAGTCCCGTGTCCTCTAACACTCGGACCTATGCTGAGGCCACCTTGCGGCCACCCCGTCAATACAGTGCTCTCTACTTGGAGGACTAAGGTGCTCCTGGCCAAAGTGACGGTATTTTTAATCACAACATTGCTTGGGAAAGCAAGGCAGTGAATAAGGAGTGCCAACAGGCAAACCATTCACTAAGCCAGGAACCACGTGCAAGGATAGGTTGGATGCAGGGCAAGCATGCCGTCGAGGACCAGAACTATGTGGTTCACCTTCCCAAAGTGGACCGCACAAAGGCTTCTGTGGACGAATGTTCTGGGGGTAAAGAGTGAACTAAGAACTCTGGACTATGGGTTAAGCTTTGAATCTTAGATGTCTTTAATAGTCTGCTACATTGAAATGGTAACTGAAAGAACAAATGAACACCCCAAACCTTTATCCCAGAGCCTAGCAATATTGGTGCCCAACAAAAATGGGCTATCAATAATTTAAAAGGAAAAAAGCACAACTTCTTAAAAAAAAAAAAAAGACAAATTTCTCTGCTCTATTCCCTGTGGGTTTTTTTTTTTTTCCTAAAACAATGCTGGATGGCAATGTTTGTTTGTTTTTATTACCTTTAATCTAGTTTTCAACCACCCATCTTCCAAGGGCTAAATTACTCCAGGCCGATTATCAGGTTTTACTGGTAATTTTATGATCCCTCTAGAATTACCCTCTGAGGCAGTCAGGATAGGTTGGAAGTCCCCCACCACCCTCACACCACTCTTCCTATCTCCAGCCTCTGGCTATTATGTCATTTCCCAATTCTTCCTATTACTGATGAGCTTGTCACTCTTCCCTTAATCCAGCCCATTTAAAACGCCTCCTTTCCCTCTTCAATTCCTCTTCTCCAGTCAAATTCCCAAACCCTCTGGTCTTCACCTGGGACACTAACTGCTCGATTAGCACAGCAGTCAGTCAGTCACATGGGATTTTTGTGACAAACTGAGGATGAATTCAGACTAACCACCTCCTTCTTCCTCAAACTTTTGCTGTTTGATCTCAATCTGGAACTTATGCTGCCTTTCTGAAGAGCTTTCTGCTCTTGCCCGTTATCTATCCCAAGCAGCAGAAACGAATGAGGATTTCGAATTGGCTGGGGGGCACAACTTGTGTGTCCTCATAGGCTCTCCTTCTCAAAAACTGCCGCTTGACTGGTCCCTCTTTGCTCATAGGCCACAGCAAAATGCTGTGCTGGCATCAGGCATACCGCCATCCTCCCTATTTTACTTTCACTCAGAAAGGCGCTGGACCATCGGCCTGTAGATATGTGTGGCTGCTTTACCCACACTCCTGACTCACAGTGTGGAGGGAGTCTGCTCCGTGGTGCTGCCGGGAGAAAGAAGACACACCTCCAGACCTTCAACTGCCCTGTACTTATCAGTTGATGTTTTTAAAATCATTTTACTGGGGGCTCATACAACTCTTAGCACGATCCATCCATCAATTGAATCAGGCATGTTTGTGCATACGTTGCCCTCATTCTTTTCTAGACATTTACTTTCCTCCACTGCCCCACCCACCATCATAACCCCTGATAGATTGTACATTGTTATTATTGTCATCTCTCACACCGACTGCTGTCTTCCTTCCCCCATAGAGGGGTGCATGGTTGTGTGTTGATCATTGTGACTGGCTCGCCCCTTCTCCCTTCTTCTCCCCTCTTCCTCCTACCCTTCTAGTATCACTTCACTTGGTTCTTTGAGGCCATCAGAATGGAGCTGTTTGGGGAAATTAATGGGAAGGGCTGTAATAATCTACAATGGCCCCAAGATGAGCCCTCGCTGGTGGTTATCCTCCAGCCATTCTCAAACAAATTGTCATCCCCAACCCCTGCTCCAGCATTTCCCAGTGGCAAGGAGGGAGGGAGCGGTGGGGCTTCAGAGCACAAGGGCTCCAGAGGCAGCAACTAACTAGCCGAGTGGCCCTCACGCAAATTATTCATAGGAACTGTTCTCCCACAAGGGAAGGGAAAGCAATTCTGCAGCTAGCTTTAGCTCTAGCCTCTGGCACTCAAGGAAATTTCTGATTTGAAAACTAAAAATGTATCTGAAGGCCCTGTGGTAATTTGTAAACTACAAAGCTCTGGGAGCCCTCAAAGGGTGTGCTGTAAGCCCTGTATCCCAACAAAAGGAACCTGTCCTAAGGGGCCGGCCCCAATCCCAACTATGTGGACAGACCCCCTTCTCCCCAGAAGAATCCACTTCAGAGGACAGCACTGAAGCTACAGCTCAGAGAGAGGGACATGTCGGATCAGAGCACGCAGGAGCAAATGAAGGGGGGAGGAAGAGAGAGTGGAGCACATCCTGGCCCACCAAGCCTTGAGGACGATATTCCTGCTCAGAGCAGCCAATGCACAGATAAGACCACACGGCCAGCCCAACTATGAGACACAACATCCCTCACTGACCCATAGCCCTACAGGGGACAACACTGGACACACAGTGTGGGAATTCCGCCTGATCTGATCCCACCACACTGAGACAAAACACTAAGGGCATGCAACAGAAGAGCAAAGGAAGCAGAGTAAGTAAACTTTGGGACCAGGGCAGGCACCCCATCAAATTCGACCAGAAAAACACTCCTAGAGGTCAACAAACAGACCGTGAACTATTTACAGGCTTTTTGTGTGTATGCCATTGACTTTTGTTTTCTTTTGATGCTTTGTTTTCCTCTGTCTTGTTTTTTGTGCATATTATTATCTCTGTAGGTCTATCGAGATGAGATAGGTGGGATAAACAACCCAGAGGAGAAAATAAGAGGACCAATGGTCTGGGGGGACATGGGAGAGGGGGAGGTGGAGGAAAGGAAGTGGGTGTTAACAAACCCAGGGACAAGGGAACAACAAGTGACCCAAAATTGATGGCAAGGAGGGTGTAGGAGGCCTGGTGGGGCTTGATCAAGGGCAGTGTAACTGAGAGGAATCACTGAAACCCAAATGAAGGCTGAGCATGAGAGTGGGACAAGAGGAAAGTCAAAGGAAATAGAAGGTATTTATAGATGTCTAAATACAGGCACGTACATATGTGAATATATATATGTATGATAGGGAAATAGATCTAGGTGTATCTATTTATAGGTTTAGTATTAAGGTAGCAGATAAACATTGGGCCTCTACTCAAATATTCCCTCAATGCAAGAACACTTTGTTCGATGGTACCCGGCTAACAAAAGATATAGCATCTGGGGTCTTAAAGGTATGAAGATACACAAACAAGCGGCCATCTCGATGAGGAGCAACAAAGCCCACATGGAACAAGCACACCAGCCTGTGTGATCATGAGGTGCCAATTAGGATCAGGTATCGGGCATCAAAGAACAAAAAAATCATAGCTCATATGTGGGCAACTGAACATCTCATTACATAAGGGTCCCAGGGAGGAGACGAGTCAGTCAGGCAGGGTACAGCACAGCACCAATGAAGCACACAACTTTCCTCTAGTTCCTAAATGCTTCCTCCTCCCCCACTATCATGATCCAAATTCTATCTTACAAATCTGGCTACACCAGAGGATGCACACTGGTACAGATAAGAACTGGAAACACAGGGAATCCAGGACAGGTAAACCCCTAGGATCAATAATGAGAGTAGTGATACCAGGAGAGGAAGGGGAAGGTGGGACAGAAAGGGGGAACCAATCACAAGGATCTACATATAATCCCCTCCCTGGGGGACAGACAACAGAAAAGTGGGTGAAGGGAGATGTCGGGAAGTGTAAGACATGACAAAATAATAATTTATAAATTACCAATGGTTCATGAGGGAGTGGAAGTGGGGAGGAGGAAAAATGAAGAGCTGATACCAAGGGTTCAAGTAGAAAGAAAATGTTTTAAGAATGATGATGGCAACAAATGTACAAATGTGCTTGACACAATGTATATATGGATTGTGATAAGAGTTGTATGAGCCCCCAATAAAATGATTTAAGGAAAAAAGGGGGGAAGAAAAAAGGAAAGGAGCCTGTCACTTAAAAGGCTGGTGAGGTAACAAAGCTAAAATGTCCTACTCTTAAACATAGGGAGTCCTGTGTTGATGGAATCAAGTAATGGAAGACCCAAAACAAACAATATATATATAGTTGAGAATGTGGGGGCTCAGAGCAGAGACCCAAAACTTATCTGTGGACAGTGGGACATCCCCTCACAGGAGGATCGCAAGAAGAGTCAACCAGGGTGCAGCATAGCACCGATGAAACATACTATATTCCTCTGGTTCCTTGAGGTTTCCTCACTCCCCACTATCATGTCCCAAGTCCTGCCTTTCATTGTGGGCTAAGCTGAAGCATGTACACAGGTACAGATGAGGCTCAGGACACACTAAAATCCAGGTCAGATAAACCTCTCAGGAACAGTAATGGGAGTATCGATACCAAGAGAGGGTAGAAGGAAGATGGGGACAGGAGAGGGAGAAGAAACCAATGGGGAAGGGTGACAATCGTCAGTGTAAGATATGAAAATAATAAGTTATAATTTACCAAGGGATCACAGGATGGGTGTGGGGGAGGGAGGGATAAACAAGGAACTGATACCAAGGGCTCAAATAGAACATAAATGTTTAGAAAATAATAATGACAACATAAGAACAAGTATTCTTGATACAACTGATGTATGGATGACCATAAGAGCTCTAAGAGCTCCCAATAAAATGACATTTAAAAATATTACTAAAATATGAGGGAGGGGGAGCAGGGAGGGAGGGGACAAAATGAGGAGCTGATGCCAGGGGTTTAGGTGGAGAGCAAATGTTTTGAGAAGGATGAAGGCAATGAATGTACAAATGTGCTTTACACAATTGATGTATGTATGGATTGTGATAAGAGCTGTATGAGCCCCTAATAAAACAATTAAAAAAGAAAGAAAACAAAATAATACTAAAATAAATAAGGATGGTGGCCAAGTGCTAACCTAACCAAAGGGTCAATAGTTCAAACACACCCAACGGCTCCATGGAGAAAAGACCTGCTGCCTGTTCCCCAACAAAGAAGACCCTACCGGGCAGTCCTCTCTCTCACATGGAGTCACTGTGGGTGGAAATCAATGCAGCAGCACTCAACAGCAACGTGAAAAATACACAGCCTCAACCAGACTGAATCACACACCCAATGAAACAGATCAGCAATTATTTCCAAGGCTTTGTTTTTCAGACCATATGGATGCAACATGGGGGGAGGGGTGGGGGGAAGAAAGCACCAGAAAGAACCACCCGATCCCTAAAAGTTGTACGCTTGCCTATAAAGACAAGAGTGGTCAAGGACTAGTTTATTTTCAAACCAGACAGGGGTTGAATTTCTTCAGCTAAGTCAAGGATTTGAAGTCTTGACCTATACTAAACTGTACCAACTTTCAAAAACAGGCAACACAAGTTGCAGTTAAGACAAGTAAATCCTGCTAGCACTTGGCTTCCTGTTCCAGGGCTGTCTGACGCCTTTACCCTGTTGCTCCCTGGACCAATAGGGTTAGCCCTTGGACAGACAGGTAGCCTCTCCTATCTGCCCTGATAAAAGGTTCACTGGTTACATGACATAAAATACATTACTCTGAGTAAATGAAAGAGCCCATCCCAAAAAAGCCATGCATTCTAAGACAGTTTCTGGATTTCCCATATTTCCATGGGAATAGAACCTGACACAAACAGATTAGAAATTATGTGTGAAGTAAAACTTGGGAATATGAGGGCTGGGAAAAGAGCAAGAAGAACTGGAAATGTTTTTATTATTAAGTGTTGGCCCCTTCTCAAATGTAGCAGGAGCTTCTTTTTGTCAGGCCCCACGGTGCAGATTCCAAGAGGAAACCCCCAGAACTCAATCTGCAAACCAAAGAGGCTAGCTACATTTTAGTCCTGAAAAGCCTTCTTTCTGCTTTAGAGATTTAGAGCCTCCACACTTAGGGCAAACCATCCACCACTTTCAATGAGATGGCAGTTCCCCGGCCACCCTGAGGGCCAGGAATGAACTCTGGGCAATAAATGCCCATTTTTATGGACAAGTCATTTAGCCTGTCTTGGTCTGTTTTCTCATCTGGAAGCCATGCAGGCCCCCAATCTCTAATGTTTCCTCCAGCTGGGAAAAGTCAATGATTCCACACTACCGCTTAGCAGAAGGCTCTGTTGACTCCCAGTGTTAATCCTCCTGTCTCCATCACCCCACGCCCCACAGCATAAATACAGGATGCTCCTTGACCCAAGGACTTTCCTTTTCCCTTACTACACTGGCCAGAAAGTTTCCCGCTTGAAAACAACATACTAAATAAACTTTAAAGATTGTTCTATTAAGATCTTAATGTGATCCTCACTCAGATCCCATGCTGGTCAGATGATTCATGGGGAGAACAGAGCCTCAAAAGGACGGAGGGACTGGCCAGCAGCTTGTGGCACGCCCACGCCAAGACTGTTCATGGGGAAAGAATGGGGCAAAATCTGGATAAGGGAGTGGTGGAGACAAGTTCAGTGAGTGAGCACAAGGGAAAACGCGTTGGCAAGTGTGTAAGAAAAAAAATGAGTAAGGAAGGGGGGGAAAGCTAGACCAAAGAGCAGAAGGTTAAATCTGAAATTCTGTTCCTTCATGCAACAGTTCCCAGATGCCTCCTATATACAGGGAACTGAGCTGGAAGCTAGAGGTTACAGAAGGTCAACCAGACGACACTGTCCAATGGTCCAAAGGGTGTGATAACAGTACGGACACAACAACTGAAATCTATGGCAGAAAGGATATCATGCCATATAAAAGATATTGCAAAAAAAAAAACTCCTCTGCTGATACTGAGATGAAAAGGGGGTTAGGTTCCTCCCAGTCAAAGATCAGAGAGGCAGCGGTCATAGGAAGAATGGTATTCCCCGCCTCAAGCACAACAGACAAGGTCACTCAACTAGGAAATTAAGAACCGAAATACTGTAAAACGGACTAGATTTGTTTGAGGTGGAAGCAGGCATGAGAGGTGGATGGTGTTGACAATATAGCTAGCAAACCAGAGTGTATGCTGGGCCAAAGCAGAACCAGAATGCTAGTCTGGAGCCTGCCTAAGTATCCTAAAATCAGTGTCAAAATGGGAATTTAAAATCCAGTGGAAACTCAAAGTAGGAGTTGAAAGTACCTCATAAACTTATTTGTTAAAATTAAGATAGTAAAAATCAATGGAAAATCAAATTGTACAGCATTGTGTCAATGCCGATCAGCAACTCACTACGGGACAGGGCAGAACTGCCCCTGTGGGTTTTGGAAAGTGTTGCAGGAACGCCTGTCCTTTCTCCTGGCTGGTGGTTTTGAATGACTAACCTTGTAGCTATCAGCCTGAAGTATAAGCACTATGTAACTACTCCGCCAAGAGGGCTCCTTTTGAACTGCCTAAGGCAGAAAAACACTGCAGCTAGATGACACTAGGTATTATTCTCTGCAGAGGATCTAGGTTAGTTCATGAAACTTAAACAAGAACAGCATTGGAGAAAGTTTAAAGATTTGAGTTCTAGAACCAAAGAGATTGGGCTCAAATCTCAGCTCACCCCCTCTTATTCATTTACTGGCCTTGGGCATATCACCTAGCCATTGGCAAAATGCAGATTACTGTGTCTACAATGCTGGAGGATCATTGGGAGAATTAAAAATGCTCTCGAATGCAAAGCACTTAGTACAGTGAGTGACATATTATAAGCAATCTATAATCTTAGCTTAGCTTATAACTGTATTCTCCTACCACAAATCTTTCTATCTTATTCTATGCCTGCCAAACATTCTTGATATTACAAAATTTGATTTCCCAGATCTCTTGATATTGAAAACCAACATCCTAACAAAATTCAGAATCCTGTTAAACAAGAAAGGAATTCTTCGTTCTAAAATAATAAATTGGCATTCTGTTCTAAGGACAGTCAGTCAAGTCTGAATACAACCCTGTCTCCACAGACGGCTTCTTTCCAGGTGCTCAACAAATTGTGTCTTGAGACCAGAGTCAGACCTAAGAACACAATGCACAAAACCCTGAGGGGTCTTTGTAAGAAACAACCCAAAAGCCAGCCTGCTTTATGCCACCCTCAATCTACAAGTCCAACTGCCAATACTTTCCGGACTCCACTTCCCCTGGCCCTCAATGACACACTTTGATATCGCACTCTATCGCTCTCTCCAACCTTCTGGAGGGCTAAAAGCCCCAACGTACCCATGTGTGCATTCTTTCCCCCATATCACCATACCTGGTTTAAAGTAAATATTTACAGTCAGGATACATTTCCAACACAACTTTTCTTAACCAGAGACTCCACTGCAATCTGTCATCCCCGCACCCTGCGGTCCCTGAGGAATCGCTGAACTCTCCTCCATGCTGCTCTTCCCCTTCCTCCCTCCTCCAGCATCAAAGTCGTGGAGAAAGGTTTGAAGACTTCATTGATGACTTTCCCAACAAGCTCCCGCCTGGGACCTCGCTGTTATCCTAGTTGATATTCCGGGAACAACTTTCCAAAGAGCGGTGCTGAGCAAGGTTTAGGGAAAGGCGGCCTGGAGTCAGACAGCCCACAAGGTCATCCTCACAGGTGTCCTCACTCAAGGTGCTTAGGTCTCTTGCCTCCTTTTCCTCGTCTGAGAAATGGAGTACACCAGGAGGGGTAAGTGGTACTTATAGAGAAGTGCTCGAAACAGCAACAACAGCGCTTGACCTTTCCCCCATGCAAACAACAACATTCAAAAAAAAATCTGCTCAGTGCAACTTTGCTCAACATTCAAAGGGAAAAGGCAACGGAGAAAACCAGTACAGGCTGCGGGTGAGTCACAAGTCACACGGACAAAGACATGAAACCTCAGTCTAAGCTCCGCCCTCGGTCAGACAGCAGAGCGTTGCTTGTGTTAGTGTGTTAAAACATTCATCACTGTGCTTTTTGTGTGGAGCTTTGTGTGTGTGTGTTTATTTGTATAAAACATCATAACCATAGCCCCAAAGTGAGTTGGTGATTCCAGCAGTAAAAGCCAAGAGGAAAACCGTGAGAGTCATGAGAGCTAAAGAAAGGAATCTGCGAAACTGGAATCAGGTCGCCGCTTGTCTGGCTTGGCAGCTGACTACAACATGACTGAGTGGACGTTATCAACATTTTTGCGGGTGCAAGTATGATTAAAGCAGCTAATGTAGCAAAAGGTGTGAAATTGTTAACCACAAAGGACCCAGACCGTGGAAGAGGCTGAAAAGTTTCTGTTGATTTGGATAAATCAGAAACAACGCGATGGTGATAGCAAATTGAGACAGTGATCTGCAAGAAACCAAAAGCCTCCAATAGTGATTGAAAGTCCTGGGAAAATTCATTTCTAAGTGCAATTTTGGGGCCTCCAAGCCAATTACTTGGGTTTCCATTATTTCTTATGGGAAAAATTACATTTTGTTCTCGAACTTCTCTAGTATTTGAACTTGAATTTGGGACAAATTGTGCTGACAACCAACATTTCATTGTATTCATGTTGGCTACTTTGTCTACGTCATATTTCTGGTCCCTACTGTCTCCCAATCTTCATTGGTCAGGTAACTAGAAAATTCCTCACCTAGTTTTGTGGGATATAAAAAGACTCCCCCAGCTTTGTCTCCCCCAAAGATATTCCAAACCTGAGCAGCTGTTTGCCAGCACACGGTGGAGGTCAGGGACGGTCTCCCAGTAGGCATCCAGCCAACCAGACACTCTTACTCACCCCACCATAGGTGGGTCTCACTCCCTGCTGCTAAGGGCAGTAGATTCCTTTCCACAGAAAGCTTAGAGTAAATCAAGCCTCCAGCTCAAGGACAATCAAGGTAAGGCCGCCATCATGAATCTAGAATGCGTCCATCTTTCACATTCATACCCTTAATCCCTCCTCTTCCTATAGCGTGTACACCCCTAGACCACCCCCTCCCATTACTGTATTACCTATAGTACAACCCCTTCCTGTGACATGTCTTTACCTGTAACCAGGGAGCTTGCATGCCCTGAAAAGATAAATAAGCCTTGGTTTGAAATAAATCCCTCTCTCTCTTCTCCCCTCTCCTCTGCCAGCGCTATGCACACAGACCTGGCTGGTGAGATCATGGCCGTGAGCAAGCTACTATGAAATGTGTCTGACTCCTTCATTTACTCTCTCTCCTATCTCTCTTATTCCCTATGACTTTATTATAACCTATATCTATTTTAACTCCACAACTGTGCTTAATGAACCCGTGATTAGTTGTGGGGCTGGTTTCTCCCACAAATGAAGCTTCCTCACCAAGTGTAAAGAGGCAGTCATGGTGCCCAGTGGAAAGAAGTCAGCAGGTGTCATGGACTAGACAGGTGTCTGTGTACTAATCACTTCATCGGTGCTTCAGATTTCTCACCTGTAAATGGACATTTTAATATGCTCCTTACAGAATTACTATAAGCGAAATGAAAAAAAAAGATGAGAAAGCATTAAGTACAAGGTTGACACAGTGGCAACAAAGAAGCCTCCACAGCAGAATGAGTCTGCCACTTCTCTATTTGTAAGATCCGGAGCAAGTTAAACTCAGCTACTTAATCTGTAAAATGGGGAAGTAACTTTGGAGTTCTTCAAAAGTTTAAAAGTTAACTACAAAATTTAACATGTGGATTATCTTCTTCTCTGCTCCTTTTTCTGATTCAAAACAAAAGCCAAAGTTAACACCTAAAACAAAATTCAAATGGTAAGATAAAAATATAGAGCAAGTTAATTTTAAACTTCCTAGTACTCTAGAGGGTCTTTTGCACGCCTTAAAAAAAAAGAAGTTAACACAGTGGACGGTGTAAAATATGAAAATTAAAATCATTTATAAATTATCAAGGGTTCACAAGGGTGGGAGGGTGGAGGAGGGAGGGGGAAAAAGAAGATCTGATACCAAGAGTTCAAGTAGAAAGAAAATGTTTTGTAAATTATTATGGCAACATATGTACAAATGTGCTTGATACAATAGATGTATGGATTTTTTATAAGAGGTGTAAGAGCCCCAATGAAATGATTTATTCACCTATGAAGACCCCCAAGTGAACATACTCATACTCAAGCCCCTGAGCCAGGTGAGCCTAACTCAGCCAATGGGTCAACTAATACCAGCAACTATGCCTTCCCAGCCCGAGATTTGAAATATCCTGGTTGTGGGATATTTCTCTTACCCAGCTCCTGGTCAGCAGCAGGTGGAGGGGGATGGTTTCCCTCCCCTGTGTGGGTGCACATTCACCTGCTCCAGGTCTACTCAGGGACCACAGCCTCTGGACCCACATGCTCTAAGCCTCTAGGTTTCTGGGCTCCCCCCCAGTTCTGCATGTGGGGGTGTTCTTTTCCATGTGGTGTTAATGCCCAATTGTAAACCCCTTTGAGACTGTAAAACCTGAAATTTGTCTTGTCCTTCATAAAAATCCACTTGGATCACACACACAAAAAAAAAAAGGAAAGAAATGATCTAAAAAAAAGGAAAGAAATGATCTACTTTTTTTAAAAAGTAAAGATGCCTATCCTACCCAAGGTAGTATATATGTTTAATGCTATCCTGATACACATGCCAACATCCTTCTTCAAAGAATTGGAAAAACTGACCACCAACTTCATAATGTAGAGGGAAGAAGCCCAGAATTGCAGAGCACTCCCCAAGAAAAAGGACAAAGTCGGAGGACTTGCTTTACCTGACTTTCAACACCTACTACACAACCACAGTGGTCAAAACAGCATGGTACTGGTATAATGACAGATACTCAGACCAATGGAAAAGAACAGAAAACCTAGAAATGAAATCAGCATCCAGACTACTGATCTTCAATAAGGGTCAAAAAACCATCAAATGAGAAGTGGATGCCCTCTTCAACAAGTGGTGCTGGGAAAAATGGATATCTACCTGCAGAAAAATAGAGCAACACCCTTAACTTACCCCATGCACACGAATAAATTCATGGTGGTGGTGGGACCACGAAGAAAAACCCCAGATGATTAGAGCCATCAACAAGGGAATTAGGACAAACCTAAGCACCTTGGCATAGGGAAACAAAGGTTACCGGAACTAGAGAAGGATACAGACACAGAGGAAGCACAAATTGACAAGTGAGATTTCCTGAAGATAAAGCACCTGTGTACATCAAAAGACTTCAACAAGACAGAGTAATAAGAGATCCCACAGACTGGAAAAACATCTTTTGCAATGACACATCAGATAAAGGCCTTATTACTAAAATCTGCAATACTCTGCTAGCCTACAATAAGTAAAAAAGCAAATAGCCAAGCGAGGAAGTGGGCTAAAGACCGGAACAGAAGTTTCACAATGGTGGAAAACCGAATGGCCAATAAACACATGAGAAAATGTTCCCAATCATTAGCCATAAAGGAAATGCAAATTAAAGCAACTATGAGATACCACCTAACACCTTCAAAGGTAACCCAATTCACCTCCCTGATATGATTGCTAAAGACAAATGGGTGCATAAGCAAAGGTGGTGAAGAAAGCTGATGGTGCCCAGCTACCAAAAGACATAGTATCTGGGGTCTTAAAAGGCTTGAAGGTAAACAAGCGGCCATCTAGTTCAGAAGCAACAAAGCTCACATGGAAGAAGCACACCAGCCTGTGTGATCACAAGGTGTTGAAGGGATCAGGAATCAAAGAAAAAAAATCATATCATTGTGAATGAGGGGGGGTACAGGTGGGGACCCAAAGCCCATCTGTAGGCAACTGGGACATCCCATTACAGAAGGGTTGCAGGGAGGAGACAAGCCAGTCAGGGTGCAGTGTAGCAACGATGAAACATAATTTTCCTCTAGTTCCTAAATGCTTCCTCCCCTACCCCCCCCATTATCATGATCCCAATTCTACCTTACAAATCTGGCTGGACCAGAGGATGTACACTGGTACAGATAGGAACAGGAAACACAGGGAATCCAGGACAGATGAACCCCTCAGGACTAGTGGTGAAAGTGGCAATACCGAGAGGGTGGAGGGAAGATGAGGGAGAAAGGGGGAACTGATTACAAGGATCTACAAATAACCTCCTCCCTGGGGGACGGACAACAGGAAAGAAGGTGAAGAGAAACGTCTGACAATGTAAGATATGGCAAAATAATAATTTATAAATTATCAAGGATTCATGAAGGAGTGGGGAACAGGGAGGGAGGGGGGGAAATGAGCTGATACCAGGGGCTTACGTGGAGAGCAGATGTTTTGAGAATGATGAGGGAAACAAACGTACAAATGTGTTTTATACAAGTGATGTATGGATTGTGATAAGTTACCAATAAAATGATTAAACAAAAACAAAGATAGCCTAATTCAAAAAAATCAGAAAACAACAGGTGTTGGAGGGGGTGTGGTGAGACAAGAACACTCATCCACTGCCCATGGTCCTGTAGATACGTACAGCCACTGTAGAAATCTATTTGGTGATACCTAAAACAAATGGAAATCGAGCTACCATATGACCCAGCAATCTCCCTGCTGGGCATGTAACCAGAATAATTATGAAACAGCTCAAAACAAAACAAGAGAAACAGACCATGATCAGACATCTGCACTCCAAAGTTTATCGCGGCACAGTTCACAATCACAAAGAACTGGAAACAACCCAAATGTCTATCGATTGACGAATGAATTAAAAAACTCAGGTATATACAAACAACGGAGTACTATGCATTCCTAAAAAGCAGTGATGAACACATGAAGCATATCATCTCACAGGAAGAGTTGGAGGAAACTATGCTAAGTGAAGTTAGCCAAGCACAAAAGGACAAGTACACTGAGATAAGCTTAAAAAAAAAAAAAAAGCACAATGGGCATAAAGTTATTTAATGAATAATTTCCAGGTAGAGATCCAGGTACTACGGCAGGGGTCAGACCTAACCCAACTAGAAAATAGGGGGAAACTAACTAACTAACTAAGGCTTTGGTATTGGGGGAATAAGATGCTAATCTACCCCCAGGAAGGGTATGGTTTATATCTGCACTGGAAAGGGAGAGAGAGAAACCTCAATCTGTTTCACCAGGCCTTGAGGGCAACATTCCAGCATGGAGCAGCAAACTAACAGAGAGAACAATGGGGCAGCCACAAGCCTTGGTCGACCCCTTCCCCAGAAGAACATATTACCTATAAGGTCAGCACTGAACATACAGGCTGGGCAGAGTGGCTAACCTGTCCTGACCACACAGAAGCAAACTAAGAGAGAAAGAAAGAGGACCTTATCCGGGCCCACCAAGCCTCAAGGAGGGCATTTCTGCTCAGAGCAGCCCAATACACACAGAGGACTGTAGGGCCAACCCCACCACGTGCCCCCACCCCCGAGACACAATGTCCCCTCACAGGCCCACAACCCTACGGAGGACAGTCTGGAGACAACAGTGCAGGAAGAGTGTCTGGTCTGACCGCCCCCCGCCCCACGGCTCCCACACATGGGTGCAAAACACAAAAGGGGCGCAACAGGGCAGCAATGGGAGCAGAGTAAGGAAGTCCTTGAAGAATCCCAAAAATAGACTTCTGACTCGGCAGGGGTCTTGGCACCTCATCAGATCCGATTGGAAAACATTCATAAAGGCCAGCAGAAGACAGACCCGGAACTATTTATAGGCTCCCCCCACCTCCCAGGACCTTCTTTTTCTCTATGTCTATCTATATAAGATAGGCAAGATAAACAATCCCGAGGAGAAAACAATGGACTGATGGTTGGGGGGGTGGGGGAGAACACGGGAGAGGAGGAGGCAGGGAAAGGGAGCAAGTGGGGAGTCAACAAATTCAGAGACAAGTAAACAACAAGGGATCTAAAATCGATGGCAACAAGGGTGCAGAATGCAGGTGGGGTTTGATCAATTGTAATGTAGCTGAGAAGAGTTTCTGAGAGCTGAACAAGGGTGAACATGACAGTGGAGCAGGAGGAAAGTAAAAGGAAATAGAAGAAAGAACTAGGAGGCAAAATCTACATAGATAAGATATAAATATAGGCATGTACATATGAAAATATACTAAATATGATAGGGGAATTGATTGATGTACATATATGTTAAAGCATTAAGGTAGCAGACTGACTTTGGGTCTCTACTCAAGCCTTCCTTCAACAAAATACTTTGTTCTCATAACCTGGCACTGTATGATACCTCCCCGACATGATCAGTGAAGACAAAAGGGGTGCATAAGCAATTGTGAAGGAAGCTGATGGAGCCCGGCTACTAAAAGATACAGCTTCTAGGGTTTTAAAGGTTTGAAGCTAAACAAGAGGCCATCTAGCAGAGAAGCAACAAAGCCCACGTGTTCACAAGATTGTCAATGGGATCAGGTATCAGAAGATCAAAACCAAACAATTATATTGACATGAAGGAGAAGGGTCAGAGGGAAGACTCAAAATCCATGTGTAGACAATTGGACATCCCCTCACAGAAGGGAAGATTCATCCAGGATGCAGTATGGCACTGACAAAACACACAACATTCCTCTAATTCTTTAATGCTTCCTTCCCCCAACTATCATGATCCAAATTCGACCTCATAAATCTGACTAGACCAGAATATGTATATTGGTACAACTAAGAACTTTTGACACAGAATCCAGGAATAAACTCTTCAGAAACAGTAACGGGAATAGTGATATCATAAGGGTACAGGGAGGGTGGTTGGGGAAGGGGAGAATGGGGGAACTGATAGTAATGATGGATGTATAACACCCCCCACCCCCACTGACAAATGTGTGTGAAGGGACACAATGGACAGTGTTAAGACAGTGATTCTCAACTTGTGGGTCACGACCCCTTTGGAGGTTGAATGACCCTTTCACAGGGGCCGCCCAATTCATAACAGTTGCAAAATTAGTTATGAAGTAGCAATTAAAACAATTTTATAGTTGGGGGGGTCACCACAACATGAGGAACTGTATTAAGGGGTTGAGGCCTTAGGAAGGTTGAGAACCACTGGTGTAAGAGATGAAAAAATAATAATATATAATTTTTAAGGGTTCACAAGGGTGTGAATATCAGGGAGGGAGGGGGAAAAAGAGGAGCTGATATCAAAGGGCTGAAGCAGAAAGATGTTTTGAAAATGATGGCAACATTATGTACAAGTTCACTTGATATGATTGATTTATGGATTGCTATTATTATATCTCTAAGATCCCAATAAAATGTTTAAATAAATTCTTACCAAAAAAAATCCCAACCCACTGCCATCGAGTCAGTTCCAACTAACAGTGATCCTATGAGACTATAGGTCTTTATGGGTGCAGTCTTATCTTTTTTTCCTACAGTGTAGCTGGTGGCTTTGAACTGCCAACCTGTAGTTAGCTATCCAGTGGTTAACCCACAGCAACACCCTAGGATTTGACCATCCACTTTGAGATCACTACACATTATCTGCTAAAGACAGAAATCAATAGTCTTGCACCCAGCATAGTGCTTGGTACACAGTATATATTCAATAATTATTGGTTCAATATAGTTTTTAACTCCTGCCATCAATACAAGAATGAATCAATGGCACGTTCAGATCATGGAACCCTACACAGCAACAGAAAAGAACAATCTACTGCTTCATGCAGCAACACAATCTATCTCACACACACAACATTGAGGGAACAAAGCCACACTAAAGAGGGCATAGTTAACAGAGTTACTCTTTCAGGGGATGATAGGAATTTATTGGGCTAAAGCAGAAAGGAGTCTGATAGCTGACATTGAAAATGCTCTGTACTTGGATCTGTGTGGTGACTTCAATATAAGTCTTTATAAATGTTCTAGTAGCCTAGGTGGCAGTACCCTGGTAATGCTGTGGGTTAGGTGTTCAGCTTTTAACTACACGGGCAGTGGCTCAAATCCATCAACCACTCCTCAGGAGAAAGATAAGGTTTTCTGCTTCGGTGAAGATTCAGTCTCAGAAATCCTATATAAGTTACCATCAATTCAATGACAGTGGGTCTACAGATGTCAAGATGTAACTTTGAAGACTAATGTGCATATGACCCAAGTCACATTTTCAATGGCCTCATATGTACACAAAAGCCAGACAAATAAGACCAAAGAAAAATTCATGTCTTTGAATTATGTTGTTAGCAAAGAGCATACATACCATGATCTGCTAGAACAAATCCGTTTTAGAAGTAAAGTGAGGCTCCACCTCATCCTTTAGATGTGTCATCAGGAGACATCAGTTGTTGGAGGACAGTATAGTTGGCAAAGTAGAGGGTCAGCAAAAAAGACGAAGACTCAACAAGATGGCTTGACACAGTGGATGCAACAATGGACTCAATAATTGGCACTGTGTTGGGCCAGGCAGTGTCTTGTTCCACAGGGTGGCTAGGAGTTGAAACCAACTTGGCAGTACCTAATACACTTCTCAAGGACATCTGGTGGCATGGTGGGTCACTATGATTCAGAAGCAACTCCATGGTAGAGTTTTTGAGTTTGAATATACTAAGTTTGGTGAGGAGTCCTGGTGGCCTAGTAGTTCTGCGCTGGGCTATGATCTACAAGGACAGCTGTTCAAACCATCAGCTGCTCCGCAAGAAAAAAGCACAGACTTCCATTTGAATATACTAAGTCTGTACAAAAGCAAGCTCTCTGTTCTGCCTTTCTCTTCAATTGGCCACTTCCCTGGTCATTGTCTCCCACCCCATGCCCCTCCCCCAAGTGTAGCTGGTACTCTGCCTTCACTTCCCAACACACACCTTCATTAACTCTTTCCATTTCATCCTATCGATAGCCTTTTCTCCAAAGATCTTCTGATAACCAAGAAAGTGCACAGTTCTTTCCTGTAAGCCCTCAACCTTCATGACCTTCAACATGCCCAAACACAGATGTGCTATCCATGTTCCTTTCCGCGAATCTCTTGCTAGCCCGTTAGAAATGACTTGATGGCAGTAGGTTTGTTTTTTTGCATTTTTAACCTACCGAGTCTCTTTTCAGCTTGTTCTCTAAGAACTCTGCCTGTTCTGAAGGGCTTTCCCTTCTCATCAGCAAGGTGGCTTACTCCTCCAACAAACTGGCTGCCCATGTGAAACCTTTTCTGGAAAGGAAATAGATCTTCCTTCTTTGGGACCAGTAGACTTTTGAACGTCTTGACTGAGCCTGGTCCCTGGCCTACCAAAGACAGCAGTGGTTGAAGTAGGTCCCCCAGCTCAATTGTCTTGGTAGATCGCATGTTTTTAATGGGTATCGAAAGCATTTGTCACCTGAGACCAGTGCAAGTTCATTTGCAGCTTGAAAGGGGCTTGCTGAAACATCCCCAAATATCACCTAACATTTTTATAGAACTTTACTGAACTCTTTCCCATGTATTAGTTTACTTGATATCCCGTCATACCTCTTTGCTGGGCGAGCTTTCTTTTCCGTGTTTAGCGGTTGTGACAGTTCTAACATTGAAACATACATCTGGTAAGGTGTGGAGAAAGAAGCCATGTTCTGAACACTGCAGGGAGCAGCTAGTTTGTCTCTCTCTGGGAAATATGCTGCCTGCTTCCCCGGAAAAAGAAGCCTTTTTTCAGTAGGTAAAGACCACTTGATCATCTAGGTAAGAATGAGGTCACCTGGTGCCCACCTGACCGATGAAAAGGCCTTGACCGTGATAAGAGCCTTTCACTGAAATTACTGGTGCATCCACTCCAACCTTAGTGCTTTTCCTCTGCATTTCCATTGTCTAGGGTTTGTTAACACCTAGTGAGATAGTGGAGTATAAAGCCAGGCTGATGGAGTGAAGGGAATCGGCAGAAAAATGGAGTGAGCCGAGTGTTAAGAGCAGACACATTTTACTCTTACAGTGAGAAAGTTAAGTTTGTAAAGAATCTCACAGCTCTTGGGATGTGAAAATGCCAGATTTGGGGCTGTGTGGAATTAAAGAACAATGAATCGGAATAGGAAATAATCTCTTTGTTTTTAAGGGGGAAATAATCTCTTTTAGATACAGGCATATTCAGTTTTGCTTCCCCCATGCTTAGTGAAGATAATTAAAAGTGATTAAAAGACTGAAAAATTAGGTTCTTTCATGAACAGTTAAAATTAAAAATGCGTAGCCTAGGGAAAGAAAAGGCAAGGGAGGGCTGATGACACTGTTAAGCACAGACACACATTTTGCCAGGAGGATGGCTCCTCCCGCACTTCAAAGTTTTCAGCAGAAATGGGCTTAAGTTGAAGGAGGAGCAATTTTGATTGAAAGTGGGGAGGAATTTGATCATCAAAGATGGGAAACAATTTGAATGTCTTCTAAAGAAAGTGTTGACTTTTCTGTTATCTGTTACAATGTAACAAACAACTTGAGAATTTCATTACCATTCTGTGGATTGGGAAGCAGGCAGGGGACAGACACATTGCTCTGCTTCCCAGGCTGTTAACTGGTCTGGAGGATTCCAGGTGGCTTCACATGCATGGCTGGGGCCTTGGTACTAGTTGCTGGTGAGACCCGTTTCCATCTCCGTGAGGCCTGCTGCTTTCTTGGTGGCTCACCTACTCATGCACATTAGGAATCTTTACATGGTGGTTGACTTCTCAGGGGCCTTGTTGGAAGCTCCTTGTCTTATAAGACCTGGGCATTGTCCTTAATGCTGTTCACCCATCCTTTCTATCCAAAAAAGTCCCACTCAGACCCGGGAGGGAGGGGAACCGGGCCCCCAGCTTTGAATGGGCAGAGTAGAAGTTACATTGCAAAAGAATGTACAGGATCGCTGCAATTATCGAGGCTATTTTTAGAAACAATCGACCACACTGACCTTAGAGATTTTTAATGAGAAACCAATCAATACATGCTTATTTAATGGACAATGTGGACATTTGGTTGACATCTCTGGCTACATATGAGTACCACATGGTGGGAGGTGTTTTTACAAGCTTAAACTCTTAGGTGTTTACACTTAAACTCCTAGGCACTAAACTCTATCTCTTCGGGTGTGGGCACATGAGATTCACTTCTGTCCTTTCTCTCAGGTAACTAGTAAAATGAGGATGGGGTGGGCAAATGGAATAAGACAGATCCAGAGAGGTGCTATATCTGTATGGCTTGCTGGTTTCGTCTTCCTGCTTCCAGACTCAGACAGACCTTCTGCTGGGCATGCTCTCCCTCCCAGCCTGCCAGTCAAGCTACGCTGGGTGGTGCTCTCACTTGGCATACCAACAGAGCAATGTTTCTTGATGCCATGCTCATTTTTCTAGTTTCCAGCAAGCAGTTTTGCTTCATAACACTTTTTTTCTTTTCAGTTTATAATGAATTATTTGGGGTTTTGGCTCTATTCATAATAGACAAGAAAATATGTCTCCTGAGCTTTCCACGGCCTGTAATAGTACCTTCTTCACAAAGGCATTCAGTGAGTATTTGTTGAATGAATAAGTGGCTGATTGACTGTATGAATGAAAAAAAGAATGAATCCCGTTTTAAGGGGTGACTTGAATTTTGGACAGGTGGAGCAAATGAATGGGATATTTCATAGTTCTGAAGCAGAAAGTGTGGCTTATGCAGATTATATCATTTCAAAAGACTGTAGAAACTGGTTTGGAGAAAAGGATATGGTTTTGAGTATATTCGGTATGATAAACTTGAGGCACAGATATCTAGCAAGCATTTGACTATTGAGATACTAAAACTGAAGGTGAGGTAGAGTGCATATAATTAGGTTCATATGTTAGCCTGTGTGAAGACTCTGGAATCCATACATCACCATATACTTATCCAGTCCTCACTGTGTGCCAGACAACCTTGTTACAGAAAAGGGAAACCTGGAGTTTGATAAGGAACTGGGTCTGAAAGTGAACTGATGGGGATGTTTCGAAAGTGTACAGGTCTTGGCAATGTATGCTTTACTGTTTTTTTTTTCCCATAAGACATTTATTCTGTATTCAAGACACTACAATGCAAACTCCTCTACCAGCGAAGGGTATTTCAGGGACCGGAAAACATCAGCCAGGTGAGTTGCTCATTTGTCATTTTCATAGGTCGCTGGATTCTTCCTCTTGGATTTCTCAAACTCCTCGTTCCCCCACGTGTAGACAAGATAAACCACCACAAATGGGGGCACGACGCGCAGCATGGACGCCCGCATGCGGCGCAGCACGTTGGGGATGCCCTTGCTGAAGTAGTGGGGGAAGGCGCGCTGCTCGAAGGGCGACAAGCCGTAGGTGATGACATGCCGCATCCGCGTCAGGTTCCCAAACTCGCGGCCCATCTTCGCGGCAGCGCCTGCAGGGCCTCGCCCTCCACAGCCGCAAGACTCGCCGGGCTCGTCCGTCTGCTTTACTGTTTTTGAGGAACTAAAAGCCATTCATCAGAGTGGCCTAGATGAATGTGGTGAGTGAGGGGAGAGAGCATGTGGTACAGCGGAAGAGGTAGGCAAGGACCACATCACACGCAGCTATGTGAACCACAGAGGGAGTCTACCCCTGGTTCAGAAGCACAATGGAAACCATTGACGATTTTGAAGCAGGAGAGTAACATGCCAACTGGAAAGAGGCAAGAGTGGCCAAGAGAAGACCAGTGAGGGCATGTTAGCCTAATCCTGAAGAGAGAATGGCAGATAGGACAAGGTGCAGAAGAGGAGATGCATGGCTTATCTCAAAAGCAGGGCCAACTTATGGTCACTAGAGAATGAAAGGAAAATTGGAATGGCAGAATGCTAGAGGACAGTTAAGGCCCAAAGGAGGCAGAGCCAGAGAAGGAAGGGGAGAAGTATTGGTCTTTGAGGTCAAAGGAGAGCGAAGCTATGACTGCTCTCTGGGTGGAAGCCAGGTGGGAAGAGACAGATTAAAACTGCCTTTTGGTGTCGGCCAATGGAGATCCCCTCATAGAGGGGTTTAGGAGAGGAGATGGGTCAGTCAGGGTGCGAGGTAGTACCGATGAAGAACACAGCTTTCCCCCAGATCCTGGATGCTTCCTCCCCCCAACTACCATGATCCGAATTCTACCTTGCAGGCCTGGATAGGACAGAGGCTGTACACTGGTACATATGAGGGCTGGAGGTACAGGGAATCCAGAGTGGACGATACCTTCAGGACCAAGGGTGTGAGGGGTGATGCTGGGAGAGTGGAGGGTGAGTGGGTTGGAAAGGGGGAACTGATTACAAGGATCCACATGTGACCTCCTCCCTGGGAGATGGACGGCAGAGAAGGGGGGAAGGGAGACTCCGGATAGAGCAAGATATGACAAAATAGCGATGTATAAATTACCAAGGGCACATGAGGGAGGGGGGAGCGGAGAGGGAGGGGAAAAAAAAAGAGGACCTGATGCAAAGGGCTTAAGTGGAGAGCAAATGCTTTGAGAATGATTGGGGCAGGGAATGTATGGATGTGCTTTATACAATTGATGTATGTGTATGTATGGATTGTGATAAGAGTTGTATGAGCCCCTAATAAAACGTTTAAAAAAAACTGCCTTTTGGGACTCGGTGACTATACCTCTCTATTCGAATAGAAAACCTCACCTTTCTCCAGCTCAGCAGCTGGTGGTTCTGAATTGCTACCTTGCAGTTAACAACTCAGCAAGCATGGAACCCACTTCACCACCAGGGCGGGCTCCTGAAACTGCTGGGTTCGGTGGGTTAGGAGAGAAGTGGCTAAAGGAAAGAGGAGAGAGGATCCGATTGATGGGGCCAGCTTGTGAAGGACTTTACAAATGAAGCTAAGAAGGAAAGAGAACTCCTGCGAGTCCAACACCCTATGGATGAAAAAGGGCGTTGCTGTTGCTAGGTGCCACCACCTGTCTCCCTGGCCCAATGTACAAGAGAACAAACCACTGCAGAGACCTGCACCATGCTCTTTCAATGTTGCAGCCACTATGTCAATCCATCTCATTGTGAGCCTCCCCACCAAGCATGATGTCCTTTTCAGGGACTGGTTCCTCATAACATGTCCAAAGTTTGTGAGATGAATTCTCACCAGCCTTGCTTAACATGTCCAAAATATGTGACATGGATTTTCACCAGCCTTGCTTCTAAGGCACATTCTGGCTATATTTGTTTCAAGACATATTTGTTTATTCTTCTGGCATGTCATGGTACTTCAAATATTCCTCACTAACACTGTGATTCAAGTGCATCAACTTTTCTTCAGTCTTCCTCATTCACTGTCCAATGTCCACATGTATGTGCGGTGACTGACAATGCCAGGGCTTGGGTCCGGAGCACCTGAGTCTTCAGGGTGACACCTTTGTTCTTCAATGCTTTAAACAGATCTTGTGCAACAGATCTGTCAATGCACTACCTACATCCTTTGATTTTGTGACTGCGCTTCCAGGAGCACTGACTGCAGATTCATGCGAGACGAGACTAGGCTTTTAGGAAGATAACTTTGGAGAAGACACGCATGGAAGTCCTATGATGAGCGGCTAAAATCCAACAACATTTGATAAGAGGCTAAACCAAGAGTCACCAACCACATTTCTGAAAGCAAGGTAGGGAAAATGTGTGCCCTTACGTGCAAGATTGAAAGGTGTTGTCTATAATCTCTCCACTATGGTGACTGTCAGGTGTGACGTCAGGTAACAAGACAACTGCCCTACGGTACCAGGTTTTTGGGGGCAATAATCTTTAAAGAAGCAGATATCCCCAGGTTGAGGAGCTGCCTACAAGTAAATGAAACAAACAACAGTAAAGCACTAGGGCGAGGGCCTTACTAGGCAGTAAACCAAGGCTGTGAATCCAAACAGAAGAAACCCTCACCTGGGGTTCTTATTCAAATGGAGAATCTGATTTAGTGATATATTTGGAATAGAAATATAAATTCTCAACAGGGGGCTGTACCAGAATGAATCGGTTCAAATCTGTGAGTTAAACAAACTGTCCAATTTTTGGTCCCTGGTAATTAAGGCAATGACATTGGGGATGAAAAAAAGGGGGAAGGCAAACATGACGACCAACATAATCAAAGGGTTTCGCACCCATACATTTAGCGTGCTTAGAGGACGTGAAGCATAAACAGGTGGTTACAAGTAGTCCAGCGCAAACGTACAAGCAGACACTGGGGAAGAAGAGGAAGTGCTCAGCTATATCTTTTTCAATACCCTGGTCGTGACCCACAGGTTGAGAACCGCTGCCTTAGAGAGAATCTCATCATCTATCAGATAGTCAAAAGAGAATGGAAAGAAACCACAGACACTCCGGCAAGGGCTTCAAAGACAAATTGAAAGGGTTGCTGGGGAGAACATTTTTTAAATGAAGAGATTAGTAAAATGGAGGCAGAAACTAGGGCCCTGAATTTGGTAACTAGGAGTTTCTTAGTTATCACCAGGAAAGTGTGAGTAGGGCAGTGGGGGCAGATGCCAAAATCATGAAGGGCTGAGAAGAGAATCGGAGTTGAGGAAGCACAGTGCAGGGAGCAGGAAGCCCCTGGGTTGGCTTATGAACAACACCTACTTACCCTTTAATAATATATACATCTGTCCTCATTTTGAAATGACTGAACAAGCCACTGCTTGCAACAAATCCCTTATCATAAATCACCTTACTAGCTGCATCTGCAGTTTTAAAATCAACGAAAAAGCTTGGAGCCTTTTCTTATATTAACCGAGAAACCAAACAAACCAAATAAACCAAACCCACTGCCGTGGAGCTGATGTCAACTTATGAGGCATAGAGGGCTTCTGAGCGTGCAGTAATTCTTTATGGAAGCAGACAGCCTTGCCTTTCTCGCTAAGGCTGACTGCTGGGTTTAAACACTGACCTTGCAGTTGGCAGCCCAATGCCTAAACCAAAGCACTAACAAGCCTGCCGCACTAAAACCCACTTCATTAAACCCACCTCATAGTCTTACCTTTCTCCCAAGGAGAGAGTGGTGGATCTGAACTGCTGGCCTTGCCGTTAACAGCCTAATCCCTAGGCTACTGGGCCAACAGGCCTCCTAACCCTAAAGTAATGGTATATACTCGTGTGTGAGCCGAGTATTTCAGCACATTTTTAATGCAGTTTTTGTGGTAAAATTAGGTACCTTGGCTGACATTTGGGTCAGCGCATACTTGTGTATATACGATACATCTATTCTGATTTACCTACAAATCTGACTCAAAGACACTCGTAGGAATGGATCTCGTTGGCAACCGGAGCACACAATGCCTGTAGTCTTCCTCATTCTACCCTTATTAGAAACCTACTACTAATCAAATACCATGCTGCAAAACCAGCTGGAGAGGCCCATATTTTCAGTGTTGGAGCACATGCAGGGTTCTCCTGGGTACACCTCCAGTTTGAGTGAACAAGAGGAGGCTTCGCTGAGGAATTGACTGCAGGGCTGAAACCACTGGCCAGGTGTAAGCTGGGGCAGAGTGATTCCAAGATTTGAGATGTTTCAAAGGGCTCAGGGTGAAATGAAGTACATAGACCATTTGGAGTAACTGGAAGGAGCAGGGGCACAGCTTTGAGCATAATTTCTACCTGTTGAGTTTGGAGGGGGAAAGGAGACAGGGTAGCAGGCTGAAGAGAATTAGGGATGAAAGGAAGTTCTTCACAATACCACAGAGAAAACTCACGTGGTACATTGTTGGGCTCGACAATTCAACATTCACAATTACAAGACAAACAAGGAATCTGTTCGCCTTGTTTCTACCAACAATCATTAATTTAACTAACGTGTTTCACAAGACATAAAGAGAACCTTCAAGAGCAAAAGGATGGATAAAACCACAATGCTAATATGCTTGGCACTTCCAAGGTTTAAAATGCTTGGATTAGGGTTAAAACCACAACCAATCCAAAAGAAATAAAACTTTCTCCTGAAGCATCTCTAAAGAGTTGAAGATTTAGATAGCCAAACAGGATACTTGATACAGGTACTGACTCAAGTAGACTAGGCGTTCCCCAGCACCACCCCCTCGGTTTGGATCCCAGCTCAGTCTAGCTAACTGAAAAACGCCCTGTGGTTACCTGAGTTTGCCTCTTTCAAAACCTGGCCAGGGCAGAATGCAGGTGGTACCTCCAGCTCCTGCCGCTGAGGCTGAGGCGGTCAGAGCCATGTTCAGATGAGATCATCTCAGAAACCAACAGCAGAGGCTTTCAGGCAGAGTGAATGGTGCCGCCTGGGGACATATCTTTGGTAAGCAGGAAGGCAACAGAGCAAGCCGTTTGCCCCTGGCAGTGCTGACTCACGCTGGGCAAAACTCCCATGTCACCAACAGCTCGGCCCCAGGCAGACTGCAATCAGCTGCAACCAGGAACTGAAGAGACGCCCCACCAGCTCCTAAATTGGGTGCAGGCAAACCTCATCCCCTTACTGCTTCTTCCTCTGCCACCTCTGGAGCCTGAACACAGCAGCCAGTTCCTGAAATTTCATCTGTGAATGGCACTGGGTGCAGGAGAGCAAGATTACAAAAGGCAGCAGGGTCACCACTGGGGAGGCTTCCCAGGAGGCTGAAACAGAAGTCAATTTGCATTTACAAATGAGAGAATCTGGGTCAGTGGACTTAGGGAACTTGCTGGTCAAATCATCAGGGTGAGTTTCTGTCAGCTCTAAGTTGGCTCCCTGTTTTTTTTTTTTTCCCACTAGGCTGCCTCTGACCTCCTTCTCTCATCCAGGCAGAAACACTGAAGTTGGTATCTTTTTATCAGCTGCTACAGTCTCTGTGCCATAGTTAGATTGCCCAGCACCACACCTACTAAACGCATAAGGAATGTGCAGGACGTTGTGAAAATTCCCCAGAATCACTTGCTCTTTAAGAAAAAACTCTCTACATCTACATCGATTCCCATTTATTGGCCATCCAATTAAAAGATCAGTATCAGAATGACTGGTTGATCAAGAGTTATTAATTAATATTGACTTTGCCCTGACAGGCTAGAATTGGCTCTGGTGTTATCCAAAGAAAACAAGAGATCAAGTCTGTTTTCTGTGTGTTTTCACTGTAAAGAAAAGAAACTAAAGTTCCTATCAAAGTCTACCTTTCTCTGCTCAAAATCTGTGAAGGTTCCCCCAGGTCAGGGGATTTATTTAAACTCAGGTGGGCATACAAGGCTGCCATAGTAACCCAACCCATCCCTTTTAAGAAGGACTCTCACCCTCATTCCCCTGGAAAGACCTCCGGATATCTCCAGGGGTGTCATTCAATGAATGTTAGGTACGTAACAATGAAGTGAACTTTAGGATACTTAAGAAATGGTTAGTCAGAATTTGACTTTGAAAACTGTTACTTAATTCAATTCTTTTGCAAAGAGATCTATTTTAGAGTTATTTACCCAACTCAGTTTCCTAGTTAATATTTTTCCAGTAGGTTAGTCACACTGAGCTTTATGGGTTTTTAAAAAAAATGTTCATTTCCTTTCAGTGGTATGGGTTCTTTTTTTTGGGGGGTGGTGGTGAGGGAGTTTGTTTTGTTTTGAAAGGAAGTGGCTATGTTTAAAGATGGTTCTCTCTCTACTGCATGTGGGGATTAGTCATTTTTACACGGTAAAAGTATCTTTGGAGAAGTTGATACCCATTTTTCACAGACCACATTATAAAAAATCTATAGGTGATTAAGTCATAAACATGCTACTATAGAATAATTCTCAAAGTACAAGGCAGACAAATGTGGACCCTCTTCTGGAAAAAAAAGCATTGTTGGCAACGCTTCTGGTCCACATGATACTAGCAAGCTTCAATGAAGAGAAGACGCAGATGGTGCCTACAGCCCAAGTGTGAATTCTATGAAGAACAATGTGTGAGGGCCCGAAGTTTCCATGTTGCTAAGAAGTCCCACTGTTATGGCAAGACACCATGTCCTAGTTCAGGAGCATCATCAGGGCTCAATGGTTTCCCTGACTGGGTTAGGGAGACAATTCCTATGAGCTTCCCCAAAATTGAACCACACACAAGCCTACTTTGAAATTAGCAAAATTGAATATTATATACTTAAGAGATTCTAAAAGATGCTAAATTTGGACTAACAGTTTCAGGCACTTGAGGTTTTATAAAAATTATGAGCATATCAGAGACTATGTAAGAAATAAGAATAAATTGTGGCTTTGTGATTAAGTTCTTTCAATGCATTACTTAAAAATTCAGAAAGGTAATTTGTTACTTAAAAGCTATTTATAGGTTTTATTTTCCATGGATGGTTATGTATGTATACACATGTATATATATGTGGGTATAAATTTTTTAAGGAGTCTTGAAGGAGTCATGGGTTACTCATTGGGAGATAATCCAAAGTCCGCAGTTTAAACCCACTAGCTGCTCCCTGGCAGTCTTTCTGTAAAGAGTTGTCTGTTCCTGTAAAGTCACAGGCTTAGAAACCCAATAAGGCAGTTCTATTGTCCATAAGGGTTCCTCCTTATGAGTCCAAATCAACTCAATGGCAGTGAGTGTGGTTGTTTTTTGTATGGTTGGATTCTTTAGTGATCTAAGGGTGAAGCACTCAACTACCAACCAAAAAGCTGATGGCTCAACCCCATGCAGGGACTCCACAGTACAAAGTCCTGGAGATCTGCTCTTCTAAAAATTACAGCCCTTCATGCCCACCCAGGGATGCAAAAAAAAAAAAATTCCTGTGGGCCAGTGTAACCGTCCTATAGGGTCACCACCAATTCAATAATAGGCAAGTACACTTAGTAACAGCAGCAATCAATTACTTGCACATGTCCAGCAATCAATTACTTGCACATGTCCACACCCAGAGTGACAGGAACAGATATACTCATAGCACCCTTTAAAAAAAATCATTTTATTGGGGGCTCACTCCATACATACATCAATTGTGTAAAGCACATTTGTACATTCATTACCTCATCATTCTCAAAACATTTGCTTCTCCATGTAAGCCCCTGGCATCAGCTCATTTTTCCTCCTCCCTCCCTGCACCCGCCTCTCTCTTAAACCCTTGGTAATTCATAAATGATTATTTTGTCATATCTTATACTGTCCGACATCTCCCTTCACCCACTCTTGTGTTGTCCGTCCTCCAGGGAGAGGGTTATGGCTCTGTTTTTATCTGGGTTTGTTTTTTCTGCACTAGCAGTAACATTGTAATAGTAAGAAACCTGTCAAAATAAAAATGAAAGCATTCATTTCTCAAGATTCTGTAGCTTTTCTTCCAAATCCTTGTACGAAAACCCAGAAGGATACACACCCCAGAGAAAGAACCGCTGTGGGGGAGGAGATTCAAGAAGTTATTTCTAGCCTTTATCAATATTTGAAGCTTTTTACAACAGAGATCAAAATATTATGTGGTCATTTAAATGTTGTTAAAGTTTTCAATTTTTTATCATTTATAATATTTTCTTCTGCACTCTTTCTTCCCAATACTCAAAAACAAATAAAAACCAAGCCCATTACCCTGGATTTTGTCTCAGAGAAAGAATCCAGTTGGATAATGTAACTACTGACAGCACAGGCTTTCCTAGGTTGAAATCTTAACAGTCACTTAAACTTGGCAGTCACTGTCTTTTTTCATGCAGAGCAGTTGGTTGGCTTGAACCACTGGCCTCTCGGTCAGCAGTCAGCTGCTTTAATAACCTGATACACCAGTGGGCTATGCCTTCTCTCAAATACCTCCCCAACTATTATCCACTTCGTGAATCTCTGCATTCAAAATGACACGGTATTATTTCATCTTATTTATATCCACATCCTTTTTCTGATAGACACTGACTTGATAAGCCCAAATTTCTGCTGCATGAGAAGTTTAAATTCTGAGCAATAAGTTTACAGAAGGCTATAGTTCTTCATACGCTGAAAATTCAGCCTCCACTGAGTTCTGACCACTGACTGGCAGTATGAAAAGCTTTGCCCTCCAGCATAATGTGTTTCAAAGGAGAGGCAGCATCACCCTCAGAACTTAGCCTGGGTATACCCTTGATGGAAATTGGGGTACTAGGGCCACATACTCATGCTATACCCCAACTGCCTTCTTTGGAGGTTCCTGAAGCCACCTTGTAAGCTTTTCTTATCACAATAGTGCTTGTAACGTAATCATGGTCCTCCCCCTTTTGTAGTCCTCCCTGCTTCTTCGAGTTGATGAACATGATTTAGTGACATTCCTTTTGTTCTCCATGCTCTACGGAAGCTGCCCCATGGCTGTGACTCATTGGACACCACTAGACCTCAAGTTGATGATCTCCTTCATCCCTCATCTAGGACGATTTGTCTTTGCCTTGTCCTGTTTAAGACTTGATAAATGCATCTCTATACATTTCCCCCTAAAGCACCTGGAACTAGTGGCTGTCTCACCTTGTTAATCAGTGACTCCCCCCCCCCCAATTCTTTGCTGTTCAGGTGTCCTAGCACCTTGTTTTTGTTTTAAACTAGAGTACATACTCTTTAAAAAAAATTTTTTTAAGGACAATGAGTGCCCGCCAAACGTCTTTCATCTAATACATCACAGAAATTAAGCATGAAAAATGAAGTATTAGGATACTTAAGTTATCAACTCTAGGGCACTTAAGAATCACAGGGGTGCTTTATTTAAAATGATCACTTCCCATCCCAATCCCTCAGTCATTCTGAATTGGAAGTGGAGGCAGGCCCCAGAATTTGGATGTTTAACAAGCATCCATTCTACCCAAAATGATTCTGATGCAGATGAATCTGCTGAGAGAGGGCCCCTACATTCCCTAAGCACTCTTCTGGGGAAAACAGCCTTTTGTTGTTTCGTGTTTTTTTAAAGGACACCAACAAAAGAGCAATCACACTGAGTAGGTCCTAGACATCAGTCTCTCACCACAAGAACCACAAGGAAGATAATCATTGAACTGTATTTATTTTGTTGGCTGGACCATCGTTTTCATCAAAGCTCCAGAGACAATTATCCAAACTACCATTAAGGATGATTGCTACTGTCACCCAGTCTTGTTATAACAGAGATATTTTCTTTCATACCTGGGAAGTGGTACAAGGGACTTAATGGCAGTTTTACATCTGTGAAAAATTAAAGCTCACTGGACTCAACAAAATAGTCAAATAAAAACAAAGGAGAAAAACTCCCCCAAAGGCACAAGCTGAAAATACAACTTCTGACTCACTGACGAGACCGTTTTTTTTTTTGCACAGAAACTGAAACTATGGAGCACGATATGGCTCAGATGTCGAGAGTGACCAAATGCCAACTTATCACCAGAGCATCAGCTACCACAGGCTTCTTGTAACATTTGGAAGCACAAGCCGACTGGATACAATGGCCTCTCCTGGGAGAGCAAGGCTGTCTCTGTGGTGGAGATCATTCCATCTTGGGGCCAGGAGGAGCAGGGAGTCCCTTTACTCTTTAACTAGCCACTTTCATGTTCAGATACGGTGACCAGCACAGCATGTGGCAGGGCTGGCCTCATAGCCCTTTGCTGGGAGACCACTGGAGCTGTGTGAGGCACACGACCTCTGGTACAGTTACCAGAACCAATTTTGTAACGTAACTGTGGGCGCTTAATTATCCACTGTGGCATAATACTTCATATTTCTGAAAGGTATCCAATGGCAGGAGCCTAGGAGTTGCCTACCTTGGGCACAATGAAATACTGGGTTCCTAAACTTCAGTAATTGACAAGTAGCAAGCGGGCAGGAAAAGACGGCTCCAACGCTGACAGGACACAGTCTGAGCACCTAATGACAAGACCGGGAGGAAGGGAGCCAGTGACATGACAAAATCGCTCTCTCGGGTAAGTCATTTCAGAAACCTGGCAACAGAAATCTCGGAACCATTTGCTGGGTGTAATTTTCTACACAAAGCTATTTCTTAGAGATTTTATATTTTTTCCTCCTGAGCTGCGTAAAGTTACTGGGCATTGGAGGGGTGGCCAAGGAAAGGGCCCACCTGAATGGCTCAGAGAGCTTCAGACGGAAGTAATTAGGATGCTCATGTTCTGTTACTGCTCACAGTGCCCCAGTAGCCGTCCTCTCGGAATCTTTTTTTTTTTTCCTCTCGGATTCTTAACTCAGCTTTGAATTGAAGCTTGTCAAAATTCTCTTTACTTTATACCTCTGTATTCTTCTCCTCTTGCAACCCCTCCCCCTGGCCAGCTCACGAGCGCTCGCGCGCGCGCGCGCACTCTCTCTCTCTCTCTCTCTCTCTCTCTCTCTCTCTCTCTCCCTCACATAGAGCCCTGCCTCCAAGAAATCAAACTTCCCCCCAAATTTCACCCTGGCTTTCCACTAACAATGCTATGGGATTCAGTTACCTGTGTGCTAGTCCCCAAGTCTAGGGGGCCTTTGTCGACATTTGTTTCATCTTGAAGGGTGATTTCTAGCCAAGTAGATAAGATTACTTGTTCACTTACAGTTAATCTTCAAACTGGTTCTGAAGGTTACGGAAATAAAAGGATAGACCTGCACAGCTTGAATGTCCCATCAAGGTAATCAAAGTAATGGAAGGAGAGAAGACAGAAGGAGAGATTTCAAAAATAAAGACTGAACTGTGCACTTCAGCAGCACTTAAGAAAACACTCCATCTGACTAAGCAGCTGATGGGGGAACCGAATACCCAAAGGGCTGTCCATTCTCTAATGGTTATTGTGCTCATGGTTTTTGCTTCTCACAAGGTTCTGCAAGAGATCACAGGATAAAAACCAGATTTGCATTATTTATATAAAGCCGATAGAAACATCCTAACATCTGGAATCCCACTGATTCACTTGAAGCTACAACCCTCTTTCAATCCAACCCTATGTAACAAGGAACAAACATTACTTTGTTTAGGACTCTCAAAGGTACCCCCCTCTCTCTCCTATTGCTCTTCTTGCCTTTGTCACAGAACAACAGAGTTAGAGAAAGAAACCGCATATTCTGTTTCAGGCCGGTAAGAACCTGAGAAAAAAAGGCGGGGGGGGGGGGGGGGGGGGAGGGTGCCCACAATAAATACAGCATGCACAGAGAATAAGCACTGTAGAACACATGTGAGTGTGTTATTAAAAAGCCTAGAAGCACTCATCAGTCATGGTAAATCCATCCTGGCACGGATGAAGGTTTTTCTCCTGCTTTCTGAACCAAAACAATTTTAGCATATTTAAGGTTATAGTCACAGATGCCAATTTAACAGGAAATTCTGTTTTGGCATAGGGTTTGCATCATTTGTTCATGCATCATTTGTTCATTCATTCGTTCATTCACTCACTCACCATCAATGGCAGTGCTATGCTAGAGGCTGCTGGGTCAGTGGAAGAGTTGATAGAATCCTGGTCCCTCGCCTGAAGGAAAGCATGGCAGTGCTTTGAAAGGCAATACTGAGGCAGTCACACAGTAGAGGTAAACACACACATTTAAAAGCCTTTCTCTTTGCCAAAATCAAGTCAGTTTCGCTAAGTAATCTGATGGACTTAAAAGCCCAAACTGCCACCTACAACAGCAGCTCAAATTAAAAACAAAAAGTAACAGTGAGAGAGAATACCAAGGGCTGGCAAGGGTGTGGAGAAACTATGGCTCTGCTGCTGGTGGGAATGTAAAATGGTATCGCCACGCTGGGAAACCATTTGATAGTTCCTTTAAACACACACACACACACACACACACACACACACACACTTACAGTAAAGATCTAGCAACTGCATTCCTGGGCACTTATCCCAGAGACATTTAAATTCATGTCCTACTAAAACTTGTAGGTAATTGTCCCTAACAGCTTTATTGGTCATAGCCCCGACCTAGGAACACACGTCCTTCAGTGGGTGAAAGGTTACACGCAGCAGGGCGTCCATGCTCTGGAATACGCCTGGGCGGTAAGAAGGAATGCACTGTGACACAGCAGCTGGAGTAGCTCTCAAGGGTATTGTACTAAATGACAAGTGCTCATCTGAAAAGTTACTGTTCTAACCCCATTTTTATAACTTCCTCAGAACAAACTACTGAGCTAGGGACTGGATTGGTGGTTGCCCTGGATTTGAGATGATGGGTAAGACCACACAAAGGGGTGTCATGAGGGAGATGCTTGTGGCAATAGTCATTCTTGATCTAGATCAGCAGTTCTCAACCTGTCATGACCCCTTTGGGAGTCGAACAACCCTTTCACAGGGGTCGCCTAAGACCATGGTCTTATGGGAAAACATATTTCCCATGGTCTTAGGAACCGAGACACCGCTCCTCTATCCGTCTCCAGGCTGGTCCACCCACATGCATCTATGCCGACATACAAGTACCCAGAGTGAAGACTGTTACCCATGCTACACCATGCTTCAAGACAAAATTTCATTTATTTGTAATTAGAAATCAATATTTCAAAATATGTAATTACATATTGTTTTGTGATTTATCACTATGCTTTAATTATGTTCCATTTGTAATAATGAAATTACATCCTGCATATTAGATATTTACATGACAGTAGCAAAACTACAGTTATGGAGTAGCAATGAAAATAATTTTATGGTTGGGGGTCACCACAACATGAGGAACTGTATTAAAGGGTCATGGCATTAGGAGAACCACTGCTCTAGAAAGTGGTGGTGCTGGTGGTGGCACAAATCTACATGTGATGAGAAAACAGAAATACCCCGGGTTGGGTAGCACTGTAGTTAAATAAGAAACAATTGGGGGAAACTGGGTGAATAGTACTTGGGAATTTTGAACAATTTCACAACTTCCTGTGAATTTATAACTATGAAATAAAGCTAAAAATACACAGGAGATTCAAAAATTCCTAAAAATGTTTTGAGCCCATTGTTGCAACCATTGTGTCCATCATCTTGTCAAGAGCTTTCCTCTTTTTCCTGTACCTCTACTTTGCCGAGAAGTCCTTCTTTAGGGATTGTCCAAAGCATGTGAGACAAAGTCTTGCCATCCTTGGCTCGAAGGAGCATTCTGGCTATCCTAGTTCAGAGATTATTCGGCTCTTTTGATGATAGTCCATGGTACCTTCTATATGCTTCTCCAACACCATCACTCAAATGCATCGATTCTCCTTTGGTCTTCCTTATTCGGTGTCCAACTTTCACATGCCTCTGAGGTAACTGAAAATACCCCGGCTTAGTCAGGCATACTTTACTCTTCCAAAGGCACATCGAATGAAATGGAACCCATTTCTGAAGACTCACTGAAACATCATTGTATTAGACGAGCGGTGATGGTTGAGGGTGAGTCTGTCCTGCCAGATCGCCTGTGAGCAGCAAGTTGCATCAGGTCGATTTCAACCCATTATGACCCCATGTGTGTCAGAGCAGAATTGTGCCCCATAGGCTTTTCAATGGTTGATTTCCCCCCAGTAGATTGCCAGGACTTTACTCTGAAGAACCTCTGTGTAGACTTGATGCATAGCCAAATTTGTTAACCATCTGCACCACACCAGAACGCCAAAGCCAATACTTGGGTTCAGGCACTGGGTAGCTTTAAGGCTGCTCCATAAACCACAGACAATATCAGTCAGTACTTATAGCTCGAAGGGTGACTATGAGATTAAGTGAATTAATATAGCAATATCTCTGGCATATGGTAAGCATATGTGGTAAATACTGGTCTTTCTATACAAAATATGGCACAAAGAGAATGATCACATAATAACTCATTGCCGTTGAGTAAATTCTGACTCAGAGCAACCCTATGTCAAAGATATGTCTACCTTTGATTAATGTTACACAGAATTTTCTCATGCAAGAACTTGCCTCGCCCTAGCTCCAGCCAAAGAAAGCACACAATTTCATTCAGGGGAAACAAAAAACAGAAAGATGATATTGCGTCTCATCATACAATAAAATGATCAAATAGATCCTGCTAAAAACACGCCTACTGCTGCTGCCCAAAGTGAGCTCAGTAGGAAAAGCGACGGGTTTGTAAAACGCAGTTTTCTAACATGCTTCACTAAAGGAAATGTTCAAAGTGAAAAATTCAGGACTTCACTTAGCTGGCAGAGACTATCGAAGTCATCTGTATCCTCCCTTGCTCAAGTTCTCCACCTCCCTTTCCTAATCAAGGCTGTAATAGCAACCCAAACCCTTGTCAGCTGCCACACAGCCTGGCAGCAAGCAGTCCTACAAGAGTCACTAACTAGGAAAGAAAGGGCTTGGGGGGAGGGGACAGCAACAGCCCCATTATCTTTCCAACTGAGTTAAAAAGATTTTGTTGTTGTTGTTAGAGAGCTGCTTTAAAAGCTTGATTAGAATAATCTAAGACACATGAAATACCTAGTTCCAGTTGGTGGATTTCCCAACTCTACAAGAAACAATGTAGACATTTTTGGAATCAGAAACATAAATTGTTTCTCAAAGTGTTAAGCAATGCTTATTCAAAGGCCAAAGGATAACTGGAGATTTAGACAGCTGTGCTAGGGCCACAGTAGCGGCCTTTGCTAACTAGTATTGCTTTGGAACAATTGAAACCTTCTCCAGCAGTGCAAAGTCCACACACAAGCAGCAGTGTTCTCTGCAAGCCTCCAGACAGTTTCATTATTGTTTAACCACCAAAATAACAGCTCCGATAATCTATCAAGTTTGACATTTCATCCACCGAAGCAATTAACCCAGGTCATAAGGCATGCGTACAGAGATTCCCCCCTCTGCTCCCAAGGACACCCAGCTTGACACTAGCTACGCAAATTCACAACGTGTCCTCTCCCATCCTACTTACAAAAAGGTTTCTGAAAACCAGACAAACTAAAATACTTCAAGGAAACTCAACAGTCCCAATTTTGTTCTTTCTCCCACCTTGACATATATTTATTACCTGTGTGCACAATTACAGGCCAAGAAATTGGAAATGAGGTGAATATACCACTCAGAACAGGCACCAAAAGCAAATTCCATCAACTTAATCTCAAATATTTTCAAAGGAAGGGTCCTGTGTAAGCAGAATAGGCCTGGAGGGAAGAATGAGCAGAGACCACAAATACAAACCAGTCTTCAAAGGGCATTTGTTTATGTGCAGTTACCTTTGTTGCAAATAGACCCATGAACCTGGTGAAAGAGCAAAATTATGAAAACTTCTTAGAATTAGATGTAACCTTTTGGGAATGAAAGAGTCTGGGTCTAGGGCAGTGGTTCTCATCCATCCTAATGAAGTGACCCTTTAATACA
Source organism: Tenrec ecaudatus (assembly GCF_050624435.1). Lineage (NCBI taxonomy): Eukaryota > Metazoa > Chordata > Mammalia > Afrosoricida > Tenrecidae > Tenrec > Tenrec ecaudatus. The sequence goes on from NC_134539.1 coordinate 118,452,050, forward strand.
GTTCCCCATGTGGTGACCCCACAACCATAAAATTATTTTGATTGCTACCTCGTAACTGTAATTTTGCTACTGTTATGAATCATCATGTAAATATCTGATATGCAGGATGTAATTTCATTGTTACAAATGGAACATAATTAAACATAACTAAAGCATAGTGATGAATCACAAAAACAATATGTAATTATATATTATGAAATATGTATGTGTTTTCTGATGGTCTTAGGGGACCCTTGTGAAAGCGTCGTTTGACCCCCAAAGGGGTCGAGAGCCACAAGTTGAGAACCACTGGCCTAGGGGCTCAGGACCATTCTCCAGGGACACCAAGGTCAATTAGTTTCACAAAGAGAATGGTCCACATCCAACCTAGGTGAGTAGCAACTGAGAGCTTAAAAGCTCTTAAGCGGCCATCCGTCCAATGTGCAAATATTGGTTCCTCCCAGTGCAGAGGGGGGAAAGCAATGAAACTGGAGGTGCCTGGAAGCATTAGTGCAGTGGCCTGAAAGACCAAGCAAACATCAGTCTCTACAACCTGAAGACCAGACAGAACTAGGTAGTACCTAGCCACCACTACCAATTGGCCTGGAGCGAGAGGTTCCCTCCCATTAGATGGTCCTGGGTATGGTGAGAGAAGAACGTGGAACAGATCAGCATCATAAAGGAGACGAGGCTGACCTGTCGGAGAGACCAGTGGATTCTAAGACTATGACCCACGGATACTCTTCAGGGCTGGAACTGATTCCATGTCGGTTTTCCTTAGAACACGCAACCATTTTCCCAGAACAAAGCTCAGGCAGTTCAAGAAGGGGGGATGGAAACACAAGGGGGAAGGAAGGCAAGTGATGGTCCACTGGGAGGACTGCAATCCATGACGTGAAACAAAATGTGTATGTATTGTTGAATCCAACTGATGATCTGCTCCATAAGACTTCACCCAATTCACTTCTTTTAGAAGGCATGGGGGAAGAGGGGCACAAGTGTCCCTCACCTAAACAGCCCTGGTGGTGCTGTGGGTTAGGTGCTGGAGAGCTAATCACAAAGTCGGCAGATCAAACCCATCAGTTGCTGCTCAAGAGAAAGATGAGGCTGTCTGCTCCCGTAAAGATTTCCAGTCTCAGAACCCCCAGATAGGGTTGCTCTAAGGGATTTTATTTGATCACGCATCAAATCCCCAAGTATTAAAATTTTGAAACAAAAGACCAGCCTGTGGCGTGAACAGCAAGGCCAGGACCATTCCCATTCCTTAGAACAATCAACCACAGGGGATCGAAAGGGTAGTATTTGCCCAGGAATAAAGCCCAGAAGGTAGGCAAGTGAATATGGAAGACCCAGGGAAAGGTGCCCAGAGGGCCGCTATGCTTTGGAGCTGGCCATCAACGTCATGGACCAAAACATGTGTGAGTTGTTGAATGACAAACCAATGTGTTCTGTAAACTGTCACTCAAATCACACTGAGAAGTGAAACAGAAAAAGGAAACCCCAGGAGTACAGTTCTCTAACCCAGGAGTCAGAATCTACTCATTTGCAATATAGCTAAGGAAACCAAACTGGTGACACCACATTGCCCACCAGCCCAGGTAGCCCAGTGGTTAAGCACTCGGCTGAGCAGCTCCAGGGAAGAAAGATGGGACAATCATCTTCACTGAAGATTTGCATTCTTGGAAACCCTAGGGGGCAGTTAGTTCTACTGCACCTATAGGGTTGGTATGAGTCAGGATTGTTTCAAAGACAACAAGTACCTTAGTTTTAGACTTTGTTTCAGGTCCGTAAAGCACTAGCTAGCCTGGTGTGTCTCTCAGTCGCTCCTTCTCTCCACTTTACATTGTTCCTCTGCCAAATGTTGACCTGCTAATCACTGGCTCTGCTGTTCAAAATGATTTCCAATCTCAGCAGTCCTACACCAATCACTCCACAGAAGAAAAACCAAAACCCACCAAACTCACTGCCATCTAATGGATGTTGACTCACAGCAAGCCTCTAAGACAGGGTAGAACTGCCTCTGTGACTTTCTAAGACTGAAATTCTTTACAGGAGTACAAAGCCCAGTCTTTCTCCTGCAGAGGAGCTAGTGATTTTGTTAGGTAGCCAGACTGTGGGGGGAGGCTCACAACCATCCTCCCAGTTGCCAGACTGCAGAGGGCCCCACTTCCTGCTGTAAAAGCCAATGGGTGCCTGCAGACATCTATTTGGTTCCAGTAGGTGGGGGTTACACCCTAATGACAATGGTTCCTATGGAGATCTAGGGAATAGGTCAAAGTTAAGCCGCCATCCTAAACCTAGGATCTGCCCATCTTGTCAAGTGTATCACTCCAATCCCTCCCCTTCCTATTGCGTGTATGTAGACCACCCCCCTTTCATTACTGTATTACCCATAGGACAGCCCCTTCCAGTGACGTATGTCCTCACCTGTAATTAGGGGGCTTGCACGTCCCCAGAGAATATAAAAGGCCTGGGCTAGCATTAGATCTCTCTCCCTCCACGTGGACCATCATGCGGGGCAGAGGTGAGCATGCTACCATGAAACGTGTCTGACTCCATTTATTTCAATACTTCTATGTCTCATGCGCTCAATAACTTTACTATGATCTTTACTTATTATCGCTGTACAATTGCGCCTACCGGGCCCGTAATGATGTGTGAGGGGCTGGCTTCCCCTGACACCAGACTAGCTACTACAGAGAATCAGGGGAACCCAACCAGCTATAAAGGCTAGAGGGCGTGCTTACATTCAGGCTCCAAGCCAGGAAGGGGTGGTACACCTAGGTGGGCAGTATACCTGGACTGGCCCCATCTGGGCCAGGTGGGCTTAATTCAGCCAATGGTTGACCACACCTCCCAGCCTAGGGCCAGAAAAGCCAGGATCCCAAACCCACAGCCTTTCTCTTCCAACTGTTCCCTGGATCTTGCTGCGGTTTTCCCTGGCCTCAGGACTCCACGTGCCCTGAGGGTGCTGTGTAAAACCTGAAACATCTTCTATCCTGTATAAACACTCACTCGGATCACCAACCAGGCTTGGCGTGAATTCTTTCTGGTGCGAAGCCAAGGACCGAGGTATTTCTCATTCAAGAAACCTAACAAACTGCTGACCTTGCACTTTTCGGCCCAACTCATAACCACCTACGCCACCAGAGCTCCCCAAAGAAAGATAAGGTTTTCCTCCTCCTGCAAGGGCTAACAGCCTCAGAAAACCTACAGGGCATGTTTGACTGTCCACAGGCACTGCTGTGAGCTAGAATAAGGGCAACAGCAGTGAGGTTGAGTTTAACGTGGTTTGTAGTCTATCGGAACCTCAGGCCACTCTCGCAAACATTTTGGGAGGTCTGAACTAAAACTCTAGGATACACGTTGGACTGATACCTGCAAGGACAGTGGTTCAAGTCGACCAACCAACTGTTCCCATGATTTAAACAACTTTGGAAACTGAAGAAATAATTTATTTTAGGAAAAATTATACAAGACTAGTACTAGTCCCAAAGAGGTGGAGATTAAAAACATTAAAAAAAACAAACCCAAATTCCCATATATCAACCCCCATTCCTAGTATATGAGCATCCCACCCCAGGGTTCTGCAACTCACCGCAGCGTCTCACAGAACTCCTGAAGCATGAAAGGAAATGGCTCATGTGGTTGTGGGTGCTGTTTAGTCTTCTATCCAAAATTCAGACGAAGTTGATGAGGGTCCTACCCAGCTGCAGCTGCTGGGGACATCAGTCAGGTAACACAAGCCACAAAAACTGGAAGTCAGGCAGAGACAGGCCAAAGGCAAGGTCCAAAACTAGATGCAAAAAAAGCCCCCAACTGCAAGCAGGTCTCTGATGTTTCTTTCTGAGAATGCTCGCTCAGTCAAGAAAAATAAATGGCTTTGATGGAGGTGTGGTTTCTGCCTAAAGCAGGCCACACCCCCAAGGAAACAGAGTTGTGACTTGAGTCACATCCTCCAGTAAGGTAGAGATTCCGAATAAAACCTATCTTAAGCTTTCATTAGCATAACAGAGAGCTCCCTCCAGTAAGAGACTGAAACCTGGGAGGCAAGAATTTACAGCACAGCACAAAAGGCATAAGGCTAGAAAGCTCATTCATTAAGTAATTTTGACTACACCTCAGAAATCCCATATACAAGGTCACTGATGAGTCTGAACTCCACAGAAGTGGGGGAAGGGGACCCTAGGGAAAGAAATCTATATTATGCACACAGGAACCAGCAGTAACATATAGTCTTTAGAAATCAAGAAGACTGATCAATTATCAGGCACCAAAGAACAAAAAATCCTATCATTGGGTGCACACTTCCCTGATATGAATACTGAATACTGAGGACAAATGGATTCATAAGCAAATGTGACGAGGAAAGCTGATGGTGCTTGGCTATCAAAAGATATAGCATCTGGGGTCTTAAAGGCTTGAAGGTAAACAAGTGGCCATCTAGCTTAGAAGCAACAAAACCCACATGGAAGAAGCACACGAGCCTGTGCAATCACGAGGTGTCTAAGGGAGCAGGTATAAGGCATCATCAGAGCAAAAAAATCTTACTATAGTGATTGAAGGGGGTGTGTGCAGAGTGGAGACCCAAAGCCCATTTGTTGGCTACTGGAGATCCCCTTTACACAGGGGTCTAGGGGAGGAGACGAGCCAGTCAAGGTGGGATATAGCATCAATGAAAAATACAACTTTCCTCTAGTTCCTAAATGTTTCCTCCCCACCCCCACTGTCATGATCCGAATTCTACCTTGCAAGTCTGGGTACACCAGAGGATGTGCACTGGTATTGATAGGAACTGGAAACACAGGGAATCCAAGGAGGATGATCCCTTCAGGACCTGTGGTGTGAGTGGCGAAACTGGCAGGGTGGAGGTGGAGGGAAGGTGGGTTGGAAAGGGCCAAGGGATTACAAGGAGCTACATGTGACCTCCTCCCTGGGGGAGGGACAACAGAAACTTAGGTGAAGGGAGATGTCGGACAGGGCAAGATATGACAAAATAATAATTTATAAATTATCAAGGGCTCATGAAGGAGGAAGGAGTGGGGAGGGAGGGGGGAAAATGAGGACCTGATACCAAGGGCTTAAGTGGAGAGCAAATGTTTTGAGAATGATGAGGGCAATGAATGTACAGATGTGCTTTGCACAATTGATGCATTATGGATTGTGATAAGAGTTGTATGAGCCCCTAATAAAATTATTTTTTAAAGTTCTTTAAAAAAAGAATTCCAGAAAAGTCGATTTTCATTTGATGCCTGATAAAGAAATCATAAGTAAAAAATATTTTAAGATCAACAAATTAAAACTTACAGTAAGCATCATTTAATGGGCTTTTATAATGTTTACAATACATAATAGAAAATTTCAACCTTTTCCCACTTAAAAAAAGTGACATTTGATTAGGAGGACCAAATGTAAATTTAAAAGTATACATAAACAATTACATACTTTGGTATCAAAACAAAAACTGTTTTCTTAACATGATATTGAAGAACTCTTGTATTTTGCAGCAATTCCTCCCAAACAAAACTAATGACTTGCTTTTATGCTTACTGCTGAAAAGATGAGACAAGGGAAAAGATTTCAGATCGCTATTTGGCGGCATTCCCACAAATTACAGTGCAGGTGTGAACAGTCTACAATCAAATGAAAACCAAATCAGACTACCATTATCAGGGCACTTTCATTTTTAATACTGGTTTTGATAGTGCAAGAGACATGGTGATGTGCCACATAAAATTCTGACCAAATAGGTGCAGTTTAAGGAGTCCCTGAGTGATGCAAACAGTCACAGCCCACAATTAGTAGCAGAAAAGTCCGCCTTGAAAACCCTATGAAGCTGCTTTCCCCTGCACACACAAGGTCAAGTAACAGCAAGTGCAATTTAGGGCTCGAAAGAAGATCATTTGGAAGTGAAGTTGCACAACCATCATTTTTCTGTTACCCGTTGATGGGCTGATTCACTGTCACTAATCCTGCCTGTCTTTAATTGGGTCAATAATACAGTTGGGAAACACTGAACTACAACTTTGGGAGTGGAGAGATTACTCAGCATCACCTGAGGTGCTTGATCCAACCATATGGCCAAGGTAGTAGAAAAGGTGGAGATGACACATGGGCTGCTAATCACAAGGTCAGCCGTTGGAAAGCACCAGCTGTTCCCAGAGGAAAGTTAAGGCTGTCTACTCCCGTAAAGAGTTACAGCTTAGAAAACCCGCCCTGAATCCACTTGATGGTAGTGAGTTTCTGGGGATACTTTAACACACTTGTCTCCACTGTCTCAACAGCAAACACTGGCTAAGTATACTTCACCTCTGATACAGAATAACTGGGCACTCTTCCAATAGCACTTGATAAAATGAACAAGAATGGGACATGTCTCTGGTCATACCCAAAATGGGGTTGATTTCCAATATGAGAGAACCTGAATGACTAAGACACTTCCCTGTGGAGAAGTCCATGCCCCGGCAGGTATTCCTCTAACTCTGTGCACATGGGAGAAAGACAGGGCTTTCTATACTGAGAGAGCTACGGTCTTGGAAACCCACTGTAAGACTGGCCAGTCTGTTAAGAACCAAAGTTCCTCCATGTCTGCCCCTGATCCAATCCTATAAAGTTCTGCCCCCAAGCTGACCCTGTAAAAATTCTGCCCTTCTCAGAAACCAGCAAACCAAAGACAGTGATGACCCAAGGAATCATCGAACCATGAAGAGTGACAGCCAAAAGTGACTACCTGGAGCTTTCATGACACCGATCAAGCAAGAAGACCTCAGCCTGTATTTCCACCCCCAAGACCAGGCCCATTCCTCATTTCTGAACAGTATATATGGGCACTAGCCTCTGAGCTCGGGGCCTCAGCCCATCTGCAACCAGGATAAATTTTGTTGACTGAATTGATTCTCTTCCCTCTCCTTCCAAGACTCAATTTGCTCCAGACACCAGACCCTTAACCCATCTACCTTAATCCAGGTACACAGACTGCCACTAGGTAAGAATCTATTTTTTTTCTCCCTTAATTTTAAAGTTTTCAACTTGGTTCCCTTTGTTAGCAGACTTTGTCCCAACTCTGCCAAAGATCACTTGTTATCCCATCACTCAGTGGTGACTCCAACTACACTGGTAGTTTTCCAAATCCAAGCGTGGTTGGGAGAACCTTTTCCAGGGGCCAGTGACTCCGGGATACCTGGGTCACCTACCGTGTCTCCTCACAGGCTCTGAGACATCAACTCTGTGACAGGTTTAAGACAAGCCAGTACCCCTCTTTGCCTTGTCTGACAATATTGGAACATCCCTTGCTCACCATAGGAACCTTCCAATCAAAGCCTCCCTGAAATTCTCCCCTTGGCTGTCTTCTTCACAACCTCTAAACTCTCCATTTGAGTACAGACATTTTTGGCCCAAATGCCTCATATTTTACTGTAATGCTGGCAGACCAGTCTTGGAAACTCACAGGGAGTAGTTCTACCCTGTCCTACAGTGTCGCTATGACTTGGCATCCATTCAGTGACAGTGAGTTCATTTTCCTTGTGCAAAAATTATTCTCCACTTCCCACCCACTATCATGACCCCAATTCTCACTTACAAACCAGAGGATGGACACTGGTACAGATAGGACCTGGAAACACAGGGAATCCAGGACGGATGAACCCTTTAGGATTAGTGGTGAGAGTGGCGATACCGGGAGGGTGGAGGGAAGGTGGGTTAAAAAAGGGGGAACCGATTACAAGGATCTACATATAACCCCCACCGATTACAAGGATCTACATATAACCCCCTCCCTGGAGGACGGACAACAGAAAAGTGGGTGAAGGGAGACGTAGGCCAGTGTAAGACATGACAAAGTAATAATTTATAGAAGAGGGAATAGGGGAGTGGGGAGGGAGGGGAAAAATGAGGAGCTGATACCAAGGGCTCAAGTAGAAAGCAAATGTTTTGGGAATGAAGATAGCAACAAATGTACAAATAGGCTTGACATAATATGTGTATGGATGGATTACGATGAGTTGTATGAACCCCCAATAAAATGATTTTAAAAAATTATTCTTCACTTTGGATAAAGCCAAATTGCTTAACTAGTGAAGAAAACAAAACCAAATAAAGCCTGCCTCAAACACTGTGTTTTTAAATATGTGGGATCAAATGGACAACAGCAACGGGAAAGATTAAATGGGAACCTTATGAGGCACTGAATTATGTTAAGGAGCGTGAGTGGTTGCAACTTGAAGAATGTAATCAATGTCATGAAGTAGTTGTGTAAAAACCATTGAATTTTTTTAACCATTGAATTTTTATGTATATTTTGCTGTGCGTATTTCTCACCAACACAAATGAAGCATACTAATTTTTTTTTGGCTAAACAATGGCTAGTGGTCTGCAAGAACAATCCTTATCTCTTCTAAGAACTATCCTTGACCAAGGTCTAGTATGCCCCAAACTAGCTGAAGCATTTTTTTAGCTGAGCCCTCCAACTTGAAAACATCCTGTCCTTCTGCCCAAAATTAGAAGGTTCTTTATGCCAAGCATTTCCGCATAACAAACAAACAAACAACTGCCAGAGTCAGATGCCAACAATAGGGACCCTGTAGGAGAGGAGAGAGGGTCTCTGTGGCCTTCCGTTGACTAACTCTGCAGGAATAGAAAGCCTCATCTTTCTACCTGGGTGTGGCTGGTGGTTTGAACTGCTGGCCTTGCAATAGCATCACTATTAGAGCTTAACTTTTAAAGGGTAGTGAAAACCCAAAATCCATTGGCAGAGTGCCCACCTAGATGAAGCCTCCAATGAATTCCTTATGGTTGATAACCAAGGAAGTAAATAATCTTGCCCTCCGGAAGAGTGCTTTGAAAGTGCATTGCCTCCACCCCTCTCCAGTCAGCCCAGGTAGGGGCAGCAGTCTCTCAGAGGCTTCTCTGTGTGTCTCCTGGATGATCAGTACCAGGCGCCCCTTAGTCTGGAAGTCCAGCCCTCTGTCTTGGCCCGCCTTAGTAGAAAGGCCCACGGCCAATCTTGTAAGCTTTTCCTATCTAACAATGTACATGTCCCAATCATGATCCTTTTCCCACTTCTGTAGTCCCACTTGTAACTGTGATATGCTGTTGATCTGCCACCAATCATGACTTTGTGACAATTCCCTTTGTTCCATAATCACTTAACTTGCTTTCTGTGAATCATCGGATGCCATGATTACCTCCTGTTAGTGGCCTCCCTCATCCAGGTGATGTGTCTGTGTTTTTGTGATGTCTTGTGTTGTGTCCCTTTTTGGGGGAGGGAGGGGGTCTGGAAAAAAAATCCTGCTAAACAAATTCTCTAAAAGAGTTGTCCCTTTTAAGGCTTAATAAATATTCTCTTTACAGCCCAACATGTAAGCACTACACCACCAGGGCTCCTATAAAACCTTATGCTCTGGGTTAATATACTTCCACAGAAGCCAGGTAAAGTAGCAATGCAGCCTGGTGAAGAACCACAATATACGTACCAATTCAAACCCTGGGGAAAGGGTGGAAGTCATGGGTGTAAGGAGGCTTGGTTATCTGTCAGAGAGACATCTTAATCATTATGAAAGTAAAAACTGCATAAGATTTGCAGAAAATGCTTAATTTAGGGTACAATATATTGATTCAGGTGGCACAAAATCTGTAAACATGTGATCAGTGCTAAACCCTGAAAGATTACCAAGAAAGCTTTACCAATGCAAATGAAGAGTAAAACAAGATGAGGGTGGGGTAGGAGAGGATTCTCCATTTACAAAAACCGTGCCCCCCCCCCACCAAGTCTTTTAACTTAATCCAGCAACTGCAAATCAACAATAGTGCTGATTGCTAAGGAATTGCAGTTAACTACAGAGACTGGCAGAGCCTCCACTTGGCTAATTGCCTAGTTTCAGGATGACTAGACAGCCCCTCTCTTTAAAGAATAAGGCAGCTCAAAGGTTTCAACACATCAGACCAGCTCCAAATACTTCAGATGGAGTTGGGCTGCTTCTAGGTCTTGAGCTGGCCTGGTGGAAAGAAACTTCAGTCCCAGGGAGTGTGGATCACCCCAGCAACAATGAAACCACGCCTTGCTACACAATCCTTGAAAAGGCAAGCAAGCAGCACACTATAACCTGCAACATCAGAGGGGCAGCTGTTAAATGGCCAACACACTCACTCAACAAAATCAAGAGCTCATAGTCAGCACATGGATGAGAGCCAATGAAAAAGGCTGCTGAAACAGCAAAAAGGCTTTGCTGTATCTTTTTATTGAAAGGACAACAGAGAAATGATCAGACCAAGGTCACGTTCCACGTTAAAAAGGGGGGTGCGGCGGTTTAGATAAAACTGTGTAGGTCACCACTGTTGAAATCAGCAGCCTCTATGGCAGTGGTTCTCTGCCTTCCTAATGTCCTTTAAGACAGTTCCTCATGTGGTGGGGACCCCCCAAGCATAACATTATTCTCATTGCTACTTCATCACTGAAAATTTGCTACTGTTACGATTCGGGCAACCTCTATGAAAGGATTGAGAACCCCTGCTCTAGGAGAAGACTCTCTCCAAGCATCCTGGAGGGAATTACGTGTGGATTCGGGTAATTAAACGGCAAGTCTCCTTGAGAAGAACCCGGGCTTCAGAAGACTAAAGCCATTTCTGTGAAACGTGTGATAGAAGAATTGTGAAAAGAATGTCCTAGGCACTGTAGCCTTTCCACGTTCACATCAGGTCTGCAAACGCGATGATCTGAACAGAAAAGAAGGGCAGTTTATCGGAGAAAAAACAAGCCAGCCTCTCCTCTTTGCAAAAGCCCACATTCCTGGGTAGCTGGAATATACTTAGGAGTTTCCAAAAATTACATATGTTTCCTCAAAAGAGATGTAAGAAAAAATATAATCATGGGGTAAAGGCCAGACATTGTCTCCTCTGAATGCTTAAGTAGCCAATTATGTGCCTTAATACATTAATTCTATAGAGTGCAAGACTATTACAGGAAAGTTGAATAAGACATTTAAAAAAATGCACCCTGGGGCCCAAGTCCATTCAACTGACAGTAAAACCTCCCCTCAAAAACAGCAGTTTTATGCAACATGTAGTATTTTAATTTCCCAGCTGCCAAAAGAAATATATTAGGAGCAGAAATTAAACTAATTATGTCAGCACCACAGTGAACAAAACTTTAATTGTATTACACACCAGGGTTAGACATTTGCAGAACAATACAAAGGCCCTAAAGGGTTGAAACTTCTTTAGAATATAAATGATTCCCAATCAATATGACAGAAATTATCTGCTTAGGCAATAAACATATTCATGGTTTAGAGGTAAAAATTCAACCAACACCATAATTCAATATAAAGAAAAATGTGTAAGAAATTGACCTCTCCAATGGCTTAAATGGCACCGTGATTTACATCTGCTGTATCAGTAATAGGCCCTTTAAACCAGTATTGTACTGATCAGCATTTAACATCCTGCCACAATAGAACCTATTCACTCAGCTGGGAGACAGGTGTTAGCATCCAGCAACCCTCTCAGCCTCTCTTCCAGGGGCCTGAGCTGAGGTTTCTGTGACAGCAGGAGTCCAGAGGAAGGGCTGCTAGGAAGAGTAGGAAGCAAAGAAAGGAGACCGAGAGGATGGGAAAATGGGGGAAAGAAAAAGGAAGCTAGAAATGGATGTCAGGGGCTACTTAATGGGACCAGGCTCAAAGCCTGCTACCCCATCTGAGCTCTCATATAAATACATACCAGCCAAGTTTGGGTGATGTTATTCATTTATTTCTGCAGGTAGAAAACCCTGGAACATGCCAATGGCCCATATTTTTTTAAGTGTTGACAATTGTCCCCCACCCCGGCTCGTTCTTTTTACCCATATTCCCTAGTTCTTCAAATGAACTCTTGCTCTTCTATACATTTTCTAAAACAGCTGGCTGAGTACGTATTCCTGGAACGAGACAGCCTGGAGGTGCATAACAAAACTACTATTTGAAAGGGGGAGCAGAGGCCATTTGAGTTGCCCACATCTCAAGAATTTATTCTTTTCATCTTCCTAGGGACAGTTTCTCCCTTTTAGCCTACCCAACAATCCTACCAAGTAATTATCTTCAATTTTCAGATGAAGAAAAAAACATTAGAAGTTAAGTAATTTACCCAATACAACACAGCCAGGAAGGGCGCAGGGGATAGGGGTGTATGCTTAAAACTAGGTGGTCTATTTCCTAAACTGTTGAGCTTTTCCCCAAAGTTATGATTTATTAGGCCCCCATTATTGTCAATGTGGAAATGAGACATCTGCACTTACTTTTAAACTCTACATGTGGAGAATCCCCAGGTTTCCTCCCAGCCAACACTGACCATAACTAGATGCTACCAGGCCAGCTCTCCAGCTGTTCCCATGATCTTTCATCTGTCTACTCAGGAGATAAAGGAGGCTACTTTCCCAATCGCCCTTCTTCCTCCCTCAGGATCCCTACCGACAGGTAGTTAGGCAAAGCCTCTCCCACAGGTCCCAGCACGGCAATTTGCATACATAAAGGTTATAAAAGCACTTTGTTATCCCTTAAGACTAGGAAATAGGCAATTCTAGCAAATCAAACAGCTTGAATAAGGTAAGATGCCTTCAGAAGGGCAACCAATTTACAAAGAATCCCAGCACAATTAAACAACAGCTCTCCAACCTGGCTGCCTAGCAGAATCACAAGAGAATAGATAGCAGGGTGGGGATTAAAATGTAGATCCCCTCCCCCCCTTCACTAAATCCAAAAGGAGGGGCTGGGAAATCCATATTTGTAAAGCATGCCTCCCTGACTCAGTTGCAAACAGCCTGGTTACAGAACTTCTCCCAGCCCGTGATGCTAAAAAGGGTAATGCTGTAAGGGATACAATGCAACTTTCCCCTAGAGACAACAAAGGCTTTTCTCAAAGCCTGTGGGTCACCAGTCACTACCAGTCACTGTCCTGGCAAAATCAGAAAGGAAATGTAGTCTAAGGAAAATATATTATTAATAGAGAGCTGGAAAAACCAGCTTTTGCTTTAGTATCAAATAGTTAGCTGGTTTCCCTTCCAGAAGTTTACTCTTGCTTTGAGAAAGAAAAATGGTTAAAAACATGGAATAGGATTTCCTTTACCTGCTTAACTCCAATTGAGAAGGTTAGCAGGTCCAAATGCATCAAATATATAGACTATTCAGCTCGAATAAACGAAAGCAACGGCCGACCTTCCCAGCTCATCTTTCATTGCTGTGGTGTCAATGCTGACTCAGTGATAGTGCAGGGCAGGGTAGAATTGCCCCTGTGAGTTTCTGGGGTTGGAACACTTTTGGGAGTAGAAAGTCTTGTCTTTTTCCCAAGGAGTGGACTATTGTTTTTGAACTGCTGACCTTGCAGTTTACAAAGCCCAATGTAGAACCACTACGCCACCAGAGCTCCTTGGACTTCCTGACAAGATTAAAACAATACAAAACTCATTGCCACTGAGTCTCTTTCTGATACACATTGCCCCTATATAAAGGAAACCAAACCCATTCAACTCCCAGCAATCCTATATAGGGTTTCCAAGGCTCTAAATCTTTACAGGAGCAGGCAGCCTCATTATTCTTCCTCAAAGCACCGGGTGGATTTGAACTGCTAACCTTGAAGTTAGCAGTCCAACATATAACTTCACAGTGCCACCAGCTGGGTTTACACTGAGACTAGCATAACAGGGTTACACAACAGGGTTAAAATGTCCGGTGGTGTTGTTATTGGGTCCAGTCAGTTCCCACTCTACTGACAAAGCAGAACTGCTCCAAAGGATTTCTTAGGCCAGAGGTACCCTGGTGGTGTGGTGGTGAAGCATTGGACTGGTACTCACAAGGTCAGCAAATTGAAATCACCAGCCACTATGCAGGAGAAAAATGAATGAGGCGTTCTACTCTAATGAAAAGTTAGCCTTGTAAACCCAAAAAGTCAGTTCTAGTCTGTCCATAGATTACTGTGTCGAAATCAACTTCATGGCAGTGAGTGAGTGAGTGAGTGAGTGTAAATCTTTAAGGAAGCAGATCACCAGAATGGCTGGGGAGTTGAAACTACTGACCTTTTGGATCAGCAGCCAAGAGTGTAACTAACCACTGCACCACTAGGGTCCAGGTCTTGACCACCCATCAATTCACAGTGACCATACATAAGGTTTCCAAGACTGTATGTCTTTATAGGAGCAAAGAGCCTCATCTTTCTTCAGAGAACTGCTGGTGGGTTTGAACCAACCACCTTGAAGTTAGCAGCCCAATGTTCAATCCACAGCACCACTGGAGCGCTAGACCATAGAGACAACTCTTATCTATTATCTGAAATGGCTTTCATGTGAGATATGATAGTATCTCTTATTCAGAATCCAACTAGCTTTAGGTTTTTAAAACTCCATGAATAATACAGTCACATAGCAAGAACGTAAACAGGCCATTTCCCTACCTAGAAAATAGGAGAGTGCATGCCTGGGGAGTGGTGGTGGTGGTGTGTGTATAGGTGTGTATGTGGGTGTGGGTGTGGGTGGGTGGGTGGATGGCCCTTATAAAGGCCAAAATCTTTCTTACCGAAAGGTAAATAACCATTACCAATGCCAGTAACCATTACCAAACTTATAGCTATTACAAAACAAAAATAATGATGTACCAGCTCCTCTCTTGAGACTTCACCAACAGCAAGTAATTTAAACTATGTATTCTCGTTAACTTTAAAATCCATCTTGGCTCTGTATTGCTGGGCTCATGAGAGTCCAAGGTGCAAAAGTTAAGACTTTATTCCCAAAGCACAAGCATCATGGCCAGTACACATATGGCATATGGCACAAAAGTCTCTAACCTATGGCAGTGCAGTGGTTAAAATGCCTGGCTGCAAACCAAAAGGTCAACAGTTCAAACCTCCAGCCACTCAGGTGGTTTCTGTAAAGAATTGCAGCCTTGGAAACTGGACTAGAAAATTCTACTCTGTCCTACTTGGTAGCTATGGATGGGTAAATTTGGGTTTGGGGTTTTAGTCTACCATTAAAACAGCAGTATTAATGAAGGTTATATTATAGGGGCCCTGGTAGTATAGCGGTTACATATTGGGCTGCAATCTGCATGGTCAGCAGTTCAAAACCACCAGCAGCTCCCCGGGAAAAAGACTGGGCTTTCTACACCTGTAAACAGTCATGGTCTTGTAAACCTACAGGGGGTCACTACAAGTCAGCATTGACTTGATGGCAGTGCATTTGGTTTCTTGTTTTTTTTTATACGAATAAACATCAAAGTGGAATTGTTAGTGAAATCAGCCCCCCTAAAATCCCTTAGGAGGTCAGCCAAAAAAGAGGAAGAACCTCAACAAGTGGCTGCCAACAACGGCCAGAGTATCATGTGTGTGAAGATGGCATGGTGCAGGACCAGACAAGGCTTCAATCTGTTGTATATGGGTCCCTGTGAGTCCTGCAGTGTAGTGGGTACACACCGGTTGCTATCTGCCAGGCCCGCGCAGTTTGAAACCACCAACCGCTCCTTGGAAAACAGACAGGGCTTTCTACTCTCATAAAGGGTCTCAGTCTCAGAAACTAACAGAGGCAGTTCTACCTTGTCCTATAGGGTCACTGTGAGTCGAGTCAGCATCAACTCCATGGCAGTGAGTCTGTTTTTTATTTATGGGTAAGAGCCAACTTGATGGCATATAATAACAACAACAAAATAAATCCCTGGGGTTTATGCAGGTTTGCAGTCCCAGGTATGCCACTCAGACAGATGGGTGTTGTATGGAACATCACAATGGTGATGTAATTAGAAAAGAAATTTTGCACATCTTTTTTTGTTGTTGTTGTTATTGTTGCTGCTTATTTTCTTCAATGGTGGTCACTGAAAATGCCCTTCCCAAGACCATTTTAAGAACCATTAAAGTGACATTCTTATCACATGATGCCAAGCCAAGTTATGGCGACCAGCTTGGCCACGAGGAAGTTTGAAACACATGAATTTCTAAGTTTTCTGAGGACAGCTCTTTCTGCATATATCATTCTAACTTTCCAGCACCAATCCCAAAGTAAACAGTCATACAACAGTTGTCTACTTGATCAATAGAAATGTTTTTAGAAGGCGGGACTTTTAGATACCAACAATAAAATGTATGTGTATCCTAAATTACATGGACATTTTTCTTCAAATGCAAGCATGCTTTTGATTAGTTAGCCCTGCCACATCAACCTAAACAATACCCACCTCATTTTGAGACCCACACACGCTCTGACATCCAGATTTACAACATATGCGATGAAAAGTTTCAGACACATTTATGCTACCATCTATCCCCCTGAATATGAAAAGAAATACAATCATGATGGAAGATACCCAAACCAAACCAAACTCACTCACATCGAGTCAAGAGTCACTCAAGAACCGTACAGGACAGGGTCGAACTGTCCCCATGTTCCCGAGACCGTAACTGTTTACAGGAGTGGAAAGCATCCAGTCTTTCTCCCAAGAGCTGTTGCCAACCTTGCAGAGGGAAGCCCAATGAGCAACCACTATGCCATCAGGGCTCCAGGGAGAAGGACAAAGGTTGTCAAACCTGAACTCTAAACCCTCTATAAACACGTCCCAGCTTCCTCCCATTTCTGGAAAAATGGTGCAATAAGGACAGGCTTGGCTACCTTTGAGTCAAGTGAACTGTCTGTAACAAGGAGGGCCACCCCAGTGCTACAGAATCTATTTTGATTCATAGCAACCCCACATAAAGTTCTCCAGGCTGTCAAATCTTTAAGGGAGCAGGCAGCCTCAACTTTCTCCTTTGGAGCAAGTGGTGGGTTTGAACCACCCACCTGAAATTAGCAGTGCAAAGCTTACCCAACAAAACTGCCCCCAAAGGATGTATGCAGCAACTGTGGTGCTAGGAGGTCTCCCCATGAGCCAAGTCCCTAAACCAATACAAGGGACGCAAACACGAATATCCGGCTTTCTTAGGAGGCCACACTTCTCGGACTCTTTGTTTGGGCAGGTCACTGCGACCTTTAACCGGAGCAAAGTGACTGCTGTGCGGAAAGCCCCACTTCCAGGCTAACAAAAACCCTTTCCTTATGGTCGGCAGGGAGGGGCGCTGACACCCTCTTGCAGGACGAGCAGAGTTTTGTGGGGTTTTTTCTTCCAGTACAAATGACAGCCCAACTACGCGGGGAGAAGACGCTGTGGTTTGTCCCTCCTGCTACCGGCCTGCACCCCGGCTCCGCGGCGCTCAGAGGGTCGAGGGAGCTCGGAGCCTCACTTTCCGCTCCTTCTCCGTCGCTGCCGCCACGTCCCGTTCACACCGCAGCCCCAGGGAACAGGGGACCCCTTCCGAGCGCCCACACGCCCCAACTCCGCCGCCCTCCCCGACGCCGGCCGCGTCTCCTTCCCAGGAAGTGCGGGGGGCTGCGTCCTGAAAGGACCTGCCTCAGTTTCCCCTGTCCTACAAAGAGGCGTCTTCCCCTCCAGGACTCGCGGGGCACTGCCGGTTTGCAGGGCGATGGGAAACACCCGAGGACGCACGGCCCCCGGAACTGCCCCCGAGGTGCAACCTTTACGGGCGCCGTTAATGGGACAGGTGTGCGCGGCCCTGACGGCGGAATATTCCAGAGAGGAAGGGACTTTTCCACATCCCGGGTAGAGTCCCAGGCGGCGCCCCCACAGACACGGCGCCCCCAGACCACAGCCCGGCGCGGCAGGAGGCCTGAGCGTGCCGCTCCCCCGTCGCTCCCCCGGGGCCCCCACCCCGCGGGCGGGCGCCCCACAGATCCCTATGCCGTCCCTCCTCACCTGCCGCGGCGGCCCGCCCGGCCCGCACCTGGGAGGCGAGGGGAGGGGCGGATCCCGGCCGCCGACGCCTCAGGCTGGGGGGCTCCGGGTTCCGCCACAGCGGCGTCTCCGGGGCACAGGGGCACTGGGGGGCGGTGGCGACATCACCACGGGCGGCCCCAGGAAGTCGGCCCCCCCACCCATCCCAGGCCGACCCGGCCTGGCACTCCCGCCCCTCGCGCCGCCCCGCCCATCACGCGGCCCCGCCCCTCTCGGGAGCGCGCCGCCGCGCCCGCCGCGCCCGGGCCACCATAGAGAGGAGCGCCGCGCTCCGGGCTAGAGCGCGCTCCAGCGCGCGCCCCCTGGCGGAGCCCAGGCTCCCGAAAGAGCTGCCTGGCTTTCCTGTCTCATTATTCCTCACTAGGGTGCTGGGAGCCCTATGGGGGTCAGTCACTTCCTCAAGGTGTCACAGCCCGTGTTTCAAGTCAGACCTCTAGGACGTCAGAAGCCATGCTTGCCCCACTCACTCCACAGCCCCCTCCCAGTGTATGCAATAGCTAGTTTAGCTTTAGAAAAGTGAGGGGACTGTTGGGAGGAAGAAGGGATAGACATGAATCGCACTGTCAACTCCACCTTGATCACTCGAGTTGTGTAAGGAGCCCTGGTGACGTGGTGGTTACGCGTTGCGTTGGGCTGCCAACCGCAAGGTAAGTAGTTCAAAACCACCAGCCGCTCTGAGGGGGAAAAGAGAGGCCTCCTAGTCAGGTAAAAAGTTACAGTCTCAGAAACTCACAGGGGCAGTTCTACCTGTCCTACAGGTTTGCTGTGAGTCCGAATTGGGTTTTTCCAGCAAGGTAATTAACCTTTCTAAATTCCAGCTGCCTCATCCCTAAGGGCAGGTTGGTATCAGATGAGAGCTAAATGAGCTAGTGTGTCTACACCTCTGCTTAGTAAACGATCACACACCAGGGTAGCGTGGAGGATCATTAGCCCCCGAGGGCTAAGATGCCTACTCATAAAAATGATATAAATCTAATCATTCTTCTAACTGGTGTCTAGTGATACTTCATTTTCTTATGCGTAAGGTTTCCATTGAGACCTCCCAGAGTTCTGAGCACTTTGTACTCGTCTTTTAAAATAGCAAAGAAATTCCATCATGACAGGAAATGAGTTCAAACATAATTTGGACATGCCAGCTTCTGTTGTTTCACAAGTATTATTTCCAAACCTCACGACAACCCAGCAAACTTAGTACTATTAGCCCCGCTTGGTCGATGCGGATCTGCAGATTAAGGCATTTACCAAAAGCTCCACCGAATAGAAAAAGGGGAGCTGGAGTTTAAAGCTGGTTCTTTCTACTTTCAGGAATACATTAAAAGAGCTAGAGTGTGAGAGGTCATCTGCACCTGAATGAAAAGTACCCACCTTTTCCCACCTGGCTACTTTTGTAACATCCCTTGATGTAATTCCCTGTCTTCTCTGCCTGGCCCAGGGCTCTCTTTCCCCTGACACAGGCATGTATTGTCTCTTTTCCCTCTCCGGCTCCCTTTCCCTTGAGATGCCAGGGCCTTGTTCATCCTCTCCGATTTCTCAAATGGACTCATGACCTGTAATTAAGGCCCAGCAGTCTCCATCAGGTTTCTCCTCCTCTCCTTGTTAATTGCAGCCTCAACAGCTAATACCTCTGAAACCGGTTAATACCTCTGAAACCAAGCTGGGGCGGGGCCTCCAGCAGTCCAACACGGACAAACTGAGCGCCCAGTTCCAAGTGGGAGTGTACTTAATCTGCTGATTAGACCCGATCCCGGGGAGTTTAGATCCATGACATCCTGTGGGAAGTTTCTTTTCCTTCTTTTTGCCCTTCTGCTCCTTTGGCTCACAGTAGGGCAGTGGTTCTCAACCTTCCCAATGCCTCGACCCTTTAATACAGCTCCTCATAAAATTATTCCTGCTACTACTTCATAACTGTAGTTTTGCTACTGTTATGAATTGTCATGTAAATATCTGACATGCAGGATGTATTTTCATTGTTACAAATTGATTAAAGCATAGTGATGAATCACAAAAACAATACGTAATTATATACTGTGAAATATTTACTTCTAATGACAAATCAATGAAATTTTGTCTTGAAGCATGGTGTAGCAGGAGTAACAGTCTTCGTGCCAGGTGCTCGTATGTGGGCGAGTACCCAAAGGGGTCACGACCCACAGGTTGCGAACCACTGCATTAGAGTGAAATCCCTGGAATGCCGATAAAGAATGCACACCCGGCTGCCCTAGGAGGTCTGGGAGCTGCTGCATTTACCCATACTCCTCCTTTCTCCACCTTTAGCACTACAACCATCACTATTTTTCATCTTTATCATGCCTTCCACAGAGGAGCTCAATAATGTACCCATTGTGCAAGTAATCTGAGATCCTTTCCGTCGGGCAATAGTATTTAGTAGTAATAAAACACGAATTTGTCTACCAAGTGACATATTTATAGGAGCTGTTTACTTTGACATATTCTTATTATTCCTACTCATTTGCTAAGTACTTCCCAATACATATTTATGAAGCAAATGCCTTTCCCCAAACAGTAGTGGAGAAATAAATCATAGCATTGCTTTTATTAGCAAGCCTCATGGCTTGGCAGTGCCAGGCCCTGTTTGGTTTTGTTATTGCTGGCAAGAGCTTGAAGAATTTACGGTGATTGGACACCTACTATGTGCCAGGCTCTCTGTGACATGTACTCCACATCGATTATGTTCCATTCCCCCTGAGGCACATTTTGCCAAGAAAGAGAACGTAATTCCCCTGCAACACAGATTTTTTACCAACGAAATAGACATTGCATTGTCTAAGTCATCCTGTCAGAAAGACCTGCCAGGGTTTTGAGCCCGCATCTTCCTGATTCCAAAATCCTGAGTCATACCTTCCCCGGCTTAGATCGGATCAAACCCAGACCAACCCCACTGCTGTGGATTCCGTGGTTCTGACTCATTGTGTCTCAATAGGTCAGAGTCGAGAACTGACCCCACTGTGTTCCCAAGGCTGAAATCTTAATGGAGGTAAATTTGCCACCTCTTCTCTGCTGCGGAGGAACATGGGGATTTGAACCGCCCACCTTCCGGTTAATTGCCTAGCACTTAACCGCTGTGCCACAGGGTGCCCTAAATCCAAGAAATCTCACCGTCGTTGTGTCTATTCCGACGCACAGAAACTCTGTAAGGCAGGAGAGAATGACTCTCTAGGGTTCCTGAGGTGGTAAGTATTTCATGGAAGCCATCTGCCTCCTCGTTCTGCTTGGACTTGATAAGCTCTGTAAACTGCTCACTTCAGACCCAGAATGGAATCGTTCAGAGATCAACACTTGCAGGATGCCAAGTCTAATTTTTCGATGGCACCGGGCATCCTAAAAAAAAATAAATCAGCGAAAAAATAAAAACAAGAGAAATCACAGGTGGGATTTTTCCTGAAAGAGAAGGGCCTGGAAGTATAGATTTCTACCAAACTCCAGACATGGGACTGGCAACTCTGATATAATTTGTAGGGCCCAGTGCAAAATGTGGAGTCTCTTGTTCGAAAAGCATTAGGAACGTCAAGACTGACAGCAGAGCATCAGGCTAAGGAGGGGGGCTCTGAGCACAGGCCCTTTGAGACGACCTGACTCACACCCCGGTGGGACCAGCCCTGCCTGGATGGGAGGAGACTGACGCCAGTATCTCTGAGGCATTATAAGGGCCCAATAATAGACTAGGTGCCTATTATATTTCTGGGGAAATATGCATGTTTTGCATAAACTATACCACCCTTTTAAAAAAAGTTATTTATTCAAGGTTATATAGCAGTATGAGCGCGAAAGCCGAATTAGTTAGGAGACACACAAAAAAGAAACCTTTGTTCTGTGGTTTTGTATCTTTTTGAGCACAGACTTATCTTCTGGCAGAAAAGAAAATTCGAAAGAGAAGCTGCAGAAGTGCTAGAACCCCAGGGCTTCCCAACGGGTGAAACCCGCAGGATGGCAGGTGTGGGGGGGTGCAGTGGCAGGGTGTCTGGGCCTCCCGTTGGCTGGGAGGGAGAACACACACATGACAAACGGGATGGGCAATGCTTGGTCTTTCTCCAGGACAGACAGCAGCAAAAGCAGAGAGGTCTTTAGCTTGGAAGATGGTTACTATGGACACCCAAAACATCTTAATGATGAAACACTGGAACATCCCCCTAACGGCAGGAACAGAACAAGATGGATGGTGTGGTAGTGACATAATCTGTTGTCCGTTTGAGTGAAGGGGTGGAGTCTAGCCAGTCAATCAGGTCGCAGCTTGACCACCTCGTTTGGAGGTGCTAAGGAGATAAATAGCTCGCTGGAGGTGGGACTCATGCTCACTCCCTGCGAGACATTCCTTCTGAAAAGACACATGAAGGTACACCAGAGCCCTGGGAGCTGGAAGAGTCACATGGAGATCCCTACCAGCGCTGAGATGCTTCTACGGCCACTGGATCCACAAGACTTTCCACCCACTGGCCTGCGATCTTTCTCGCTGCATTCAGCATCACTGCATGTGCTGCATTGAGTCTGCAGAAGAATTTATAGACTGGTAATGAACATATGGGCTAATATCAGAATTATGGGCTTAACCTGGACTGGCCTGGGGTGTTTTCTAAATATTCAATTGCTCTTTTGTATAAAGCTCTTCGACATGAATATCTGAGTCTGCTTCTCTAGTCTCCCCGGACTATCACAGATGGCTACTGTGGTGTCTGTTCAGGAAAGCACTGAAGTTGTGTAGCTGGTGCAACACGCCAGGCAAACTTGCGGGAAGGTGCCTTTTGGGCGGGGGAACCCTTGATGACTAATGCACCCAGCTCTCTCTTAAGTTTCCTGCCCCACAGAGCCTTCTCCAATGCTCACCCTCCACACAGCCGTAGTGTTGGCTCGCATCCTCAGTGCCCATGTGAGCGCACTGCAAAGCCCAAGCAAGATAGGCGTCCTTATCTCCTCCTGGTTCATTTTACTTTCTATGCACTGTGAGTGGTCCGCAAACCTTCAGCTGGCTTTTATACTAATGATATCTCTGTTCTCCAAGTGCGTTTCATTCTCTCTTCTAACTTCCCCGGGGGAGATCGGAAAGAGCTGATAAAGTGGATCTCGGATCCAGCTTTTTATGGTGAGCTAAGCTGAAAAGTCGTTGGGACGTGCAGACTTTGCTGCTATCTGGGCAAAATAGAAAATAAAAATAATTTTATTGAAAACATTTACATATTCACAGCCAAAGGCAGCAGGAGGATGGGAAGGTTTAGAATCACACAGATTGGAGATGGGATCCCGGTGCTGCCACTTCATTCTCGCTGGAGTCTGAAAAACGGAATGCCTCACCCCTAGAGACTCCGGTCCTTCGTCACCACTCCGCAGGTCTGAGGATGAACTCAAACGGTGGCTTGATTGTAAGCCAAACAAAAGACAGGTTTGTTAGGGGAACCATAACACCAGGGAGGTAGTGCTTCTTAGAATCGTCCACCATTGGAGATCAAAAGGGCAGCATTTATTCAAAGGACACAGGCCGGAGGGTTATGAATGAAGGAGGAGAAACGCAGACAGGAAAAGAAGATACGTGACTGAGACAAGCGGTGACACGACAGGGGTTGCCATTAATGATATGAAACAATGGTGTATGAATTATTGAAATGAAAATGGATAATCTTGCTCCACAAACCTTCACCCAAATCGCGATACACAGCGAACGAAACACAGGAAATGATTCACAAGAATGTCTCAGGGTCCAAATGAGGTGAGGACACACACACAAGATGGGCCTACTAAAGCTGCTTTTCAGGATGGCAGCGGCATGGGGGTGTTGCCTACCTACTGTTCAATTCCTCCGCACACGCCCTCCTTTCTAAGCCGAACCCTTCTTCCAATGGCCACACCACGTGCTTCAGGAAAAGCTGGCCCCAGCCTCCATTCCAGGGTGTTTTCTGGTTGGTTTGCGCCTGAGTTTTCCCATTTCCTACTCACTTGGACTTGGGTGCAAGAGGCAATTTTGCACCCGGGAACTCTGAAGAAGGTCTGCTTTGATGGGGCGGGTGGGGCAGTAGAGGAGGGCCAAGCTCTCCTTTCCCTTCAAGGGACCAGCCACAAAGGGACCACTCTTTCTGCTGGTGGGGCTTTTCATGTCTCCGCGGATATGTCGGGTCGCTACAGCAGGGACCATGGGTGTCCGTCCATTTGAGCATGCTCCAAATGCAAGCCCTTGAGTCAGGAAGGCGGTACACCTGGGTGGGCCCAAACTAGGCCAGGTGGGCTTAATTCAGCCAGTGGGGTCAACCAGTACTGTCGACCATGCCTCCCAGCAGAAGGCCCCCAAAGCCTGGAACTTTGAGACCACCCGTTTTCAGCTGCTCCTCTGCTCTCTGCTTGGACTTGCGGGCTCTCTGGCTGCCACGTGTGGGTTTGCAGTGCCACGTGGGTGCTTGTGTTTAGTTCACTGTAACGCCTGAAACTTCTCCCGTCCTTTAAAAAATCCCACTTGGATCACAACCAGGCTTAAGCGTGAAATCTTTCTCCAGCGGAGCCAAGGACCGAGGTCTCTCTCACCCAAGAAATCGTAACAGTTCCTAACTTGCCACAGAAAGCAGTCAATGACACCTGCACCTTGTGCCCGAGTGGAGGTCACCTGGAGTATCAAGTTCTAGCACCTGGTAGGGATTCGACAGTAATTCTGTCTGAAGTCAAACAGAATGCAAACAACAGTCCTCTCTGGAAAGATTTAAAAGGAAGCTCTGGGGGATTGAGGACCCTCTAGATCAGTGCTTTTCAACCTTCTGAATGCCGTGGCCCTGTAATACAGCTCCTCATGTTGTGGTGACCCCCCCCCAACCCTAACATTATTTTCACTGCGACTTCATCACTGTCATCTTGCTGCTGTTATGATCAGGCGGCCCCTGTGAAAGGGTTGTTCAACCCCTAAAGGGATCGTGACCCACAGGTTGAGAACCGCTGCTCTAGCTTGAACCGCATTCCTGCATCTCTCCTCTGCCCCGTCCTTGTCTCTGACGTGCAGTGAAGGCCTATCCACTCATCTGTTTAACATCTGCTGAGCCCCCTCGCCTGGCATGAGCCCTTGGAGTGGTTCTCGCACTAATGAGCACACAGAAACGGAAACAGTAAGTACAAGCGAGTGTTGCAGGGCGTTTATTACAAACGTCTATCCAGAGACAGTTGAAACCCTTAAAAAGAGAGATCGTCAGGATGAATGTGTACCAGATCCACTGGGGGAGGCAGTCACATAAGCAAATGAACAAAAGGCACAGTTGGAGCAGAAGAGCCCGCCTGGCCAAGGCTGTTGGGGGAGAATAGCACAGCCAGGCGGGATGGAGAGAGCGTGCAGGGGACAAGACGGAGAGCCCTGGCCTCCAAGAGTGAGGTAGGTCCAGAGCAGGAAGCCAGATGTAAAGGCTGGTCCTGCAGGGATGCTGTGTGGGCTGGGCCAGTCCTGCGACTGTAGAGGCCACCTGGATGTGGCCTGTGGCACTTCTAGCTGGAACGAGTCCCCTCCTAGAGACTGTGCAGATTGGAAAAATGAAGGCAGCCAAACAGAACAAGGTTGGAACCAGGCATCGGGACTTCTGGTTCTGATCCCCATTCAGCCACTAGGACGGTCAGGTCCACCCTGTGGGTGCTTATCTCCTTGGTTAAGTGATAGGATGACCCAGGTGACCTTTACAACCTCAACAGTCACTGCCCTGGACTCCTGGAGACCAAGGAGGGCAGGGCAGAACTGCCCCGTGAGGCCCGAGGACAGTCACTGGTGACGGACGGAGAAAGCCCCGCTGTCGTTCTCCTGTGGAGTGGCTGGTGGTTTGTAACTGCTGACCTGTGGCACAAAGCCCAATGCATAACCAGTACAGACCCAGGGCCCCCAGCTGACCTTGGCAGGCCTTGCCAACTCTGATATGCTAGGGTTCTGAGGCAGCTACAAGGCACCTGTGCCCCGCCCCCCATGGCAGCTCTACTCAGGACAGAGGGCAACCACACTGTCTTGAATGCCAACATTAACTGATTGGTAAGGGGCTACTTGGAATGGGCCATCAAAAAAGCTCTGAGGATGCAAAAACGTCCGTGCCCCACCAAGAGAATGCTGGGATGGATCAGTGATGTCTGCCACGAGTCTAGCGGCCCAACTAGTTTCAGGAATTCTAGGTGAATGGACTCAACCTTTTAAAGTGGCTGCAGGCACGTGTCAATACTTATCTAACTGGGTAAAATCCCGAGCTGGAATAAAGCTACTGAAGATGAGTATCTCCTGGGGGGGCGGGGGGGGGGTGTCTGTGAAAGCAAGTGTCATGGTCCCCCCCAGTCTCAGATCCCCTACAGCTAATTCATCACTTAGTTCCAATGCCCCAGGCTTCTCGCTTCTGCCCCGCTGCCTTCGCAGTCTCTAAATGTCAGCTCTTCAGCCTGTGGCTCTGACCCCTTTCCCTGTAGCCAAGGCACAACAAATCAATTACACAAAAGGCTCTCTAAGCAAGAAAGGTATCCTTTCTTTTAAAAATGTGGTCAGCAAACAATTCCGATCACTTCTCTGCTTTGCCTCCAATACTTCTTTTCTGGGTGTTGTCTGTCCTCCGCCTGCAGCCAGGGTCACCTGGGGCTCTCACACGATGGCCCCAGTGCTGGCAACAGGCAGCGGCTGATTTCATACTCGAGGGCACTAGGCTGTGGTACAGCTGGCAGGAAGCGAGGTGTAATTACATTGGGTCTTGGAGCCACCAGCAATGACTTGCTGCAGAAAGGACGAGATTGGCTCTGTATTATTTACGCCAGCATCCGTTTTCCCAGCTGGGTCTATTCACTGTGCAAATGCTCCTGTCTGTATCTGGGCCTGGCCATGGTTCCGCACCTCAAGTGACTCTATACCATCCAGGGGCTGCCCGGGCAGCAGCCCTATTAAACAGTGGCTGGGTGCACCAGCAGCAGGTCGCATCCTCCCCTCCCGGTTAAATTATATCCCTAGGACTGCCAGGCTCCCGCTCATCACAGCAGGTGCGTGGAATCCAAGCAAGAGGAGGCCCAGTCCGCCCATTCGCTGGGGAGAGCGACCCACAGCCATCCGGGGCAAATGAGGTGGCTCAGGGGCTCAGGAAGGTTCTCTGTTAGGCTTTAGGAGCAGAACGTAGGAGGAAGAGCTCTGTATTCAGGAGGCTATTCCCACCCAGGAATTCAGAGACAGAGCTGAGAGCCGGCAAGCCCAGCGCCCACGGAACACAGACAGACGTCAAAAAGGCAAAGGAGAAGAGAGACAAGCAGGCTAGAAGCCTCGTGGCTCCGTCACGATGTCATGCGAGCTTGACCGTGAGATCAGAAGATGACGTGCAGGCTTGTCCATCATCACGAGCATGCCTCTTCAGGGGTGCCCGTGCCAGGGTGCACTCACGTGGTAGAAACCAGTGAAGAAAACTGGGCACCAGCAGGCATTTCTGGGTTCTCCCACTTCATGGTTCTCTCTCGCCGACGGCTCGCTCTGCTTGCTGCAAGGAAGAGCTGCGTCCCTGCTGCTGCGTCCCTCCTTCTCTGGCCTGCGGTGGCAGTGAACCCAGGCACCAATGGGTAAGGAAGCAGGGGCTTATATGTCCCCCTACTTTCCCAATCAACAATACCAGTCATGTCTGATCCCCCTGGAGCCCTGGGCTCTGTTCTGGAGGCCCCCAAGCCCCGATGTCCACCATCTCTCGGATTCCTGTTGGCTGGAAGAAGAGACAGGAGGGAAAAGTCAGTTGCATTTTTTGGTGTGGCTGGATCATAATTAGCATGTGTGCTTAAGTATATAGATAACAAAGCACCTAACATTTCAACTACCTTCATATGCCCCAAATTCCCCAAGCCAGACCCAGTGCCCTCAAGTTGATTCCAACTCATAGTGACAATTCCAACACATAGTGACCTATCGGGCAGAGTAGAACTTCTCTTTGGGTTTCTGAGGATATAAACCTTTACGTAAGCAGACAGTCTCCTCTTTCTCAGTAGGCAAGGCTGGTGGACTTGAACTGCTGACCTTTGTGATTAGCAGAGCAACTCACACTCCACTGTGCCACCAGGGACACCAATTCGGTTCGTTCGGTTATTCGACCATCACTCTTCTCTGTTCCCCAATGAGACCATTCACTTGAAGAGAAGCTCAGGGTCCGTCTCCCTCAGGAAAGTGAAACATTTGCGTTATGCGAAGCAGTGGTCTCTGGTGGCAGGGCTTCCATGGCAAGTATCCGTGGCCTCTGGTGGCAGGGCTTCCGTGGCAAGTATCCGTGGCCTCTGGTGGCAGGGCTTCCATGGCAAGTATCCCTCTATGCCCAAATGCCAGCTTGCTCCTGGGGCCAGCTTACCTGGCGGGGAGACTTGCTCAGGCAGGCCACGCGCTGGCCACCTGCCGGGCCTGCTCCCTCGTCCACCTCCAGGAGGATGCGGGTGCTGGGCACGAAGCTCCAGGAGCGTCCCAGGGCAGGTCTGAGCTTCCCGCTGTCCCTGTCTCGGGTCACCTGGTTGGTCACCTGTGTTGAGAAGAATCAGGCTTACAGACCCAGAATGCTGGCCCAGAGGACGTCCGATCTATGACTTCATCCTATCAATGGGAAAACTCAGGATCGTAGGCAGAGAACCGACTCCCTCAAAGTTCCACCTCTTAGCAACAGCCGTCCAGAACCTGACCCCGACCACGACCCCGACCCCGGGTCCTCCTTGGTGTCTCGCTTGCTTCAGGAAACCAGGAAGCAGCAGGGCTCAGGCTTGGCACCAACCAGGGGGCAAGGAGATGATGCCTGGGGACCAGCCATGCTCTCTACACTCTCCTAAGGGAGAGCCAGAGTGGCTTTGAGTCCCCTACCCGCCGCCCAACAGAAGGGTGTGCAGAGACCATAGCCGGCCGGCCCTGAGCACATGGGCAAGAGTGCAGGAGGGAGGGCTGGGTCAGTGTGGCAGTGATACAATTTCATGTCAACTTGATAGATAAGAATGAAGGGGTAGAGTCTGGCCTGTCAATCAGGTCATAGCCTGATGATCCCTCCTTGTGGGTGTGGCCTTCTCATGAGAATTCAGGGAACTTCCTTTCTTCCTCCCTGGAGGCGGGACACACGCTCTCTCTGCTTTGCCTTCCTGTTGACAAGCCATCTGGAGCCACGTTGATGGCAGCCAGCACCCTGGGATTGCTTCCACCGCCACTGGAATCCACCAGACTTTCCCCCCACTGGCCTGTGTCCTTCCTGTATTCGACATCCTTGCATGTACAGCGTGAGTCTGAAGAGGAATTTATGGACTAGTATCAGACACATGGGCTAATATCGGACTGATGGACTTGATCTGGACTGGGCTGGGATGCTTTCTTAATATACAATTGCTCCTTGATCTAAAGCTCTCCCTTACACATAGATGAGTGTCTCTGGATTGGTTTCTCTGGTCAACCTAGCCTAACACAGTCAGCCCTCCTCTGCCCAGGCCTGCTCCTAGCCCTAGAGACCTGTGCATTCTTCGATGAGCTCCCGTGGGCAGGGTGTGTGTGTGGCTGGGTAACCTCTGAACCCCACTACCTGAGCCAGGCCTGGCATGTAGCAGGAGCCCCCCCTCCCCCACACACACACCCTGAAGATGGGAAGGGTGGCCCTGGGATCTTGGAATTGGACAAAAGGATTGCAGAACAGATCCTCTTGGGCTCCTGGTGGGCACATAAATTAGTATAACCTTCCTGGACATGTGGCAGTGCCTATGTGGACACTGAAAGATCCGCGTGCCCCCAGCCCACTAGGCCGTAATGAATTTATTTCAAGGAAGTAAGATAGGTTGTAAAAGAGATGGAGGTCTGAGGCTGCTCACTGTAGTCTGATTTATCATAGAGGGACTCGGGCTGTGACGTAAAGGTTCATCGAGCCGGACCTGGTTAGATCATTAAGGTAAAGCAGGGATCAGCAAACTATGGCCCACAGATCAAACTCGGCCCAACAACTCTTCTCTTAATAAAGTTTTATCAGCACAGAGCCATGACCATTTCTTTCTGCACTGTCTACGGTTGCTGTCAGGCCGCCACGGCACAGCTGAGCAGGCACCACCGACAACCCAGATATAGGCGTAGAGCCTCAGCTATCTGCTGGCTCTCCACAGGAAACGTTTGCCGACCTCTGTGGTACAGGTATAGAACCAACCATGCAAACCAAATGCAGCTGATATAAAAAGATATCCTGACAGGCTCCGGCGGGAACAAACCTGAGATCGTCTTTTGTTGTTGTTTAAACAAGGTTACAGTTTAGTTAGGAAGGAGACTTAAAATAGGCATAGAAGTGCCAAGGAAAATGGCCTACGAGGGCCTGTCAGACTACTGATACCGTTTCAGTGGGTGTGACAGGGGATTGCAGAGTTTAACCTTAGGTTTCTCACTCGTTCCATGAGACGTATGTGTTTGAAAACAATGACTTCATAAATAGAAAGTTTCTTGAGAAATAAAAAAGTCCACTCGCATGAAACTCTGGAAAAGGCAAAACTATGCAGACTGCACAGAGATTATGGTGGCCGGGGGCTGGGGAACCTTCTGGGGTGATAGAAATACTATCTTTGTAGCAGCGGTAGGTAACAAGACTATATATTATTATATCTGTTAATCAAACCTCAAAGAGGGAGAAATCCCTCTCTGTGTAAAATACACTGCAACAACCCTGACTTTGTGAAAAATGGACAGTAAAATGAACAGTCAGACTGCCCTTGACCCCCTTGGCTGTAAAGAATCCAATCTCGTCATCATCCAGGGCCCGTGTGAGCCAGGGGGCAGGGCTCTGACACTTTCCCACAGGGCGCTCTAGGGGTTCAGGAGCCATTTGACGGAAATAAAGAGCTACGATCAAATCATCTCCTCCCTCTGGGAAGCCAAGCAGCAGAAAGATGACTTGGTTGGGCACCGCCAACCAAGCTGAGGTCCTCACCACTACTGCCACACCAAGGTCCCGGGCCAGCATCTTCAGCTCTCGGGCCAACTGCATCATCAAGGCCAGGCCTGGAGGAGGAGAAGCAGCAGAAGGGTCAGGGACAGGGGGTCAGAGTCCCAGAGCTGGGAGGTGAGACCGTATCCGTCTGACCCTGGGTTCTGCCACACCACTCACCTTCCCTCTGCTGACCTCCCAAAAGTGGAGAAATGACCGCGGTGACCGAGTCCACCACCACCACCTTCAGAGTCCCAGGACTGGTCACCTGGGGAGAGGCCAGCAGTGTGAGCCAGCTGGCCCCCCGAGACACCCTTTTCAGGAAAAACCCACCCCACACTGACTCCCTTCCAGTGGATGCCGACTCACAGTGACCCTTGAGGGCAGGGTAGACCTGCCCCTGTGGGCTTCTGAGCATGTAAATCTTTACAGGACCAGAAATCCTCCTCTTTCTCTTGTGGAGTGGCTGGTGGTTTTGAACTGTTGGCCTTGAGGTTAGCTGCTCATGGTATAACGCATTATACCACCAGGGCACCAGACTCGTAAGAAATAAGCATCCTCTTCAACTACAAGGAGTGCCTGTGGCACAAGAGGGAAGCACTAGGCTGCTGACCAAAAGCCCTTCAGCCTATTCCCCCGAGACTAAGGTAAACCAGTTTGAGTCTACCAGAAGTAAAGGGGGAAAAGATTGCCCCGATAAACGAGGGAATGTACAGGAAAGCTTTCTCTCTCTCACTGCCCTGGACGTGGTTGCGGATGTGTGAAGCCATGGTGCCTAGAGGCACAGCAGCCGCTTCAGAATCTCGAGGGGGGAGAGCAAGAGCACCAGACACACCCCGCCAGTGCCCCAGTGCCCTCCACGTTCGTGTGAGACGCTAACATATCCTCAAAATTCAAGTCTGTGTCAAACCGCTCGGTCAAGCTCAGCTGGACCCGGCCCTGACTCATCCAGCAGGGAAGCAGACATGCACAGAGGAAGGCAGTATGCGGGGTCCTGCCCCAAAAGGCTGTCAGAGGGAAGGTGGACTTCTCAAAACGATGTGGACGAAGCACTCCGCAGAGGACGGCGCACACCGGCGGGAGCATGTCCGGAGGAGTCTGTTGTGGGACACCTCCCTGCACACAGGTGGCTCCTGGCTAGCGAGCGAGAGACAGACGGCACGGCTCACCTGCTGGGCCCCCGTGCCTCCTCGGAGGTCCTGCAGCACGTGCAGCAGCCGGAAGATGTCAAACACATGCGCCACCTGGATCCTCTGCAGAGCTCCTGCCTGAAGGGGCCGGGAGGAGACAGGGCTTTGGGTTTAAAAAGAGGAGGAGGTGAGGGACGGAGATTGTGAGGCTAGGAAAGCAGAGACAGCCAGAAGCCGACTCAGGTGGACGGCCAGTCCTCACTCACGGCGCTAGCTGCCTGGGTACTGCGCTGCAAAGTGAAGTCAGCGATCAGTGGGAAGGGGGGAGGTGATGGATGAGTGATGCCGCACCTGGGCAGGATGGGCTGGAAACACACGCTGGGCGTGGGGGGTTGGGAGGGTTTCTGAAGACTTGGTGATGGCAGGAGCAGGGGAGGCCCAGTGAGTACAAGCACAGTCAGTTACACAACAAAACGTGACTCTTGTCTAACGGACTCGTGCAAAGTTCAAGATAGTCAGAACTCTCAAAAACAAAACAAAACAAAACCACCGCTGTGCCAGGTCCTGCTCTAAAACCCCTCCCTCCTTACCTGTTCCTCCTCATCCTGGGTTCGGGCCTGAAGCAGCTGGAGGAGGCGGGAGGCTGTCAGCCCCCCACTGGAATTGACGTATAGCACGTTCTGCTGCAAGCCGTGGGCCACGTTTGCAGCCACACACAGACATACCTGAGTAGAGACCAGGGGCACTGGGAAGGGCCGGAATGGGGGCTCCCCACCAAATCCTGCAGATCCCAGCAGCACCAACAGCCCAACGGCAGCCCCGACTTGCGTCCCCACTGTCTCTCTACCCGGTTTTGTGCCCATGAGCTTGCCAAGGGCCTCAGTGTACACCCTTCCCATCTTTCCGAGCTGCCCACCTCTTGCATACCTGGGTTTTGCCGCTACGAGGACTTCCAACGAATTCTGTCACTTCTCCAGTGTAGAGACCCCCATCAAGCAGTTTGTCCAAGCTGAGGGCCAAAGAGAAGACATCAACCTTGGGTGTGGGGCAAAGCAGAGAAATTTATGCAGAACAAGCACTCTCTGGTCAGGAGGCGTGTCCTGGGGGGGGGGGCAGAGGCTTCTGGGGAGAGCACAGCTAAAGATTCTTCCTCATCCTTCCAGTCAACTTCAAACACCGGCTCTCCAGGCAAACAAGGTATTCCTTCATGACTCATGTCAGCCTGGTGCAGGCTTCCATGACAGTATGTCCCATCGTTTGTCATTTAAAAAAAGCTTTTTCGTTTGAAGTAACAATAAAGCCACAGAAGTTGCAAAGCAAAATGTGCAGAGGTGCTGTGTCCCATCTACCCAGTTCCCCCCGTAGTGACACCTGGCATAAAGTGCAGCTCGCTAAAGCCACCAGGAAACTGCGCTTGGTACAATCCAGAGTTCACTCAGACTGTGCCGCTCCCACGTGGCATTGTCACGTGCGTCTGTGCGGGAGCCCCTGCGTGGTGCAAACAGAGGGGCACTGGGCTACTAACCAAAGGCTGGCAGTTTGAATCCACCCAAAAGTGCCTCGGAAAGCCTGGCAACTTCCGGGAAGTCTAGAGCCAAAAGAATTGGACACCAAGTCAGGGCTGCCTCACGGCGACCACATGTCCTGTGTGGGTTTTCTTGGCTGGAGTCTTGGCAACACCGGGCCATGGGGTCTTTCTTCTGTGGTGGGGTCAGGGGCCTTGAAGCACCTACAAAGACCCCCAGCCCTCGAAAGCACCCATGCAGCTGTACTCTGAAATGCAGGCTGTCATTCGTCTGGACCAATTCGATGGAACGGATTTGTTTGCTTGCTGTTTGCCTTTCCATCAGACGTCTTCATGGCGCTACTCTTTTATAGCCACATCCCTCACCCTGGGAGCCACTCACCTGTGCTCCATCTCTGCTGGTACTCTATCACACTGTGTTGGTCAGGGTTGACTAGAGAACCAAACCCAGAGACACTCGTGTGTGTAATAGAGAACGTTCTATCAGAGTAATTGTATATTGAGAAAACATCCCAGCCCAGAGCAAGTCCACAAGTACCATATTAGCCCCTAAGTCTGATAACAGTCTATAAATTCCTCTTCACTCACACAACACACGCAGTGATGTAGAATGCAGGAAGGTCGCAGGTCAGTGGGTGAAAAGTCTTGTGGCTCGTGGCGATGGAAACACCTCAGCGCTGGCAGGTGTCTCCACGTGGCTCCTCTAGCTCCAGGGCTCTGGCTGCCATCAGTGTAGCTCCACGTGGCTTGTCAGCAGGAATGTGTAGCAGAGTCTGTGTCCCGCCTCCAGGGAAGAAGACAGGAGTTCCCAGAATCCTCAGGAAAAGGTCATGTTCACAGAGGCCTCATTGACTGTGACCTGATTGACGGGCTAGACTCTA
Organism: Tenrec ecaudatus; assembly: GCF_050624435.1. Taxonomy (NCBI): domain Eukaryota; kingdom Metazoa; phylum Chordata; class Mammalia; order Afrosoricida; family Tenrecidae; genus Tenrec; species Tenrec ecaudatus. The sequence continues at coordinate 118,486,232 of NC_134539.1, forward strand.
CCCCTTCACAAGTTGACAGATTGTGTAACTGCCACACACACCATATGTAACCTCTGATTTTGCCTTTTTTCAGCCAGCACAACCCTCACTTCAACCAAGGTCTTGCCTACATCAGTAGCTCCTGTTCATTGCTGGTAGTACTCCACAGTGGCGATCAACTACAACCTGTCACTTCTATTTCAGCTAATCTGATAGGTGATCTCTACTGTGAGCTCAATGTGCATTTTCTTCATAGTTCATTATCTACATGTAACATTTCATAGTGTTTTAGGGGGCAGTTTCTCCAGCAAATCCGCTTTCCTCTGTGGCGCTGGTTACAGCCCTCACCCGCCTCATCTTCCTGGGCATCCTCTTCTCAGTCACCTCATTTCCCTCTCTCTCCCAGTCTCCTCACCTTGGCTCTGGGCATATGGTGCCCTGTTGGCCTCACAAAGCTGACTGTCTGAACAGCACCTTCTTCGAGCTGTTCTGTGGTCACTTCTACATCTGACTGGAAAGTGGCCGTTGATTTCGAAACGTCTCTAAGGGCAGTAGTCTGGGGGTTGCTCTGTCTCTTCCTAACCTGGACATCTGGTGGGATTTCTGTTTTGTTTTTGTGTTTGTTGCCTGTTCTGACGGGGGCTTTTACTGTGGTGCTGGTCAGATCTAATAGATTCAAACATTTTGCCTGTGGTATGTGCCCTGTGAGGCCTTTCGGGTGAAATGGCTGCTCGTCTCTATTTTCCATTTGCAAATGGGATTGTTTTGTCTTTTCCCCTGTGGCATGTGGGGAGTTGTTTATCCACAAGCCATGTGTTGAACATGGGTTTTGCAAATCTTTTCTGCTGTAGTTTGCCTTTTCATCCTCTGCTTGTAAAACAAATACTTTAAATTTTGATGAAGTCTAGTTGATCCATTTTCCCTTTTCAGGATCATTCAGGTTTAAGCTTTTCTGTGGTTGCTAGGTGCCGTCGAGCTGGCTCTGAAACCGTGAACCTGCGCACAGCAGAACAAACCGCTGCCAGGCCCTGTGCCGACTGCACAATTCTTACGATGTCTGAGACACTTGACACTTGTCACCACTGTGTCCGTCCATTTCCTGAAGGGTCTTCCTTTTTCACGGCCCTTCTACTTTACCGAGCAGGGTGTCCACCCCCAGAGACTAGTCGTCTCTCCTCGATCACCTGTCCAAGGAGCATGCGCCTCACTTCTAAGGAGCATTCTTGGCTGTGCTTCTTCCGAGACAAATTTGCTCATTCTCTGCCAACACGATCATTCAAATACATTGATTCTTCTCCGGTCTTTCTTAAGTCACTGTCCAGCTCCCACATACAAATGAGGCAACTGAAAATACGTTGGCTTGAGTCAGGCAAACCTTGGTCCTCAAGTGCCATCTTGGCTTAGCCGTAAGTCCCTAAGACGTTTGATGTTGTTGGGTTTTCCCCCGTAGACATTTTTATAGTTTTACATTTAAGTCCAGGATCCATTTTGACTTAATCTTTGATGAAGTAAGATGTTTAGGACAAGATTCTTTTTTTCCGTCTATAGCTGCCCAATAGCTTTCACCAAATGGTGAGAAGGCTGGCTTTCCTCCACTGATGTGGTGTAGCCTTATCAAGTCAGCTGGGCATACTGTGTGGCTGTTCCTGTGCTCTCTACTCTGCGGCATTCAACATGCCAGATGCCAGTCCCTCTCCCAGTCCCACACTTCTTGGTTTCTATGAAAGCTTCGCAATGAGCAGAATGATTTAGCTTCATTCATTTTTTCCCCAGAAACTGTTGTAGCTCTTTTGGATTCTTTGCCTTTCTGTGCGAATGCTAGAATGAACTTGCCCGTGTCTACCCAAAAGAAATCTTGCTGGGATTTTGGCAGGGATCATCCTACATCTACAGATGAATTTAGGTAAAATTGATCGCCTTTCTTTTTTTCTTTTATTTTTTAACATTTTATTAGGGACTCATACAACTCTTATCACAATCCATACATATACATACATCAATTGTATAAAGCACATCTGTACATTCTTTGCCCTAATCATTTTCAAAGCATTTGCTCTCCACTTAAGCCCTTTGCATCAAGTCCTCTTTTTTCCCCTCCCTCCCCACTCCTCTCTCCCTCATGAGCCCTTGATAATTTATAAATTATTATTTTGTCTTATCTTGCCCTATCCGGCGTGATCACCTTTCTTACGTTGAGTCTCCCTTTCCATGAATATGGTTTGTCTCTGCATCTATTTAAGTCTTCCATCAACAATTTCTCATTTCAGCATACAGATCCTATACATCCTTCATTCCGTTTATACTGAAAGCATTTAATTTTCTTTGGAACAACTGTGTAAATTGACAGTGCATTTTGACATTTACATTTCTACATACTTAGTGTTGGTATATATGGAAATGTGATTGCTCTGGGGCTATTGCTCTGATAACCTGTAACTTTAATGAAATCACTTATTAGTCCTAAGAATTTGTAGTCTTTTCCTGTTTGCTAGGCTTTGTCTGTCTCCCCCAACAGGCTGGGGAAGCTTTCAAGGTTGCATCCCCAGCACCAGCACAGTGCCTGAGACCCATCAACATCACTGGATACTTGTAAGCCAGAACAGTGCTGCCAGGCAGGCCACGGAGATCTTGGAAGAGACCTGGCGCTTGTTGCGGAGTTAATTCTGACTCACAGTGACCCTACGGGACAGAGACCCGCCGACAGGGTTTCCAAGGCGGTTTTATGGAAGCAGTCGAGCGAAACCTGAAGACACAGGTTCTGACCCTGAACCACACAGTAGCAGGTCACGAGCCACTCTCCACACCTTGCCCCGCTTCTCCTAAACCCACATCTATTCCAAGGTCTCTGATTCATGTCCACGGCCATCGCCCTCCCTTCCCCCACCATCACCGCCACAGGATCCAGGCCTCTGAAAGGGCTCTTGAATGTCCCCGTGACCTCTTGGTCTATGCCAAGCTTCACCTTGGTAATCCATCTGTTTCAGGTCCAGGGACCCATGACTGTAACCACTGGCATTCTATTAGTCAAAATACCCTGGTAACCTCCTCCCCAGCCCTCTGGATTTGGGGGCTGATTATGCCCACCCTGTCGCTGCCGTTTAATAAGCACCATCATCCAGCCAGGGTCCCTCCTGGATTCCATCCCTCCCGCTGAGCTCAGGGAACCAGTTCCATCCCAGCAGAGGTTCTCCAGCCAAGGGTCCCCAAACCACCCGCAGCAGCAGCACCTGGGGGCTCAGTACCATGCAGATTCTCAGGCTGCACCTCCGATCTACAGCAGCAGGGGAGCAGGGGATCCCGATGCCTACTCGAGTGTGAAAACCCTCAGCCCTAAGAATTCTCAGTGCCCTCAGCCCTTTAAAACCACCCAACCAAAAAATAAATAAATAAATAAAACCACCCAACCAGCTTTAAAACAGAGGCCTCTCTCAGTGGTTCTCACACTTGGCACATTGGAGCCACCTGGGGAGCCAATAACGCCTGTGTCCCACCTCCAGAGAGTGTGATTTCATTGGTCTGGGGTGGCCCTGGGCTTTGGAATGTTGGAAGATTTCCCCAGATGATCCTATTGTGCAAAAAGTTTTAGTACCGTTGGCCTAGACCAGCAGTTCTCAACCTGTGGATCGTGACACCCCTTCCCTTTGGGGGTTGAACAACCCTTTCACAGGGGTCACCGATTCATAACAGTAGCAAAATGACAGTGATGAAGTAGCAACGAAAATAATTTTATGGTTGGGGGGGGGTCACCACCACATGAGGAACTGTATTAAAGGTTCGTGGCCTTAGGACGGGTGAGAACCACTGCTCTAGACCAAAGAAGTCAGAACTTCTAGAAGGTGGGGGGAGTCCCAGATGATTCCAATATACAATCAAGGGTAACCATTGGCCTTGACTCCTTGGCCAAGAATTAACCAGCTCCTTGGCTATAATCGGCCATTAGGAATTCCCATGTGCACCTCCCCCCTCCCAACATCTCAGCTGTGTTTCAGTTCCACATCGCTTACTGCCTAGAGGTGCTTCCTACCTCCCTGACCTGCCTTGTAGACTCAAAGTATGCCTGTCTGGGATACAAGTGGCTTCAGGATTTGTCTTCCACATCCCCTCTGAACGGCTTTCAGTCATTCATTCAAACACCGCCTGAAGGCCTCCCATTTACATGAGACCTGTTCTAAGAAGGCAGGAATACACACATCAACCACCAACCATTGGTCACTTTGTCACGCGGTGTGTTGCTGTAAGCTAGAAGCTGTATCACGGGTATTTCAAATGCCAGCAGGGGTCACCCAGGGTGGGCAGGTGAAGAAAAAGCTTGGTGATCTACTTCCAAAAATTAGCCCTTGAAAATCTAATGGAACGATTCACAACAGGAAACTGACCGCTACAGCTACAGTGCTGTGGTTGGGCTCCCCAGGAGTCACCACCAAACAAGACAGCTCTGGCCGCCAAAGGACCACCAAGCTCCCCAACGATGCCCTCTCCCCAAGGCACGCAACCCTCTACCCTCTTGGAAAAATTTGCTCCGAACTTCCTCAGGAAAGGCCTACAGCACGGAAAGCTCTCTAATTCAGCACTTCCCAAACTGTTCAGCTACAGACCTTCTTCCCGCAAGTCCCGTTTTACATCCGTTAACAGTCCCTCCACAGAACACTGAGGAAGGCCGGACACCACGGCAGCTGACCTTGATTCTTGACACCATTTCCCCTGGTAGAGGCCCATGGCGTTTCTCCTGCACCATGTCTCACTGGCATTGCCCTGTTGGGACACCCCCCACACACCGCAGACACAGCCCGCCCCTCCCTGGTCGCGTTCCTGACAGCCCCCCTGCCCCATCTGCCCTATACACCTTGACCTGACAGCCTAACTGTTTGCCCACTACTGCCTCCCAACTTGAGAGAGGCAAGAGAGCAGATGGGCTAAACCCTTAGCTTGAGATGTGATTTCAAGGGCCTGAGCTGAGCAACCTTGAGTAAGCCACTTAACCCTGGTCTTGCTTTCCTCAGCCATAAAATGCGGGTTTCAATCAGAGCAGGCCCACTGGCAGCTGGAAAGACTGAAATGATGCACGGGGGTGCAGTGAGCCCTCAACGAAAGCCCATCCCTCCCTCACTGCGTCCTTCGGAGCGGCTCTGAACCACACGGCTATCCCCTTCCACTCCCCACTGTGGTGGCAACCCTGCCACTTTACCACTTGACTGCTCCCTAAATGCTTCCTCAGTGTCTGCCGGTCTTGCAAACACCCGAAGCCCAAAGGCCAACTCCTCCACTTCCTGTTCATCCTTCCCTCCTGAGGCTACCTCTCTACTGACCCTCTGGATCCAGCCACACTCACTAGACCCCATTCACCTAAAGGACATGGCCTTGCCTGCCCTGTGGCCAGAGCAGTGCCCGGCACCCAGTAGACACTCACCAGCCTTACTGTACAAACCTCACGCCGAGCACTCAGTAGGTACTCAACCGTGGCTGGATGACTCACACCCAGAGCTGGAGCCCTGAGAGGGGTGAGCAAGCAACTCAGGGCTCAACCTCACCAGCAGAACGTGTTACGGTAAGAGCAAGCACCAAGTCACTCCAAAGCCCTTTGTGGTGGCAGTTATTAATTAAATGCTATACAAACAGGCCAGGCAAGAGGTCAGACTCGCTTGGCCAGAAAACGCCTGTCATCTTCCAACTGTCTCCAAACAACGTGGGAGAGTAGTAACTACGCCTTTATATACGCTCGCTCACTCCCTGTGCCCAAGAGACTGGTGAATGAACCGAGTACTGGGTCTAATACTCCAGGGCCTGACTCTCACCTGAGCCCCTTTGGACTCAGAGGGGAAACCCCAGTGGAGATGCCCTTTGGTCTGCTTTGACTGACATCTCACATGTCAGAGTAAAATTCGGCTCCATTGAGTTTTCTCATGCCTGGATTTTTCCAAGAGCAGATCATCAGGCCTTCTCCTGGTGGTCTTGAACCTCTGACGTCTCAGGGAGCACCACGCAGGGACTCCATGCAGGAACAAAATCAAGTCACCTCCATGGAGTAGATTCCAACTCCTTTGGGCCCTCTATAGAAATTGCCAGGACTGTGAATCTTTACAGGAACAGCCTCGTCTTTCTCCCGTGGAGCAGCTGGTGGATTTGAACTGCCTGTCCTATATATAAGCAATCCAACGTCTACCCCACAGCGCCACCAGGCCATGCCTCGCAGGCACTCAACACACGGTAACTCGCAGCTATAGGCGTTGATTCTGACTCATAGATGAGGACAGTGTAGAGCCTCACCTGTAACTGTAAGAATAGAGCCTCATCTTTCTCCCTTGGAGCAGGCTGGTGGTTTAGAGCTCCGCACCTTGTAATCAGCAGAGGCCACCACGGTTCCTGCTAGTTCTGCCTAATGTTCTCTCTCACTTTATACCCTTAAGTGAAGTGGGGGTAGGCGGGAGAAGAGAGCTCTTCGAGATCATAAAAAGATACTGATAGCATGTTACAGAGCAGTGGTTTTCCCCCCAGAAATTACTCGGCAGAATTTCGTTTTTTGTCATGAGTGCGGGAAGGGGTGCTACTGACATCTAGTGGGTAGAGGCCAGGCATGCTGCTAACCAGCCTGTGATATGCAGGGCAGTCCGGCACAACCTAGAATTATCCAGCGCAGACGTCCATGGGTGCTGAGGTTGAAAGGCCCTGCTCTGGGCTCAGAGAACTCAGCAAGCCTAGGCCTGGAAGTGTCCCTCTCATTTGTGCAAGCTGCCCTCGCACTGCAAGCACGGAGGCAGCCTGGTCCTCCTGCCTTCTTCCTCCAATCCGCATACAAACCTCGCACAGCCCGTGGACAGGATAGCGGTGGAGGTCTTCAGGTCCTCGTAGAGATCCGCGCCATTGATGGGCATCGCCGAGAACTGGGCCAACAGCACCCGCCGCACAGCTACCAGGGCCTGGGAAAAGGGCCGGGGCCATTCGGGACTCCCATGGCAGGGCGCCCACCGCGCCGACCCACCCACCCGAGGGGCGGCCCCGGCTCTCTGGCTGGCCATCAGTACCCCGGGGGCCGTGCGCTCCGAGATGCATAGTTTAAGGCACCCCGGTTTGGAGACTGCCGGTGGTGGGCTCACCTTATACGACAAGCCACATTTCTGGGCGACCTCCTCCGGGTCTGCAGAAGCCAGGTCCACCACTGGAACGAGAGACACGCGGTTGGGCGGCCGGGAGGGGGCCCTGCGTGGACGGGGGCGATTCCGCCTCAGGGCAGCGAGTGCGACGAGGCAGACCTCAAAGGACAGCCGCAGAGTCTAGCGGGGGGGGTCTCCCCTCCTCCGAAGGCTCCCCAGAAGGGGAGGGGCCTGCGAGGGAAGGCCTCCAGGGGGCGCCCTGCAAGCCCGCGGGGTCCGCCCAGGCTGGGGCAGCCCCGACCCCGGGGCCTGGCACGCGCGCGCGCACGCGCACCAACGCGCTCTCGCGGTCACCTGTCTTGATCCCGCGCGTCCGCAGCAGCTGGACCATCTCCTGGGTGAGGCCCGGGCACAGTCCCGCCTGGAGCACACCCATGTGGCCCGCGGCCGCGGGACGGCGCCCGGAGCGGAGCCGCTCGCCACGTGGGACGCCTCTCCTCAGCTCCGCTAGGAGGGGACGCCGGGGGTGGGGGTGGGGGTGGGGGCGGCGCGGAGGCCCGTCGGGTGCGACCCGCCGCGCGCCCGGGGCCCGCGCGCTTCCGGCTCCGGCTCCGGCTCCGGCTCCCGCGGCGGGCGGGGCCTGGCCTGCAGCGCCACCTGCCGGCCGCTGCGCCCTCGGGTGCCTCCGCCTCGGGCCGCCCACGCATCGCACGACGGCCTGCGCGCACCGCCCGGCACCGCGCGGCACTCACCCACGCCCCTCTGTTTCCCGCTGGTCCTCCCCCCTCCCCATCCCCCTCCCCGCTACCGAAGAGCCCCCGGCCTAGATGCTGGGTGCGTGGCCCAAAAAGTTAAACAAGAGAGACCAGCCCCTTGGCGAGGGAAAGACAGACGATGGGGAAGGCATCGAATAGGTAAATCGGGTCATTTGTAGCCGATAGGGAGGCCCCTTTCCGTCTCCATTTTCCCACGAACTCGGTGTGTAAGACGCGCACGCAGCGCGGCTTGGGCTTTCCATGGGGCTTGCTGGTCCCACTGGCCCTGGTGGCATAGCCCACAAGGTCGGCAGCTGCTGCCTGCTCCCCTAAAGATTTACAGGCACCCCAGGGGGACAGTGCTCCCCTCCCCCTCCCTATAGAGTCTCCACCGATCGACTCCGTGGCGGCCCATTGTGCTTGTGCCTTGGAAGAAATGAGCCGACTCTGCGTGCTCTGGCCTGAGTTAGGCTCTCCCTTCTTCCGGTTTCACAAATGAGGCCATGGGGGGTGCTAGCAAGTCCACAGCTGGCCCTGCCTGCGCGAAAGTGCAAGGCCAGTGTTGGTTAACTCTGCCCCTCCCGCCCCTCCAGCCCCGAATGGTTCACACGCTTACCCATGGTCATAGTCGTTTCTTGGGGAGCAGAAATAAGGTGCTCTTCATGGCCCTCTGCGGTACCCACCGATGTCACTCAGTCCATAAAGGCACTGGGAAGCAAGGGGGCAGTGGGGCACATTTAGGGTTCTAGCAATCTAACCTGCGAGGATGTAACTGGGGGCCAGCTGGGCATATTAGTCACCATCCGTGTGGAGAGCCCAGGATTGCAGAGTAGAGAGCAGGATTTCCCAAAGTGGGCGATACCCCGCGGGTGCTAGCACACCTTTGTCATATGTAGTGGACTGTGGGTTCATTGTGATCACGTATCTGTTGGCTTCAAGCAGGTAGATACCAGGGGGGTGGGGCACACTGGATTTTGGGGGGGGATTCCTGAAAAGGTGGAAGCAGGCCAATTAACATTGGGAACCTCTGATTCTACAGCTTCAGCATCCACAACAAAGTCCCCCACACTACAGACCCCCTCTCTGGGCGTCAGCTGCCTCCCTCCCTGCCCAGTCTGCCTTCTCCTCCTTCCTAGAGCAGCTCTGGAGGGCCCAGGTGTGACCCAGGCCGAGCTCTGCAGAGATGAGATGGCAGGGTCGCTCCACAAGAAGACTGCTCGAACTGGAAGGGCCAAAGAGGCCACACAGTCCTTCCACTGGCTCCACCCTAGGCCTTGGTCTCACAGGCCCCGCAGCAGGGGTGGCCCCATCCAGGGGGGGGGCAGCCTCTAATTGTTACACTGGCCAAGGATTGTGAAGTCAGCTCCCTGCACCCCTGTCCCACCCCAACCAAGGGCTGGTCCTCTGTAGCCACAGCTTCTCTCTGCTTCCTGACAACTTGGTTGTCCTGCGCCGTGACAGCCGTGGTCCCAAGCAAACCAGATGGCATCAAAGGCGCTCCATCAAGTGGGAGATGGGGAGGAGGCCATGGTGAAAAAGGAAAACCGCAATATTCTGAATGTACTCGAGCAAAGGCAGACTGACTTTCACAACCCCAAGTCCATGAACCGGATCGTCACTAACAAAGGACTCCCACTTTCCTCAAGGGGCAGTTTGGTTAAATTCATGGAGGAAGATACCATCAATGTACCGTAAGACCCCCCAGTCTGGTCCCTTCCCTCCTCTTCAAAGGCTGGGGGTGGGGGTGGAGGGGTGGGCAGAGTGACTTGACCTTCACATCCCAGGTCCTGGACTCCCAGGCAAGAGGACATAGGCAGGGTTGGACGTGTCTGTATATTCCCGAACGTGTAGAGTGCCTACTCCAGGAAACCTTCCTGGATTGCTCAGAGATGTGTTGATGGGGCTCCTCCTCCCCTTTGCCCGACCCTGCTCTTCACCCATCCCAGCCCCACCCACAAATGTCTGCATGGGTGCTGTCACCTGCACAACATGTCTTCCAGGGCCCCCTCCATGCTTCTAGTCCCCTGTGCTTCATTTCACAAAACTCTCTGAGGACCTGTGAGGTGCTTGGCCTGTTGGTTTCCGGGACGCTGAGCTGGAGCTCCAGTCTGGTGGGGGGGAGGACCAGACAGCAAGGAGAAGGAAGGCACGTGGTGCTGCTGCGTAGCCCACCGTGAGCAAACAGCAGGGTGCTTAGCTTTAGGGGCTCACGGAGGCTTCTTGGGGGGATGGTATTTCAGCTGAATTAAAAAAAATGGCGTTCTCAAGTGAAGCGGAGGGTGGGTGATAGGGGCCTGGGGGCCTGTTTCCTGAGTGTGTGGCCTGTCCGGGGGCTTAAGGGCTCCACACTTGGCATAATGCCCTTCTCTTTCTTGAAATCCTTAAGCTTTTAAAAAGGGGGCCATGCGCTTTTGCTTTGCAAGGAGTCTCGCAGATTCTGTAGCTGGCCTTGCGTCTGTGAAAGGGTGAGGAGGGGCGTCCGCTCCCTACAGATCTGGTGAAGGTGCTGGGTGCTTAGAGGCCACATCAAGGCCCGCAAGGGAAAGCTTGAGCTCAAGGCCAAGTCATCTCTACTGCCTACTCGGTTCAAGGGGTTAGACAAGGTAATGCGCATCGGAGAGCCTTGCCTTGTTTGGAAATGAAGGCTTGCGCCATCCGGTAAGGCTGCTGGGGGGTCAGAAGGAGTCACCCTCTGGTGGATTGCCCAGGACCCACTGCCTTCAGTACCAGCATTTCCAATAAGTGGTTCCAATCCGGAGATTCACTAGGACAATCAAGTAGGAATGACATCAATGCCCAAACCTCCAGTCAACAAAAGATCTGTGCAGGGGGACCGTTGATTCCAAATGTCCACCATGGACAGGTGTAGGGGATAGGCTGAGCGAGATTTCTTAAGAGGAGATTGATGGGCCTACAGGATCCCCCATGAAGCCTGAGGCTGGCTGGGATCAGAGATCCAGGTGTAGCATGGTGGGGCCTGGCAAGGCAGCCAGAGAGGGGCAGAAAGAGCTGGAGGCCGAAGGGCACCACGTGACTTGGGGAGAAGCCTAGAGGTCAGGACATCTGGTCTAGTTCCAGTCCTGCCACCAGCTCCTGTGTGATCGGGGCAAGGTTCTTGACCCTCCCGGGCCTGAGTGCCCTCTGAAACTTGCTCTTTACACTGTGGATGTTGACTCCTTAGAGGGGTCAAGAAATGATTTTCGGTTGCAGAGACCAGTACGATGAAAAGAAACTAGAAGAGAAAGTTCCCGCACACATGGCACATAGACAATTAGCAAAATGTTTGTGTTCACTGTCTGTGCATATGTTACGTACACCCGAGTATATATGATACAACTATAGGTTTAACCACACGTGCGAGCCTACATTCTCAATGTAGGGGCAGTTAGACGAGGCTGCATGTTAGGTTGCCACATAAAATGCCATTTTCATTTTGGGTCAAGGTAGAAAGCGACTTAACCACCTAAGTAAACTAGATGTTTTAGCTTTAACTCTCTTACGAATCTTAATAAAAAGAAAAGAATCTTAAGTAAATAGAAAAAGTAGAAAGCGATTGGATCGCTCAACTTTTGGGGCTTTGATGTTTAGAGAGGGAGTAATGTGTACAGGTTTTTCTTTGTGACAGTAGGGGATCGAAAGCAACGCAAATATCTGCGCGACGGGAAAACCACACAACAGTTCAAACGAATATCTGTCAATATAGATGGAGCTAAGCTACACGGGTCGAGCGATAGGAAAGTGAGTTGCATGGCTCTGCGCTGAATAATAGCATCTCCACAATGCTTGGCAACATGCAAAATAGTGCTAGATCTTGCCTAGGGATGACATGCATATGCAACAAACCTCTAGACTCACGTGGGGAACAGTAAGCGCACAACATTTGGATGGATTGGAATGTGTTTCTGGGCAGGAGGACGAGAAACAGTGGGGAGAGAGAAGCACATGGGTGGTGGGGGGGGGGTGCTTTAATTTACCAATCTGGTTTTAATTCTTAAGCTGAATGGGGAGTAAATATATTATTCGTGATATCTTGGTAGATGTTTGAAGCGTTTCATAAATTCCAAATGAGCTTAATTGCTCTCTTCCTATAGGTGTCTCTACACCCCCATGGGTCCCTGTGGGCATCTTCTGAGGGGGTTGGGCCTCGCCCTACAGGAGGGACTTTTATTTTAAAGTATTTTATTGGGGACTCATACAACCCTTATCACTGATGTCAAGCACATTTGTACATTTGTTGCCCTCATCACTCTCAGAATGTTTGCTTTCTACTTAAGCTCTAGGTATCAGCTCCTCATTTTATTCCCCTCCCTCCCCGCTCCCCCCGAGACATGACATCTTAATAAAAGTTCAAAAATTATAAAGGATGGTGAATTACCTTTTCATTTACACGTAGGCACACGTACACACGTGTATTTCTCATGTTTTTCTGTGGATGTACACTTGTAGCTTTGTAAGTATCGTTTTTTAAAACATAATTCACACATTATAGTTTATTGATTGTTATAAAGTACTGAGTCATTTTCTGTTTATGTATGTCCATTTACATAAGCCATATTTAATTTCTGTAGACCTTTATTAATGGACTTAATATTCAAATCATCACACATATAAGCAACTCTGAAAAATCCTAATATACCAGGGAGGAGCCTTCAAAGAGTTCAGGGGAAAATGGAATTAAAAAGTCATGGAATTTTTCCAGAACTTTTTGAAGCCCCTAGAGGAGGGACTTAAAGCGTTCGCCGGGGTTCTCAAATCTTGGTGTATTTGCATTCGAGGCATCTGAGTATGTGATCACATCCCAAACCTGTTGACTCTGAATCTGGGGGGGGGAGCCCTGGGGACCAGGAATCTGCATTTCCAGGAAGCACCCTGGTGGGTTTGAGGGGCTGCTGCGGAACAACAAAGCTGTTCTGAGCTAACCAGAAGCAGCTGGGGGTGCTGGGGAGTCAGGCCCAGGATGCCTTGGGGGAGGGGGGCGGCGGAGTCCTTCACCAGGCTAACCTGGCTCCCTGTGCCCCTCTCCTGTTCCAGGAAGCCAGTGCCAGCGGAGGATTCAGAATGCAGCTCGGACGACACCAGCATCTCCCCCATCTCGTCGTCCTTGCTGAACCCCATCAAGCTGACCGTCACCCAGCCCACCAGCAGCTTCTTCGCAGGCATGCTGGAGGGCGAGCTGAACCGACTCAGCCTGTCCTCTCTGACCAAGAAAGAAGACAAACGGGAGCTGGCTATCTGCCCACACCAATCTCAGACCCAAGTGGCCCCCGGGGCCCTGCTGGACCTGGACAACCCCGAGGTGGACACAGACACCTCCTCAACGCCCTCAGAATCCACCGTGGTCGTGGAGGTTCCGGAAGCCCCCTTCATCTGTGAGCACACCGTCAGTGACTCCACAGCTGTGGTGGGTGTCCCTTGCTCGCGCACTCAGCAAAGGCCTGCTGGACGCGCCCTGGCCACTGCCTGGCACTGAGCCGCTCTGTGGGGAGGGTGAAGATGCTCCCTGCCTGCGTCGTCGGAACCTCCATGGTTTAGTAAGCGGGCGGGGGCAGATCCCTAGGGCTCCAAGGCAGATAGAAAGGGCTCGGGGCCCCAGGGAAAGTTCAGGTCCAGGGCCAGCGGGAAGTCAGGGGCAAAGGAAGGTGTGCCCCAGCTGCAGGACTCAGCTTGGTGGTTCTGGTGCCGTCTAAGCTGGGACAGAGGTTGTCGAACGTGGCGAGAGGATTGTCTGTGGAGGCGCTCGTGCCAGCAAGGGGGACCTTCCTTGATCTCGGGTGCTGCTCACACCGTCACCTGGCCACAGATCACCTGAGCATCTTGCTAAAACCCACCTTCCTGGGAGGGCCGCCTCCCCCGAGGTTCTCATTCCCAGGGCTGGGGTGCTCGAGAGTGAGCATGTCTCACGCGTGGTCCAGAGAGGCTGGTGCTGCGGGTCCACATTGCCCTTTGAGCAGCACTGTCTTGGGTCAGAGAGCAGAGCTCCCCTGGGGGCCTTGCATGGAGCCTCTCCACTGTTGGGCTGCTCTGGATCGTTCGGTTTGCAATAGGAGCTCCGCGGAAAGCGGAGATGTACCTGGAGCTGTATCTGTCGGAGGAGAAGCCTGGGAGCCCCATTGTTGGGCAGTGTCCCTCTGAGCATGGTCAGTCCCTGGGATGTTTGTTCCCCGCTTTGGGAAGGGACAGGGATTCTCAGAGCATCCGAGACTCATCCGAGAATCTTATTGAAGATGGAGCTGCCCCAGTGCCGGGCCCCACCTGTTGGTTCCGAATCTCTGGGGACCAGGGACCACACCACCTGTGTCAGCATCACACAGCAGCTTGTTGGAAAGACACATTCCCGGCTCCCACCTGGGGCCTGCTGGATCAGCAACTGTGGGTGTCCGCAGCCACTTGACTTTGATCAATGCCCATAGTGTGAGTACCATGGGCCTAGACAGAGAAACAAGATATAGGGACCAGACGAGGGACAGAGGGCCCAGGTGCTGGAAAAGCTCCCTGGGATGCTTAGCCAGGTTTGGGCAGCAGTTTAAAACCTCCAGGTGCTCCTCAGGAGAAAGACGCGGCTGTCTACTCCCATAAAGAGTCACAGTCTCAGAGACCCACAGGGGCCTTCTACCCTGCCCCAGAGGGTCGCTGTGAATCAGAATCGACTCGATGGCAGTGAGTTGTAGCGCAAAGGCGCCTTGGTCGGGCACTGGCTGGAGTGTGTGGCTGCTACCCAAAGGCCAGCAGTTCAGATCTGTCGGTCAATTTATCCTGGAAGCACTCAGCTCCCCTAGTAACAGCCCTGGAAACCCTACAGGGCAGTTCTGTCCTGTCCTGTCCAGTCAATGGACCTGACAGCAATAAGAGTTAGTTTGGCTTAGCTGTGGTGCGGTGTAGAGGTTATTTTTGTTTGTTTTTATTAATCATTTTATTGGGGGAAGGCTCTAACAAATCTTGATAATCCCTCATTCGACTGTATTAAGCACACTTGTATGTATGTTGCCATCTTGTACGTATGCAGGTTATAGATTTGGGGGCTGGTTTGAATCTTGGCTCTGCTCCTTAATTGCTATGTGGCCCTGGGAAAATCACTGACTCTCTCTGGGCCTTTAAGATCATCTGCAATGAGTGAGGTGCACAAGGTGACCTCTGAAGTCCCTCTCAACTGGTGTAGACCCTAGCATCCCTAGGAGAGCTGGACTGGGGCGCACTACCCTAAGGTCGAAGGGAAGGCTGCCTGGGGAGGAGAACACAGCACATCCTCTCGGCCAAGTGGGTCCACCCAGTGGTAGAGCCTGACCCCTCCCGCCAGACTTGCTTCAGCTCCAGCAGGGGCAGGGTGACAGTGGAGGCACCCTGAACTTGGGTGGGCAATGGGGTAGGCCAGGCCAGGCCTGAGAATGCCTGGTGCTCTCTTCCCCCAGATCTCCTGGACTTATGCCTTGGGCAAGCAGCAGGTCAGCTTCTACCAGGTCCTGCTGCAGGAGGTGATCAAGATAAAGGACAATGAGCTGCCCAAGACCAAGAATCGCCCTTGGATCTTCAACAAGATCTTGGGCACCACGGTCAAGCTAATGGAACTGAAGCCTAACACCAGCTACTGCCTCACTGTCCGCGCGGCCAACACAGCTGGGGTGGGGAAGTGGTGCAGGCCGTACAAAGTGAGCCCGGGGAGAAGAGGGGGGCAGGACGGAAGGGCAATTACCAGGGAGCTGGCGAACACTCCTAAGCCCTCCCTAGCTAGCTTTTCTCCTTGGTTGAGGGGTGGGGTGGGGCAGCTCAATTCTAGGCTCTCTGCAGGGAGGTTTAAGGATCAACCCGGGACCCACTAGGAACACAGCATCATAATGTCTAGCTTCCAGAGCCCGCCCTCTCTGGGATTCCCCACCTCAGTACCAATAATCCTGTGTAGACCAGGATGCCAAGGGCATCGAGGGAGACGGGAGGTAAGAGGCTAAAGGTGGAAGAAGGGAACAGCCCAGCCTAGGTGTGGGGTGGGCACAGGGGGCAAGAGGCCTGAGTTCAGATAGTGTGGAACCTTCATAGCTGGCAGGAGAGACATCTGAGTCCTTCCTCCATCAATGAACGCGAGAACAACTGTGCTTTCTGCTTCCCTGGGCAGTTCAGTCTCAGAAACCCAGAGGGTCACTATGAGTCAGCACTGACTCCAGGGCAGTGAGGCCTTCACCTGTCAGCCAGTTGTGAGCAAGTCAGAGACCTCTCCTGGACCTGTTTTCTGGGTCGATGAATGGGGGGAAGAGGCTATCCAAGATCCCATTGTAGCAGACAAGCCAGACAAAGTGAGCCAGGTCTAGGTCTGGGAAGAGATTCTCAGGATGTTCTGGCTTTGTTTCAGTTCGCAACTGTGGCCTCGGACTTGAACAGCTTCCCAGAGAACAACCCCATCCAGATCACCGTGCAGCGCCGGGAGCCACAGCGGAAAACTGTGACGGTCGGGCACAATGAGCTGCGGAAGCTGGAGGATCTTGAATACCTATTTCCCTACTAAGAGAGAGGGCCCAGGAAGCCCTCTGGTTATCTTCAGTTCTGGCCCACGACCCTCAGGAACCAGAACCATGAGACGTACCATCAGCATCAGGTGTCACTCGAGGGAACCACTGCCCAGCCTGCCAGCCCAGGTCCAGGCAGCAGGGCTACTGCCACTCCACCCCTGGGCCAAGGCCAGCGGGAAGCTCTGCTCACCCGGGGGCATCTCAGGCTAGCCAGGCCCAGTCACTGCCCATAGCTGCGAGTCTCCCTGTGTCCCCTCTTCCAGGTTCCTTGTTAAAGAATGGCAGGTCACCCAGGACCCCCTGAATTTTGCTTCATTCTGTGAACAGTCTTAGCGGGGCCAGATACGACCACCCATCTTCCTCCTGCTGCCAGGATCGAGTCCAGGTGGGTGGGAAGGTGGGAAACTAGAGTGGCCAGCAGGCGGATGCTGTCGAAACCAGCTAGCCACCCTGCCAGGATCACTCTTCCCCCGAGAGGTAGCCTGACACACACAGGCTGAGACACCGGCCCACTGGGGCAGTCGGCAGTGCTGGGCGGTGTGCAGCCTAGTGCCGGCAACGCGAACACGGTCAAGTGGACGAGGTCAGAGGCCACTCCTAGCTTGATCTCACTGGGCATCGCCACGACCAGTCACCCTTGATTCAATCCCAACTCAAGGCCACTCTGTTGAGTGTCAGAGGGCATGACGGCACTTTAGGGATTTTGGGGAAATCATTTAAGCCATGGGAGATGAGACGGCCTCCTGTTTAAGGTGGAAATTCAAGAGCTACAGCAGTGAGGTGATCCGTAAACCCCTGAGCGCTGATGGGATGGGGGGCGATCATATTTCAGACTGCCGGGGCTCCGGACAGTTCAGGCAAGGGCGCTTTAGAAGTTCAGCCTGATTCCGTTGTTGGATGGAGACCGTGACACACATACACACACACACACCGGCAGCACCGCCCCCGCTATCAGTTCTCCAGGCCTTTCCATCCCAAGGGCCCAGCGCAGGGCGCTGCACCGCCCAACAGAAGTCGGTGAGACCCAGGACACCTGTAGCTGCGCCCTTCAGCCCAGAGGCCTTTGGTGAGTGACGGAGCTTCCTGATGCCCACTCCAGCTAGGGAAAACAGGCATGGGTGACTACACAGGGCCTCACGGCTGTAGATGACCACCTGTAGCCCATTCACTCCAGCCAGGGCCTCTTAGCTCATCTGCTGGACTGTGGCGGTGCACCCTCCAGGTCATGGTCAGTGTGGTGGTGGTGTACCCCAGAGCAGAGGGGGCGAAACAGATTCAGCACAACCCTTAGTTAAGCCCTGGGATTCCAGGACAGAGTTACAACCAGAATATACAAAATATAAGTTATTTATTTCATCCAGAATCGCCTCCAATGCTAAAGCGCTCGTGAGAAAGAAGGCCCAGCCAGCCATGCTGCCAGCACCCCCTGCCCACCAGCAGCAGTAGTGCAGGGAACGGTGGGAGCTGAGCTCAGTGACAAACTCCCAGGGCTCTGGGCAGTCCAGGCTGGGAGCTGTGGGTGTCCCCACTGGGGCTTGTCCGGGACAGCAGGACACCTCATTCTCTCTGGGGACAAAGGCGTGTGAACGGCCAGGGTAGGCAGGTGCAGGTCAGAGGGAACTGTGGGGCTTTCATCGCCTCCATCTGTGGAGAAGGGCAGAGAGTCAGGATGGGGGCATGGCCTCCCAAAGAGAAAGGGGAGCTGCCAAATAATCCCAGGAGCCTTCTGCAGAGGGACCCATGGGTCCCCCCACATCCAGCAAGATCCTAACCCCCCAAACTCAGGCTGCACAGTTATTGCCCTCCTCAGCTGAGACCCCCCGAAGCCCACCAGGGCCGTCCAGGGACAGTGGCCAGCCTTCCAGGTAGGTCCACACAGCTTCAGTCCCAAAGTGCATGCTCCCTCCCACTGTGGATCCCCCAACAGTGCTGAGCTTTGACAACTCCCAAGAAGCAGGTCACTAACCACCGTGCACCCCGATATTGTACAGAGAAGCACAACCAACACTTGAACTCGAGCTAACAGCCGCTCTGTGAAAGTCCTGGTCTAGACCTGTAGCCCCCCCCCCAACCCAGGCCACCTAGCTGCCTACGGACAGAATTGCTCCACCCCTGCCTCAGGCCAGTCTGGGCACCACAGTCCCCCAGGATGCTCCGACGGAAGGAAAAGGGGGCAAGAGCAACCAACTCTAGGGCAAGAGAGCCCAGCACCCCCCTCCCTGCCCACAGTCCCACCCCCACTCCTGTCACCCCACTCACATCCGGAGGCATTTGTCCTTCCCGCCGCTGGCTACTCTCTGACCATCTGGACTCCAGTCAACAGCATAGACCTAAACCGACGAGGAGGGGACAGGGTCAGGGGAGAGGCCAGGAGGCAGGCCAGGCTTCTGACCGGGGCCATCCCTGCTCCTCCACTCCCCACCCCAGGGAGCCAGGACATACGTACCTCGTCGGCATGCCCAGGGAGGTCTGCAGCCAGCTTCTGGGCCTTCACGTCCCACACCTTGAGCGTACTGTCACTGCTGCCACTGACCAGCAGCCGGCTGTCAGCCGACCACGCAATCTGGTACACGGCAGCCACGTGGCCCCGCAGGGAAGCCAGGTACCTGAGCCGGGGACGAGGAAGTGGGAGCTCCACATGCTGACCGAGGGGTCCCCCAGCCCAGCGCCGTGGCTCTCAACCTTGGCTGCATGTGACATTGTACAGGATCTCAGGCCTGGCTCCGACCCAGGCCGACTCCAGCAGGGCTGGGGCTCCGGGCTGGCCTGGCTCAAATAAGGAACTGCGTTCCCATCTCAAAGGGCTGGGACACACACCTAGTGGGCCCTCAAAAACCAGCGGCCCTCAGTTCTAGTCAGGGATCCCGCCAAGACCTTTGCCTCACCCCGGCCTAACCACACCCCAGTGCGCGTGGCCTCGTCCCGCGGGGACCTGTTACAGGCAGGCTCAGACTGGGCTAGGGTGGCCTGAGACACTGCATACCTACCAGGCTCCGGCTGCAGGAGGGAAGGGAGCTCAGAAGGCCCAGGGCCCCCACCCTGACCCCCGGCGCCCACTCACTTGCCGGTCCGGCCGTCCCACAGCTTGATGGACTTGTCAAAGGAGGCGCTGGCGACGAGGCGGGAGTCGGGCGAGAAGAGGACCTGGTTGATGAGGGCCTGGTGTCCCGTCATCCGCGCGAGGGGCTTCTTGTCCTCTGCTGGGGACCACAGGAAGAGGGTGAAGTCATCGGAGCCAGACACCAGCCTCTCGGGGCCCTGGCCCTGGGAAGGCAGAAAGCATGCTGGCTGAGACGTGGCCTCAGAGGAGGGCCCGATCCCAGGAGCAAATGCACATCCCTTCCCGACCAGCACCACGGCCTGGCAGGTGTGGCGCAGCTCTGGGCAGCCTTGGGGAGTCCCTCTGGTGATGGGGTGGGCCTAGATAAACAAGGTGGTAGTGGCCCACCCAGAGGACGAGGCAGCTTGCTGCTACAGTGCACAGCACCCTGCTGGGCCTAAAGGGAGACACGGGAGGGAGAAGCTGACAGTGGTGGGAGGGGCCCAGCAGTAGCAAGCAGCCCGAGACACTAGGAACCAGGAGGGTGGGACGAGACAGCTGCAGTGTGGCTGCCGATCGATCCCTGGAGCCAAGAGCTGCCACGGGGGCCCCGTGTACACACACTGCACGCACGTGTTTATCTAAGCACTCTGGCAGGACACGAGACACTGGCAGTGCTGGCTGCTTCCAGGGGAACGGGCTGTTTGTGGCACAGGAAAAAAGACTACTTTTCTGTGTCCTTTGAGCCTTAGGCCTGAGGGGGCGGGGGTGGTGCTGTCAGTCCTGAGTGTCTGCCTGTCGTGAGTGCTGTGGGGGCCAGCTCAGGCCCAGGCCCAGGCCCAGCCAGGGCCTGCACATACGCACCCGCACGAGGTTGTAGCGGCCGAGGGCCCGCTCTTTCAGCTCCTGCACTGTGTCCAGGGACCGGAGGGGGGAGACGGAGATGAGGAACAAGGCGCATGAGAACAGCCACCACCAGCGGCCCTGCTCCCCAAGCCACCCCTCCCTCTGCTCACTCACAGGACCCCCGGAGGTCTTGGGCGTTAACCGTGGCCTCGGCAGGCTCGAAGGCCCCAGTGCGCAGAGCATAGTCGGTGCTGAGAGCCATCGTGTTCACCCAGTGGCCGTGGCCTTGCAGCGTCCGGCAGAGCACACCCTGGATAAGAGTGAGAGGGGGTCAGCCAGTCAGTGTCACACACTCTCTCTCTCTCTCTCTCTCTCTCCCCCACTCCAGGGGCGCACACCCCCAGCTTAGTGCCAGAAGCTGGGACATGGGGCTGGCTCTTCGCTGCGATCTGAATCAGACCACCCACTAGCCCCGAGTCTCCTCCTCTGTAAACCATGGGCCCCACAGATGAGTGTCTGGCAACATGCTGTGGGGACCGGACGCTGGCCACAGGCCAGTAAGGAACTGGCTCTCCCCTCGGCAGCACGCCCCCCGGAGCCTGGAGCGCGCCCATGGACACGCATGGCCTGGGAGCAGCCCAGGACAGCCATTCCCCAGCCCCACTCCAGAACCCCCGGGGTCTTACGTCGTGAGCTCGCCAGACTTTGATGGTTCGGTCCTGAGAGGCAGAGTAGAGAAGCCCGTCCCCTCCCCACCGCAGGCAGGTCACCGATTGGGTATGCCCGGTGAGGATGCGCTCGCAGCGGCCCCCGGTAGCGTCCCACACCCGCACGCTGCCGTCCTTGGAGCTGCTGGCCAAGTAGCGGCACTCGGGGTTCCTAGTGGGGAGCAGGGAGATGGGGCCTCACTTCCGAGTCAGTAACGCCTGCCCCCTCTTTCCTCTGGCTCCTCCTCTTCCCAGCTCAGAGCCTCCTAACCCAAGACATGGGGCTCTCCCCTGCCAGCAGCAATGCAGACAGTCCCCAGTGCCAGCTGCTCTGGCTCGGGCAAGGAGGGGGCAGCTGTGGACACTGCACATGGCCCCCACCCCAGCCCTAATGGCTCCCGTACACGTGGAGAGGCTCCCAGCACAGGCCCGTGATCCACTTGCTGTGGCCGGCAAGAGGCCTGCCCTCCTGCTTCCCTGTGCTCGGGTCCCAGAGGAGAATCTGGAGAAGAGAAAACACAGGATGGGCTTTTCCAATATTTCCCTAACCCACCCCACACCCCCCAGAGCCCACTGGAAGTGACCCCCTGGCAAAGGAGGCCCCCAGCCCCTGTCTAGTCACCCAGGACACCGTCTACCTGGCCATTCTTGCAGCCGGAGGCCAGCTTCTTGCCGTCTGGGGACCAGGAGATGCTAAGGACCCAGTGTCTGTGTCCTGAGAGACGGGATGGGGGAGAGGAAGGAGGGACCACATCTGTGGTTAGCCCCAGCGCAGGCAGTGGCCTGATCTCAGGGTGCTCTGCATGATGGCTGGGTAAGTAACCGTGTGAAGGACAAGAGCAACAGTGGACTCAACGCAGCAACGTTCGCAGGATGGCCCGGGACACACAGACGTGTTGCTCTGTCACACTTGGCCCCTGCAGCACAGGCAACACCACCTTCCCAGGAGCACTCGTGAGCCTGGGCGAGTCTTCCCACGCACATCCTCCCAGGCCCTTCTCACAACAGCTCAAAGGACCACCGGGGCAGAGGATGTGTGCCCTGCACACGGCCACCCAGCTAGTCCGTGCTTTGCAGCATCTATGCCAACGGTGGTCCCCAGCCCAGAGCAGGAGCATCACTAGGAGCTTGTGAGAAACGCAAACCCCCAGGCCCCACCCAGACCTCAAGCCGAACGCATGCTCACTGCCATGGGTGGTAGCTCCTCTCTGGGGAGTACCCAGCCTGGTCGAGCGTAACAAGCTCCGCCCATCAGTGATTCTTACAAAACTTGGGAGACCAGATGTAACCCTGGCCCTTTGTCAACCAGCTTCTTCCCACCCACCGCTTCCATGACTCCGGCCCCTCCTAGGCAGGCTGTAAGCGTGGCTAAGCTCCAGGGCGCAGCCCAGCCAGGATGGGACCCACAGCAGAAGCTGGCATGCACCAGAGAGTAAGGGGCTGCACTGTGCTGTGGGCCACCTCAAGAACGACATAGCTGGGCGCATTAGCCCCCATCACTGTGCAAAAGCCCCTTCCCCGGCCGGCCGGCTGCATACTGACCCCTGCACGTGAAATGTGGCGTCTCGGTGCTGAGGTCCCAGAAGCGCACGGTGGTGTCCCCGGAGCCGCTGGCCAAGTACCTGAGGGGAGAGGGGCTGCTTGGTGGCTGCAGTGGTGGGCTGGGTGGCCCGTCCCCCCAACTCAGCCCCTGTGCACCCTCCTGCCCATTCGCTTGTCTACTGAACACAGAAGCCAGAACTGGACCTTGACCTCCCCCTGACCCCAGGACTCTGTTTCTCGCCTCTTCTTTCCTAAGGGAGGAGCTACAGTAAGAGGCAGCTTTGAAAGCGCTCCTTACTGTCAGGGTTTCCCACATGCCAAAGGAGCTAAGATTGCGTGACTTGGTCACACAGCTATGAATGGGCCGAGCCAAGCGTGCAGCCCAGACCTCCTGACATCAAGTCCAGGGAGGAGCCCAGATCAGAAGTCCTTGGCCTTTGAGGAGGACACCTCCCTGGTCACAGGGAAGCCACCCACTCAAGGCTGAAAAGCCCATGGCTCTGCTCTTGGGGTCCAGCTCTGATGGTTCTCCCTCCCCACCTGAGCCAGAGGCTGTATTCCCCAGCCCCACCCCTCCCCTCCTCGCTCCCCCCAATGCCACGCTGTCCTTACTTCCCCGTGGGGCTGAAAGCCACGGAAATGACCGCCTCGCTGTGACCCTCCAAGGAGCTGGTGCAGCGGGTCACAGCCCGAACCCTGAAGACAGCCTGGGGCTGATAGATGATGTCCAGGACTTTCTCTGTCTCCAGAGCCTGGGACTCCAGCGTCTTCCCCAGCGAGGAGACAATCTCAGCATCTTGGATGTAGAAAGCCAGCGGTAGGGGGTCCTCCTGGAGGGCGAAGGGCAGCATTAAGGACTGAGGGGTCGGAGCTGCGGGAAGGTGCAATGTCCTACTCATTTGCACTCTGCACGGGACCCCTCCTCGAGGGGGACCTTGAGAATGACCATGGGGCACTTTCGCAGCTCGGTGCAAGCAGACATTGATATTCCCACTTGAGAGATGAAGTAACCGACCCGATGTCCAATTGCTAATGGTAAGGGACTCAGGCGGTTTGGTGTTCTTCGGGAACGAGGAATGTCTGGGATTCGGGTGAGTGTACAGCTTCTGAAAGCGCCACACTGCGCTATATCATACGTAAGCATCATCGAGAAATCTGGTAAGAAATGCAACCCCCCTGGTTCACCCCCAGAATCTGGTTCCTAAATCTGGGGTGGGAGTCCTGGAGCCATAGTTGTAACGCATTCCTACCCTCTAAGCCAGGGGCAGGAACATCTGGCCCACAGGCTCCATACAAAACAACAACACACCCTAAATTCACTGCCATGGAGCCAATCCTGATGCATAATGACCTTATAGGACAGGGTAGAATTGCCCCTGAGAGTTTCCGAGCCTGTAACTCTTCACGAGAATAGAAAGCCTCATCTTTCTCCCAAGGGGTGGCTGGTGGTTTCGAACTGCTGACCTTGCAGCAAGGCCACATAAGGCCATGAAATCCTCAATCCCCGCTAACATCACACACCTCACTGAGAAGCCGTTCCAGCCATCGCATAAGGAGTGAGTTAATTACAGGTTTGACCAAATATGACAGGCTAAGTGGATAGTTCTGCATGGTCTACGAATGATGTTATCAATTATGGAAATGGCCCTTGGCTGAAAGCAGGTCCACTAGCCTGCTTAAAGGCTCTGAGAGCAGCATGCGGAGATGGGAAATACTGTTCAGAGGTTAAGAGGGTGGGCCTGGAGTCTGACCGGTTTGGATTCTAATGCTCGATCCACATGCGCGGGGGCTGCCAGGCCCGTGCCACGCCTGTCTGGGTGGTCATCTTTTCAGAAGCACTCAGTTGAGCAGGCGTTTCTTCCAACATGCACTGGGTGGGTGGGTCCAATCCGCCAACCTTTAGGGGTTAGCAGTTTGCACAAATCGTTCACACCCGGGACCTTCGCTAGCCTGTGTAACAGCTTGGAAGTGGCTTTACCCTGCCAGGCCCCGCTGGAAACGGATAAACGAATGTGGCCCAGGAACTACGGCAGAGGAATCGTGACCATGCTGACAACGCACGCGATGCGCTAAGTCAACCTTTACGTAAGCGGGTAAGGCGCGTTCGTCGAATACACCTTCCGACTGGGTGGGAAGCACTTCCCAGGGCCCACACTGGGGAGTCGTGGCCGGTGTGTGGGGGACCTGGGCCGCCAGCCCTCCGGTCCCGGGAGCCTTTGCTGTGGGGGCGGCCCGGCCCCCGCGCGGAGGAGCAGACGCGGACCCATCCTCACCCGCCACTCACCTGGGCCAGCAGCGCGTTGCACACGAGCTGCAGCTTGTCCGGGGTGATGTCCAGCGGCACGTCGAACGGGGCGCCCAGCAGCTGCCCGCCCTCATCCTGGAACTGTACTAGCAGCCGCTGCACGTCGTGCGCCGCCACCGCGTCCTGTACAGACACGGGGGGCGAGGGTCAGCCCCCCGCCGCCCTCTGTGCTCCGAGACCCCGAGCCCAGCTCCCAGCTGCAGGACCCCCGCCCCCATCCACGCACACCCACCGCCGCCGCCGCCGCCGCCGCCATCGTGCGTCCCACGTGGAGCGAAACGGTTCCGGCAGGACAGAGCGCCGCCTCCGCGGACGGGAGGGCGACGCAACCGGAGACATTGCCCTCTGGTGGTTCGGAGGGCAAATGCCGGGCCGCTCCTGGAAGCGGGGCGAGGAGGGGCAGGAGGGTGTCTCCCCTCCACCTGGACAGGGCCGCCTCCCCACCGATCCTTCCTAGTGCTCGACGTGTACAACCTTTTGGCTCTTCAAAACAGAGATTCTTGCCCCATTTTACAGATGCGGAAACCCAGGTTCTGAGAATTTAAGTCTTTTCCTCCCAAATGAGAGAGGGAACAATGCTTGAACATGGCTATCATCATCATCAATCAATCAATCATCATCATCATCGCTTTACCGCGTGAATAGCTATAGCAATGCTTTGCCCTTGTATGTCTCAAGGGTTAACTGACTCGATCCATTTTAAAAAGTAACAATAACTCTGCCCTCCACGGAGTGGTCTCTGACCTTGTGCCTCTATCTCATTTGTGCGGGAGCTGCTTTCTGGAGCGCAGCCTGTGCTGGAATGGGACGGGCCTGCATGGCTAGGGCTCTAGGAAGCAGTGCCCTCGGCAAGGGAGAGTTCCAAGACCAGAGATGATGGAGTGGAGGGCAGAAGTTATTAACATTTTAATGCATCAGATCAGTTAATACTTGGTGAGTGTACAAGCAGACCATTCCTACAGTTGCCAACCCTAAAAATCGAGAACGATGATGGTAGCAACATGGCAGGCGCTGTTCTGCGTGCCTCAAGTTCAACTCAAAAACGCCCTGCCATCGAGTCAATGCAGACTCATGGTGACCCTGTGGGACAGAGAAGAACTTCCCTGGGGGTTTCTGAGACGGTCCATCTTTATGGGAGTGGAGAGCCTCATCTTTCTACTTCAGATCGGCAGGTGGTTTCCAACTGCTGCCTGTGCAGTCAGGAGGCCAGCGCGTAGCCCACAATGCCACTTCTTACAGACAAGCCCGTGTTACAGACAAGGAGCCAGAGCCGAAGGCAAGGAACGTGAGCTCGCTTGCAAAAGCCTCTGCCTCTTCCTGGGATCATATTCTGGATCCTCCCCTTTCATGTCCCTCACATCAGCCACGCCCAGTCAATCCTGCCTCCCTAACAGGATCACATGGTGGACTTGTTCACATGTTCGTCGGAGTCAATGTCATTCTCTGCTTGGCCAATACAACAGCCTCCACAGCCTCTCCTGTTTCCATTCTTGCCGCCCCCAAACTATTCTCCACACTGAAGCTGGAGTGGAATTTTCAAGATGAAATTTGCTTTGACTCTCTCCTTTTTTTATTTTGACTCTCTCCTTTCTTTTTTTAAAATCATTTTATTGGGGGCTCGTACAACTCTTGCCACAATCCATACATCCATCCATTGTGTCAAGCACACTTGCACATTATTTGTTGCCATCATTATTCTTAAAACATTCTCTTTCCACTTGAGCTCTTGATATCAGCTCCTCATTTCCTCTCCCTCCCCTCCCTCTCTTTCACAAACCCTTGATAATTTATAAATTATTATTATTTTGTCATGTCTTACACTAGCCGACGTCGCCCTTCACCACGTTTCTGTTGTCTGTCCCCCAGGGAGGGAGTTATATGTAGATCCTTGTAATCAGTTTCCCCTTTCTACCCCATCTTCCCTCCACCCTCCCAGTATCGCCACTCTCACTACTGGTCCTGAAGGGATCATGTGTCCTGGTTTCCCTGTGTTTCCAGTTCCTATCTGTACCAGTGTACATCCTCTGGTCCAGCCAGATTTGTAAGGTAGAATTGGGATCATGATAGTTGGGGGGAAGGAAGCATTTAGGAACTAGAGGAAAGTCGTATGTTTCATTGTTTCTACACTTCACCCTGACTGGCCCATCTCCTCCCCGAGACCCTTCTGTAAGGGGATGTCCAGTTGCCTACAGATGGGCTTTGGGTCCCCACTCTGCACTCTCCCTCATTCACAATGATATGATTTTTGTTCTTTGATGCCTGATATCTGATCCCATTTTCACCTTGTGATCACACAGGCTGGTGTGCATCTTCCATGTGGGCTTTGTTGCTTCTCAGCTAGATGGCCGCTTGTTTACCTTCAAGCCTTTAAGACCCCAGATGTTATGTCTTTTGGTAGCTGGGCACCATCAGCTTTCTTCACCACATTTGCTTATTCATCCGCTTTGCCTTCAGCACTCCTATCAGGAAGGTGAGCATCATGGAATGCCGGTTTGTTAGAACAAAGTGTTCTTGCATTGAGGGAAGACTTGGACACTCGCCTTTCTAAAGCCTCCCCTTTACTTGCAGGGAAAACCCAAACTCTTTATAATGGCCTCTGGCTTTCTGACCTCTCCACCCCCTTCCTCTCTGCCCTGTCCTGTCTCCATGCTTTGCACATGGATTTTTTTCTTTTTCTGGAACGGGTTTCCATTCTTCAAGTCTTGCCTTCAATATTCATTCATCCATTCAACAAGTTTATATTGAGCACTGGTTCTCAATATGAACCTGCCTTGGGAACTCAGTCTCTTGCCAGGCACCTGTGCTGGACGCTCTATGCTCTTTGCTCACCTGACCATTCGCTCGTGGGAGAGATGTGCAGCAGTCTGCTCACCTGAGGACATACAGCCTTGGGGGCCGCGTGAGACAGCTCCGCTCGGTCCTACAGGGTCACTATGAGTTGGAATTCACTCGATGGCACTAGGTTTGGTTTCGGGATTCACCTTTTCAAGGAAGCAGCTCCGAAATTAGTGCATGTTTCCCTGTTAGGTGTTTCCAAAAGCATCCTGGTATTCATCATCACACGCAGAAACCACAGATCCATGAACTAATCCTTCAGCATATTCTGAACACAAGTGTTCTCTGCTGCCATTATCATGTACGATTCTTGGTACATAGAGAACCAAACCCATTGCCATCAGGGCCATTGACTCCCAGCGACCCTGTAGAGCAGAGTAGAACTGCCCATAGGGATCCTGGGACCGTAAACCTCTGTGAGAACACAATGCCTTTTCTTTTGCTCACCAGGCAGCTGGTGAGCGATGACCAGTCAACATGGTCCTTCTAGTCATAGCTCCTTATGGGGTGTACTAAAGTTCTGAGCTACATGCGTGTGGCTGTGATGCCACACATGCGGCTATGAACTTAGAGGGTGTGAAGCCACACCCCATGTCTGTCTGCTTAGAGGCAGTGTTCTCAAATTCAACGCTATTGAACTCTAGCGCATAGTGACCCCACGGGACAGGGTAGAACTGCCCCTGTGAGTTTCTGGCACAGTGACTCTTTACAGGAGTAGACAGCTCCATCTTTCTTCCTTGGTGCAATTGCTGGTTTCAAACTCCTGACCTTGTGACCAGCAATCCAGCTGGTCATTAAGCCACCAGGGCTGCTGGAGTAGGGACTACTTCTTAGAGGGAATTGAGGCCCAGGGAAGGTAGCCAACGTACTCAAAGGCCTACAGCTGGGAAATGGCAGCCAAGCAGCCTAGCCCCAAGGTCAGTCCCCTTAACGCCTGCATCACACTGTTCTTCCAGTCGGAAGAACACAGGACACTTAGGTTCAAGTCCTGAGTGTAGAATGAGGGTAAAACTGCCCATGTTGGTTTCTCAGACTGTAACTCTATGGGAGTAGAAAGCCTCATCTCTCTCCCTCTGAGCAGCTGGTGGTTTCGAACTGCTGACCTTACAGTTAGCAGCCAACCACTGTCACCAAGGATCCTTTAAATGCTATGAAACCAAAGGGTGTGACTTAAGACACCAGCTTTCACTTTCCTCGGGGGTGAGATCTGCTAAAAGGCAATCACAGTTCCATCCATCTGAGACCTGGCTGGGACACAGTGAGAAACTACAGGACCCTTGGGGAGAGCCTGGCCAAGATCTCTGTCTGCAGCGGGGAGGCTGCTGAGGCCAGATGCACCTGGGCCTGTGGCACTGACACTCAGGAGCAGCACAGAGGCTGTGGGGCCCCTTCTCCTCCTCTGGCCCAGACGATGGGATTGGGGGACAGAGCGGCAGGCAGACTGGCTTCCTGGACCATGGAGGCAAAGGCCCAGGGACCTCAGGGCTGAGAGCCTGAGGACTGAAGAGAGACTTGGCTGCTGGCTGAGGAGAGGTGCCGCTGTGAACCCGGGCCATCTCCTTACTGTTTGCTGGTCCTGACTTGTGGTCACCTAGTAACGTCCCGAATGAGCCCCCATAACCGTGAGTATTGTCTGTGAGTTCTGTGCCGCCATTGCAGTGAATGATCAAGGCCGGCACAGAAGCCGAGCGCCGTGCGTGGAATGGATGCTGTCAGAGTAGGTGAGGCAGGAGAGATGGGGGGGTGAAGGCATGTCTGACCCGGCCTCAGGCCACAGGAAGCCAGAGGAGGTCAGAGATGAAGTCCTGACCTTGCGATTTGCTCGCAGCCCGGTACCTCGGCCACAGCACCACCGGGACTCCTTAGGGTGCAAGCAATGCTTGTGCGATGCTCGATCCCGCCAGAATTCAAGAAGCAGAGTGAGAAGCCGTTGCTCTTCCCAATCTGTTTGCAGGCCCCGCGGGGATCAAGCCTCTGCCGTCGTCGCTGAGTGGGTGAGTAGCCTGGCTGTCAGAGTGTTGTGCACTGGATTGTGCCAGATGCCAGTCGAGTAAAATGTAAACCCGATCGCCTGCTCTCCCTTTGGACCCAGCTTGAGTTTGCCCTAGTGTTTACTA
Source organism: Tenrec ecaudatus (assembly GCF_050624435.1). NCBI lineage: Eukaryota > Metazoa > Chordata > Mammalia > Afrosoricida > Tenrecidae > Tenrec > Tenrec ecaudatus. The sequence goes on from NC_134539.1 coordinate 118,515,941, forward strand.
TTCCAGCTTTTTTCTTGATGGAGATCCCCGCCCCCCCGGTTTATTTTGATAGTGTTGTTGGTCTTTTTTGGTATGTTTTCCAGAACATGAAATCCAGGGGGTCCATCTATAGAGACAGTAACGAGTCATGGTTTCTTGGCGGTGTGGGAGGGGAGGTGGGAGGGGAATGGGGAGGTAACCCTGAGCACAAGAAGGGACAAAGTATGCCGGAACTGACCGCAGGGACGGTTGTACCACTCGTGTTAACGCAGCGGGACTACGGGGTGTATGGGATGTGAATTAGACCTCAATACTATTTGTCAAAGGCACTGACCACTGCCTCTGGTTCGATGATGTTACAGGATTTCCACGGTTGTCGATCTACACGAAACACAGCGAGGGCCACAGCTTTCCCCATGGAGCAGCTGCTGGGTTTGAACTTCCCACCTCTCTGTCAGCAATCAAGTGCTTAGCTGCTGCCCTACCTCTCCCTCATTCACTGCCTCAAGTCCAGGCTGACTCACAGTGACCCTATAGGGCAGGGCAGAACTGCCCCTGTGAGTTTCCGAGGCTGTAACTCTTTACAGGAGTAGAAAGCTGGCTGGTGCTTGAGAACTGCTGACCTTGCAGTTATAAGCCCAATGCCTAAGTACTACACCAACAGGGCTCCCACTGCCCCAACAGGCCTCCTTAATCTAGGATTGTTTTAATTTAAAGTCACAGATGTGTGGTTCTCTGCCAATGACAGAGTTCCTTATCATATGATCTCATTGCTACAGTGAGCTTACCCTTAAAGGGGCCTGAGGCTTGGGGACACCATTAAGGTGGTCAGCTCATCCATCCATCCATCCACCCATCCATCCACCCATCCATCCATCCATCCATCCATCATCCATCCATCCATCCACCCACTCATCCACCCATCCATCCATCCACCCATCCATCCATCCTTCCACCCACCCACCCACCCATCCATCCATCCATCCATCCACCCACTCACCCACCCACCCATCCATCCATCCATCCATCCACCCACCCACCCACCCATCCATCCATCCAACCATCTATCCATCCATCCATCCACTTATTCATTCATGGAACACGTGTCAAGGTTGCCCTTTGTTCAACAGGGCAGAATAACGTGTCCAAGGCCATGGGGCATCCAGAGTCACGAAGCTGGGGTGGGTAACTGCAACGGATGCTTTTTCTTTAGGCCTTTCCCAGCCCTGGTGCAGGAAGCTTGCAGCTACACAATCGATGCACTTAAACTGTGCTGGCGAAGAATATTGAAAGTACCACTGAGTTAGTTTATTGTGGCCAACCTGGCTGATAAACACATGTGGGGTTAATTGAAGGGTGGGAGGTAAAATGGCTCAGTGAGCCTTGCCTTTAGAGTTCTCGGTCCCTTGCTTTCTGATAGTCGGACCAGGGTGCAGCTGCCTTAGCAGTTCCCTGCTTCAGAGAAGCCACATGACCCAACCCGATGCAGCCCTGGGTGCTGGAGCAGCTGTGGGGAGACCCCTGCCAGCGCTGAGATGTTTACACGTTCACTGATTCAGCTTTCCTCCTGCAGTCGGCATCATTGTGTGTGTTTTGTGAGATGGAGGAGGACTTTGTGGGTTGGTGTTGGACATATGGGTTAATGTTGGACTTGTGGGCTTGGGGGGCACTGGGTTGGGATGTTTTCTTGATGTGCACTTAACCTTTATATAAAACTCTCTTATACATGAGTTTCTGTGGATTTGTTTCTCTAACGTACCCAGACCAGCACAACCATGGACTCCCCAAAGAACAAACACATCTGTCTTAGAAGAAGTACAGCCAGAGGCTCCTGAGAGGCCAGCAGCGTGAGGCTTCATTGCACAAACTTTGGACACGTTGTCAGGAGAGACCGGCCCCTGGAGAAAGACATCAGGCCTGGTAGAGGGGCAGCGACAAAGGGGAAGGCCCAGGACAAGATGGATGGACACAGTGGTTGTTGCAGTGGGCTCAGACCTAAGAACAATTGTGAGGTGGGCGCAGGACCGGGCAGTGTTCCGTTCTGTTGAACTCGGTGTCACTATGAGTCAGAACCGACTTGGCAGCAGCACCTAACAACACAACTAATGAGCGTGGCGAGGCGGATGGAGATATCATTCATTCATTCATTCGGGAAGCGTGTCTGGTCACTCACTGACTGTCTGCCAGGCCCTGTGCCGGGGAAGCCACACTGTAAGCTGGGGTCCTTGTCCTCTGGGAGGTGACTCACAGCCCAGGCTTGGAGACACGGAGAGGCCAGAGAGTCCTGAGCCCCAGTGGAGACAGCCTCAGGAATCTGCCTTGAGAAGTCAGTCTCTTAGCAGAAACAATTTCTGTCCCAGAGATCCCTCTCTGAAGGTGAATGCACAGCCTGAGTAAGACTCCCTGCTGAAGAGCAGGGTTCCCAGTTGGATGTGAGAAGGGGGTCGCAGGAAACTCCCAGCCTGGCCTGGGAGGAGATTTCTGTCTGATGGAGGACACAGAGTCTGCCCCAGGGAGCTGCCAGTCTGATGGGAGAGGCGGGTCGACCAGACGGGTGGGGTGACGGAGGGACACCGATGGAGCCCAAAGGAGCAGCAAATGTAACCAAGCACACAGCTCCCTCACAGGAAACGGAGCGCGCGCGCCCTGCGGTCTTCCTGCAAGCAAGGCCAATTGGCGCCAAGGGCAGCAGGAGGATCTGGGGAGTTGTAGCCGGTGGAAAGGAGCCCTGGTGGCGCTGCGGTTAAAGCGCTCAGCTACTAACCCAAAGGCGAGCGGTATGAACCCACCGGACCCTCCACGGAAGACGAGGCAGCCTGCTTCTGTAATCACGGCAGCCTTGACCCCACACACAGTTCCACGCTGACCTACGGTCGCTGTGATGTGATGGGGGTGCGTGGGTCTTCAGACAGGACGCATGGAAGAGGCCAAGGGAGGGGAAGGCGCTTTCTTGTCCCCTTCTCCCCACCCCCCCTCTAGAAAGGCATTTCTGGGAGTCTCCAGTTGCTCCGGGCCCTGGGCAGCTGCTCTGTGTGTCCAGGGCTGCCTGCCCCTCAGCTGTCACTCCGCTCCCAGAATAGCAGTGACTGGCAGCGAGGAGGAGCCTGTTTATCTGGGATGGCGGTGGAGAAGGGGTGCTATAACTCTGCCTAGGGAAGGGGGCCAGCTAGGAGGGTTCCTGTCCCTTCTGGATCCTTCTCTCGCTCTCTGGGGTGTGAGCACCTGAGTCCTAGGACTGCCCCTGAGCCTCTCGTGGTAATGACGGGCCTGTCTGGGGAGGGGAAGGGCCCTGAGTACCCATGACACACTTCAGGGACACCTGCCCCCGTGGCCAAATATGGTCTGGAACCTCTGGCCGCCAGGGAGATAAAGTCTCCCTAGTGGGGGCTGGGAGGAGCAGACCCAGGCTGTGGGGCCAGAGAGCCACACCACAGAAGCCCAGACCTCAAGCTCCGTCCAGCGGACACCGGAGACCGTGAGCACCCCTGGGCTGGGGAGGACTGCAGTGAGGTTCAGGCCTTTTCAGGGGCAGGGGGTGGGGGGTGGACTTCACCTGTCCAGGCTGGGAGGGGCAGAGGAGGCACGGGGGACAGGGACCCCTCTCCACGTAGGTCCTGCACTGAGCAAGCATTGTGTCCTATTGTGGGGCACTGGAATTGGGAGTCGTGGTAGCCCCCACCCTCCGCCTCCCCCCGCAGACTCCTCACCCTGAGGTCACCTGGAGGAAAGGAGCCCAGCCTCCGTCTAGGGTGAGGGGCGGTGGGACTGAGCCTTCCTCTCTGCCGACAGATGGCGGAGGTGGAGGCCGTACAGCTGAAAGAGGAAGGGAACAGGCACTTCCAGCGCCAGGACTACAAGGCCGCGGCCAGGAGCTACAGCCAGGCCCTGAAGCTGACCAAGGACAAGGCCCTGCTGGCCACGCTCTATCGGAACCGGGCAGCCTGTGGCCTGAAAACGGTTTGGGCCTGGGCTGGGGTGGCCAGCATCTATTGACCTAGCCCTCTCGCCCGTCCCCTCGGGCCAGAAGAGGACACTGCCCACTCCTTTCCTTGAAGGGACCACCATGCCCTGCCCCTGTGCGGAGTCTGATCGAGACAGAAATCCCTCCAGATCAGAATCGGTCTGCTGGGGCCAGTCTCCCTGCGGCTGAATGACGTCCGCATCTCCATCTTGCGGATGAGAAGGCCGAAGCTCAGGGAGCTTAATTAACTGGCCCCAGATCTCCCACGTAGTGAGAAGCAGAGCTAGGATTCAAACCCTGGTCGACCCGATGCCAGAGCTCACCCACTCTTCCATGCCCAGGGAGGGACACTCCCCTGGGCCGCCCTCTCTCAATCCTCCAACAAGCCCCCCTCCCCTCACTACAGGGGCCCACACTGACCAAATGACCTTCCCCATTTCTCAGGAGAGCTACGTGCAGGCGGCGTCAGATGCTTCCAGAGGTGAGCTGCCCCTGCCCCTGCCCTTGCTCTCATCTCCACCTACCTGTCTCGCCCTGCCGCCCCCACCCCCACCCCCAGAGTCCCAGACACGTACAGGAATTACTGCCCTCCTGGCAATGTAGGGAGAGCATCCAGGCGGGGCACTCATGCAGAGGATGCACCTAAATCCCGCTGGGGCCGGCTGGCTACACGTGGCTGTTCCCAGCCTTGCAGGGTGGCAGCGGGCAGTTCCACTGACTTTGGGGAGGAATGAACGTACTCAGGCTGGCACCAGAGGGCCTCCCGTTCCCCACGAATGCCACCTTATGCCCAGGAAGCCTGTGGGGGCTGCACTGGCAGTGCAATGGTGCCCAGAGTGGAGGACAAACTTGCACACAAACTGGTGTGGGATTTGACCGTGGGCACTGCTTTAATTTCATTTTAGGAGGGCCAGGTGGTTGCAGTGCATTTGGGAGGGAGGGAACCAGGCTGGGAAGGGGGCTGTCACGTGAGCCGGGGGTGGGGTGGTAATATTTAGCCCTGAGAGGAGAACTCCCAGGTGGGACAGACAGCTGTCTGCAAATACCTGGATGACTTTCATAAGGAGGAGGGATTGAGTTTCATTTGGGGGGCTGGGGGTGGGTGCTCCTGGGCCCGGGCTTAGGAGAGAACAACTAAGCGCACAGGGAGGCATGTTCCAGATGGGAAGAGGGGGGCTTTTTCTGATGGAGCTGCCTGGAGACTTCGAAAAATAGGGACCCACTCCCCCACCCGCTCCATTGCTGGAGATGTGCGAACATCCGCTGGATGAGCTCTGGCAGGGACCAGGGACGCGAGCATGGGGAGGTGGACCAGATGGCTGCACAGTCACACAGTCACTGCAGACCTTGTGAGGTCTTTCTCTCCCGCAGTGGGCGCTGTGGCCGGATGGCCCGCAAGGGGGGGGGTGTCTCCAAGGAGCACGCAGAACCCGGACAAGAGCACCTGGCTAAGGTGGGGAAATGGGAATGCCCCGGGAGCTCAGCCTCCTGAGGACCGCTGTCACCCCCTCTAGCCATCGACATCAATTCCTCGGACCTCAAGGCCCTGTTCCGGCGGTGCCAGGCCCTGGAGCACCTGGGGAAGCTGGACCAGGCCTTCAAGGACGTGCAGCGCTGCGCTACCCTGGAGCCCAAGAACCAGAGCTTCCAGGAGACGCTGAGGCGGCTCAACAGCAGCATCCAGGAGAAGGCAGGCACCTGGCTCCTCCCCATTCCCAGCGGGGGGCGGGGCTGGGGATTTTTCCCGCGGGGTGGGGGGCGCATTCGGAGAGATATATAAATGTAAATCATTTTAGTGGGGGCTCGTAGAGCTCTTATCAGAATCCATACATCCATCCATTGCATCAAGCACATTTGTACATTTGTTGCCCTCATCATTCTCAAAACATTTTCTTTCTACTTGAGCCCTTGGTATCAACTCATTTCCCCCCTCTCCTTCTCTCCCTTCCCCCCTCCTTCCCTCTCTCATGAACCCTTGATAATTTATAAATTATTATTTATGTCATATCTTACACTGACCGCTGTCTCCCTTCACCCGCTTTTCAGTTGTACATCCCTCTGGGAGGGGGTTATATGTCGATCATTGTGATCGGTTCCCCTTTTCTGCCTCCTACCTTCCCCTTCCCCTCCTGGTATCGCAACTCTCCTTATTGGTCCAGCGGGAGACTCGGATATTTATGACATCATTCTCCGGCCACATTGAGTTAACTCACCGGTAATGAGAGGGCTTGAGTGGCTTCTCTTGGGTTGGGCATGTGACTTTAGCTGGCACTGATGAGTCCCTGGGCCTCCCACAGCCCCGGGGCCGGCTGGTCGTTCCCCGCCTCTGCCCAGGGTGGAGAAGGCAGTGACATGCAGCCAGGCCCTGCAGAGAGCTGAGAGATGTACCACTGGGGGAGTCGGGGATGGGAGCAGGCATGGCACAAGCCAGCCAGGACAAAGACTCAGCTCTCTTAGATTTCATTTCCAGATGGAGGCGGAAAAGAGCAACCCCAGAAAAATCCCGTGACTTCATCTGTCTGTCAGTCAGCACCATGACCTTCTTCCCTTTGGTGGAGACTCGGGGGGGGGGGGTAGTATTGACGGCATATAGATGAGAGCCCGGAGCCAGGGGAGCGTCCACTCTTCTCTATGAACACGGAGTCAGGTGGAGAGAGCCTGCACCCTGGTCCTGTCTCAGTCACGCCCCTTGGGGTATTGGGCTCATATCTGGAAGAGCAAGGAGGGCCAGCAGCCACTCGGATCCTTGCTCCAAGGCTCCGCCCCAACCCTGTACTGGGACAGCCTGGAGGTAGGACCTCAGCCTGCCGTCCAGAGTGCAGACTCAGGACAGAGGACGGACAGGACAATGAAGGAAGACGCAGAGAATGGGGAGGGGAGGGGAGCCCCTGGGAGGGAAAGAACCCCAGGGGTAAGATTGGCAGGAAAGGTAGCAGGGGTACAGAAGGAGCTGAGGGGTGGGGAGGCGCCATGTGCTGGACCATTCCATGAGAGAGCCCAAGCACTGGGTGGCATGGGCCCTGGGAGGGAGTGTGCGACCCAACCGGAAGCTTTGCGTCTGCTGGGACCGGTGCTTAGAGCTGCCGCGGGTTCTGATCCTGGTACCTATTTAAATAATTACTAACAGTTTACTGCATGGGTGATTCCGTTGTGGGATTCTCACCCTTCGTGAAGAAGACTCACAGGGAGCTCCAGTGGTGTGGTAGGTAACTAGCTGGGCTGCCCACCCCAAGGTCAGCAGTTCAAAACCACGAGGCTCTCTGGGAGAAACATGAGGCTTTTTACTCTCCTAAAGAGTGACAGTCTTGGAAATCCACAGGGGCTGTTCTACCCGGTGCTACAGGGTTGCTGTGAGTCAGCATCGACTCCATGGCCATGAGATTGTTTGGTTGTTTATTCAGGAGGCCCAGGAAGTGCCCCTCACGCACAGGCAGCATCACCTCTCTCTCAGTGGAGGCTTGTGTGTGGCGATGAGGCTGAGCAGCTTTCAGGGCACATCCAGCTTACAGAGACCAGGAAGACAGGCCTGGCACTCTACTTCCAAAACCCAGCCAATGTAAACACTGTGCATTTCCTTCAAGGGTGCACAGGGTCACCGTGAGTCAAGGCCAACTCCACAGCAGCCAGTGGCAGCAATTGTTTGCTAGAGCCTAGTGCTGCGGCAAGGATCCCTTCTCTTCTGAGAGGGCCGAGCCCATAGGGAACAGACCGGAAGCTCTGTGGCACATGCAGCCCCGCTCGCCTGCTGCCCCGTCGCTAGCAGTGTTGACACGTAGCAGCTGCTCAGTAAGAGTTTGTTAAATGACTGACTGAATGAAGCGGCAGAGCCCCGAGAAGGCACTGCGAGGCTTACTGTGATGAGCCTTGTGGGGAGCGAATGAAGTAACGCAGACACCGCCCCTCTCGCCGCCGCCTCCTTCCACAGCTCCGCATGCAGTTCTCCACAGACTCGAGGGTGCAGGCGACGTTTGAGATCCTCCTGGACGAGAACAGCGAGGCTGAGAAACGCGAGAAGGTGGGTGCTGCGAGACGCCCTCTGCCCGTCCCCCCTTCCCCGTGCAGAACTCCCTGGGCTCCTCCTATCACAGGGCACCACTGGGTGGGCCTTGAAGAATCTGCTTAGGAAACAGAGGTTTCCCCTGTGAAAGGGGCAGAGTCAGGATGAGACGCGAGAGGTAGCTCATCAAGGTGTGGTAGGGTCAATTCCTGTCTTTATTTACACTCTTGATGTTTTGCTCGGCATGGATTGTTTGCTTGTTTGACATTAATTTTGATCGGTAAAAAGTTGTTTGTTAAGCATTACTTACCTTGATCACTGAGTTTTGTACCCCAGCACCCCCAAGGTGAGTGCCTCACTTGCCTCGTCCTAGTCCCGACCCAGAGAGCTTGACAGTGTCTCAGAAAAGGCTCTTTGGGATGTCGACACATTGATCCGTGTTCTCATCCTCCACTCAGATTCGCTGTATTTCACTTGTATGTGCTTCTCTGGTCCTTGTTGGGGGGCGGAGGGGGTAGAACTGAACACTGGCGTGTTTCCCTTTTAGAAGAACTTGAAAGGCAATGCCTGGGGGGGATTTGTTTTCCTGCTGTGGTCCCTAGATCCACTTCGTATGCAAATAGCTTCTGTATCGACTCCTGTGAGGCCCTAAGGAGTTGGTAGAGATGGAAGTGCTTTGAAAGGTGTACAGCCCTTGCCTGGTGTGTGCAGTGTTGCTGTGCTAGACCTGCTCACCGCAAATCCCACCCCAACCACCCCATTCTCCCCGCCCCCCATCACCACCCCCACCCCCAACACCACCTCCACCACCACCACATTCACACCCATTACCACCCCCAGCTCCACCACCACCAATACCACCACCACATCCACCAACCCCATCCCCCCTACCCCCACCCCCACCTTCATCACCACCACACCACCACCTCTACCACCATCACCACCCCATCCCCACCACCTCCACCACCACACCAACACCAACACCTCCCCACCCACATCCACCACTACCACATCCACCACCATCACACACCCCCACCATCACACCTGGTTTCCTACCTCCTCCCACCCCCTTCTCCTCCTGCCCCATAAGTTCTTCCCTTAGGCGTCCGGCTCAGGTCCCGCTCCCAGGGTGGGGACCGTGAAAGTGCATGGGGTGTCAAGTGGTAGACTGTGGTGTGGCGAGGGGCTTACTTTTACACATGAGGCAGCTGAGCCCCACAGAGGGGTTGTCACTTGCCCATGGTCACAAAGCAAGCATGTGTCAGAGCCAGAACTCAAATCCGGGGATTTCAATTCCTCCAACTGCACGTGACTCTGAACAGGTAAACCCAGCCAACGCCAATGACCAAACCATCCTGAAGGAAGAGTTCTCCATGTAAAAATGCCCCATTTCTCTATCTTTTTTTTTTTAATCCTTGTCCACAAGCACAAATGCCATTTCACGGCAGCAGCGATGCAGTCCGAGTGAACACACCCCTCTGCTCCCGCTGACCCGCGTCCCTCCCAAGCTGTGCTGTGGTCATTCTGCTTGGGACTCGAGTGGCGGCCATGCACGCCACCAAGTTGGGCTTTTTGTAAATTACCTTGTTTCTCCTCTTGAATTGTGTTCCTGGGCTGGGGTCCCAGGCGTCAGTCAGACTCTGAATTCAAAGGGCAGGAAGATGGCCTCATTTTTGGAACAAGCCCTTGTACTTGGCTTAGGGCCGAGGTCCCGGCCACCACACCTCCCTTAGGACCCTTGTCATCTGCCCTCTCCTTCAGGCTGCCAACAACCTCATTGTCCTCGGCCGGGAGGATGCGGGCGCCGAGAGGATTTTCCAGAACAACGGGATGGCCCTGCTGCTGCAGCTTCTGGACACCAAGAGGCCCGAGCTGGTGCTGGCCGCAGTGCGGACACTGTCCGGCATGTGCGCCGGCCACCGATCTAGGGTGCAGGCCTGGGTGGGGGTGCGTGGGGTGGGGTGGCTGACCTCCCAGGAATCTGGAGGATGACCTGTGGGCAGGGCTGTGCCTGGCACACATAGACTCTGATAAGAGCTCTAAAGTCTGTCCCCCCCCGCCCCCGCCCCATCTTGGTTGCTTGAGTCTGTTCTGTCCCCACTCCTCCTTTGAACTGGAAATGAGTCTAACCAAGCAAAGGCCAGTGTCCTGCAGATGCTCTAGGATAAGCAAAGAGAGGCAGGCCGGAGTGGTCAGGAGGGAGGGTGGGCACGGGGCTCGCTGAGCCGTGAAGCTGCCCTTCTTTGCCTGCTCTTGGGTTGGTGGGGTGGGGGTAGTGTGTCCTACATTGAGAGGGAGGAGCCAGCCCTGCCCCATAGAAATACAGTGTGAGCCGAATGTGGAATTGTAAATACTCTTATACTCCCTGACATCGAGTCGATGCAGCCTGAAAATGACCCTACAGGACAGGGTCGCCCCTGTGGGTTTCTGAGACCGTCACTCTTTCGGGGAGTAGAAAGCTCAGCCCGTCTCCCTCAGAGCAGCTGGTGTTTGCCAACTCCTGACCTTGTGGTCAGCAGCCACTGTGAGACTGGGGCTCCTTATGCTTTCACACAGTCACATCCAGAAAGAAAGAAAGAGGTTAATCAAACACTTGTTTATCTGCTTCAGCAAAGCGTATCAAAATAGCATATCAAAAATAGGATCTCTAAAAAAATTTTTTTAATAGGATCTCCACATGTCAGCTGAGACATTTCCCATTCTGCTACGTTGCTGTGACGTCAGGCCATCTTGGGGAGACGCTCTGGCTTGCAGGGTAGAACTGCTAGCCCCCCGCAGTGCTCTTGGTTGGTTGCAATCTTAACTGAAGCAAACAGCCAGACCTTTTCTTCCTCAGCACTTCCGGGCAGGTGTGAATCCACCTTTAGGTAGTAGTCCAGGAGCGCTGGTGACAACATGGCTATGAATCGGGCTGCGATCCACAAGGTCGGCAGTTCGAAACCGCAAGCCGCTCCAAAGGAGAAAGACGAGGCTTTCTACTCCCGTCAACAGTTACAGTCTCATGAACCCACAGGGGCAGTTCTACCCTGTCCTGCAGGGTCGATAGGAGTCATCATGGACTCGATGGCAGTGACTTGGTTTTTGTTTTAGGCTGTAGTCCAGTTCAAACGGTGCTTCCTGGGGCCCATTGGGTTCCACCAAGTGACCCAAATCCCACGTGTATTCTGCACACATGCAACATCTCCGGTTGGACTCTCTCTCCGATGGGCGGCACTCTACAGCCCATGTTGTGGGCTGTGTAGCACTGGACCTCTAGAAAGGGGTGTGGTTTGGCTGGGGGTCTCCCCAGACGGAGGGCCCCTGACCCATAGATCCCCTGGGCTTCTTTCCCCACGCAGGGCTGGGTGGGGGCAGCCACCCCCCATCTCCCAGCCTGCAAGGCAGCCAAAAGGGAGGGCCCCTGAGCTGACTGCCATTCTTGCTGGGGTCCAGGCCACAGCGATTCTGCACGCAGTCCGGGTTGACCGACTCTGTAGCCTCATGGCCGTGGAGAACGAGGAGATGTCTCTGGCCGTTTGCAACCTGCTCCAGGCCGTCATTGACGCTCTGTCCGGGGAGGACAAGCAAGAGCTTCGAGGGAAGGAGGTGGCCCTGGTTTTGGGTGAGTGACAGATTTTAGTCTTGTATCCAAGAGGGGGCGGGGATGGGAAGACTGATTACTACCTCTGGCTGGGCATGCCCGGTGAGGGGGGGTGGCCAGGTTTTACTTTTGCAACCTATTTATTTTTTAAATTATAAACCTAGCAGGTGCTCATTGGAAACTTTGGGGAAAATATAGGCATATGTCAAGATGAGAAAATAGCGCCATTCCTGATGAGGCTTCTTCCCTGTGTCCTCTGTTCCCCTCTGCCTTCTTCCTTCGTCTCTGTGCCTGTCCTTGGGACGTGCCGCCTGGCTGCTCTTTGGTGATTTGTGGTTCTAACACTGGCGTGAGTTCGGATCCAGACTGGAGAGTGTCTGTGGGCCTTGCGCTTGGGAGCCCCACCTGTCTCTACCTGACAAGGAAGCCTCCTTCATCATTCTGGGTTCAGTTCCCTATTTTCTCCTCCTCTTTCTGGGACCTTCCAGGGTGCTCCTTCGAGCAGCTGGTCCCGGGAGCCGGGCAGAGGGTCTCCAGTTTGGCACGAATATAAAAAACGCATCTGTAGCCCTTCTTCACGTGAACCTGTGTCTGCATGTCTAACTGTGTGCTTGGAACCGATTCCTGGAACCGAGAGGACTGTATGTCTAGGCCAACTGTGTGTGGCAGTATCCGTGTTGCTTGGCACACCTTGAAATCCCCATGTGTTCTTTTCATAAATGTGCTCTACAAATAATTTTCAATTTTTTGCAATTTCATGTTCCCCTTCGTGGTCCAGTGAGTTTAGCGCTAAGTGTAGCTCTGGGTGCCTGTCGATGCCCAGGCTAGTTTCTCAGCAGCAGCCCCATCACATGCCTGCCCTGGGATTTCTGCAACGCCCCTCTCCCTAAGGAATTCCTTCGCTGCAGGATTCCTTCCCTGTTCTGCAAGCCATGATCTCTGGTACAGGAGATTGTTCTTTATGCCCCAGAAACAGCCCTCCGCAGGGCTCTGGTGTGCATCTGGGCCAGAGAGGCCAGTGGGAGGCTGAGGCTGGTGTGCTGGCCTGCACATTCCCAGTCACTGTCTGCTGGCTGGCCAGCTGCCTGCAGGTGTGAGGGCCATTCGCGCAGAGTGGCTGCACCTCCCTTGGCTGTAGGAGAAAGAGCCCTGATGCTCTGTGGGTTAGGCTCTGGGCTGTTGAGCACAAGGTTGCGGGTCCAAACCTACCAGCTGCGGGAGAAAGATGAAGCTGTCTGCTCCAGTAAAGACGGACAGCCCTGGAAACCCCATACAGGGTCACCGGGACTCAGAATCCACTCCATGGCAGTGGGTTTGGATTTCGTTGATCAAGGTAAATCTGGCCACTGGAGATCCACACCTGCACTGTCCTGCTGCCCGGTCTCACCTGGGCCCTGGGTGAGTCAGAGCTCAGGCTGTGGCAGCTCCTCATGCAGCCCTCTAACACACACACACACACACACACACACACACACACATTGATTTCCAATTACCAGGATGCTACCAACGACTAGAGAAGCCCAGGAGGCACAGTGGGTTACTCATGGGCTGCTAGCCGTGAGGTCAGCAGTTCAACTCCACCAGCTGCTCCGTGGGAGAAAGAAGACACTCTGCTCCCATAAAGATTTACAGCCTCGAAACCCAAGGGTCCATTTCCACTCCTTCCTACGGGGTCACTACGACTTGGAATCCAGTGGATTTTCAGAGGGACCAAATGACCAGGATCACCGATTTCTTGACCATGACGTCTGCCCCAGCTGCCTCTCCTCCCATGTTCATGGACAAAGAATGACTCCCTTTTCTTCAATGCCTCCAGAGTCATTTTTTAGCAGAAAGGTCTAAGTTCTGTCTGTTATCCAGTAAGTGTAAGAAACCGCCCCCAAACATAATGGCTTAGAGCAACTGTTATTTCTCACAATCGGGTGGATGTTGGTGAAAGGTTCTTCCAACAGCCTTGCCGGGGCTTGCTCACCTGATGGTAGTCAATGGCAGCTGGAAAGGCCGGAAGCGCCAAGTCTTCCTGGCATGGCTGGTGGTTAGCTGGGGATATTTACCAGGACACCTCCGTGACTCTTCTTGTGGCCTCTCCGATGGTTGGCCTGGGTTTCTGCATAACAGGGTGGCAAGTGTCTCCAAGGACAAGCCCCGGTCGGTGTTCAATGGCTTTTCAAGGTTCTGGTTATTTCATGGTCACTCAGAGTCCATCAGCCAAAGCAACTCACGCGGGGGCCATTGTGGGAGGAGGCGATCCAAGAGCATGAGCAGTGAGGGATGTGGTTGGTTGTACAACTCGCACAGTCTTCCGGAACTTTCCTGGGAGATAGTGAGTGTTGGGCAGTGGAAATAAACAAACAAGTGATTTATTTCAAATCTTTCTTCTTATAGCTTTGACCCGCATGTGGTCCCAGTTCTGCCCTTTGGAACCCCTTGGAATAAGTCTACTCCCTCATCCTAAACACATACTTTCTACTTATGGACACAAGCTGTCCTGTCCACTACGTCTTTCCTCCCTAGGTGGTATAGCCCAGTCCTTTCATCTGCTATTTATCTCACATGGTCCCAAGATCCTGTACTTCTCTGCCTGCCTGACTTTGGCCTCCACACAAGTAAGAGAATAAAACTCTGCACATCTCCGGGAGGTCCGACAGGGCAGATGCAGGGAACTGCGTCCCTGCTCCGTTTCTCTCAGATCCGCCAGACGCGGGGAAGTCCGGAGCTTTGGGCGAAGAATCTGAACCATCCTCATCTTGCCAGAACCCGTGGAGAGTACACTGTCTGGAAGGAGCCGGGATTTCCTTTCTGGAAACCACTTGATTCAATCAGTGGCCTGAAAGCTACATCGTGGCCCCGGGTCCCTGCTGATCATTGCCTGGGGAGTGAAGAACTTTCCGAGAAGGGGAACTGGTCTGCTGTGGAAGCCAGCGTTCCAAGGGGGCTCGAGGAGCCTTTGGGGTGTTGTCTGTGGATTCCCCTCCCTTTCAGGGGGTGGGGTGGGGTGAGGGACCTGTATGCTCCTGGGAAATTCAAACATCGAGAAAACAGCGGATTCGCTATTTAGAGGGGCCTCCTAGAAACTGCAGCTGTGCCCGTCAGTGTGAGGTCCCCGGATCCATTCTCCGCCGTCTCGTTACTCAGATACCAAGAAGGACCTGAAGGTCATCACCAGCCACCTGCTGGACATGCTGGTCAGTAAGAAGGTGTCGGGCCAGGGCAGGGACCAGGCCTTGAATCTGCTCAATAACAACGTCCCCAGGAAGGACCTCGCCATTCACGACAACTCTCGCACCATCTACGTGGTGGATAACGGTGAGCCGGGGCGGTTGGGGCTCACGGCAGCGTCTGAGGGTGCTTCGCCTGCCACGGGCAGCTTTCGCTTCAGGCCCGGAGCGCTGGTGAAAGGAGAGTCTCCCCCTTGCAGTCCCCATATGTCAGCAGCACACCGCCCTTCACCTCCCACCCGTGTCACCTTCCCAGCTTCCTGTCAAGTCGCCCCTTCAGAGAGGGGATGAGTCCCTGCTCCGTTGCTCTCAGACTCCCGAAGATGTTCTTGTACGGTCACCACCTTGCTGGTCTCCGTTCGGAACATAAAGCTCATCGTACGCGCGTCTGAGGCTGGCACACGGTGTTGGAGGCTTGCCGCGTTTGGCAACCCCTCGGAGGCCGCGGGCTCTGCGGCCCGGAGGGGCTGAGACGGTTGCCAGCTTTGAAAGGGCAAAGCGGAAGTGGCTTCTGCGTCAGGGAGGAGACGGGGCTGGGAACGAGCAGGCCCAGAGTTCCAGCAGAAGAGAGATACGAGGCCTAAGGGCCTGGGTCAGGACTGAAGGGAGGACAAGGGGGGAGGTTGGGGCGGGGAGGTGGGCCAGGTGCCTTTGGTGGGGGACTTGGAGAGCCAGGCAGGGAGTGTGGACTGACGGACACTCTGTGAACCCGAACCAAACCAAACTCTGCCACCGAGTCTGTTTGAATTTATAGCGAGTCTACAGGGCAGAGCAGAACTGCCTCTGGGGGTCCCAACACTAGACATCTTTACAGAACAGAACTCTTTCTCCTCCGGAGAGCCCGGCGGGTTCAAACCGCTGACCTTGCAGCTAGCAGCCCAATGCACAGCCCAGTACGCCGCCAGGGCCCCCAGACGCTGCAGGGCCGGTAGAGTGCCCATTTTACAGATACGGAAACCGACGCCTAAGGGAAGAGCTAATACAGAGCAGTAGTTGAGAACGACCGTGACCGGGAGAGCGCTCGAGGAGCAAGTAGTTGTACTTTTAAATGGGCCTGGAGGGGAAGGGGAACAGTGCAGGGGTGTGTGTGTGTGTGTTGGGGGTCTGTGTGTGTTGGGGTCTGTGTGTGTGTTGGGGGTCTGTGTGTGTGTGTTGGGGTCTGTGTGTGTTGGGGGTCTGTGTGTGTGTTGGGGGTCTGTGTGTGTTGGGTCTGTGTGTGTGTTGGGGGTCTGTGTGTGTTGGGGGTCTGTGTGTGTGTATTGGGGTCTGTGTGCGTGTTGGGGCAGGTGTGGGGCCCCGTCCCTTGGTCCTCCTCCAGGGCTTTGCACTGTCCACCGTGTGCTGCCTCAGACATGTGGGCCGGGCTGGAGGGAGCTGGGGAGACATGACTGCAGGGGGGCCTGTGTTCACAAAGACAGAGGATGCCCCAGCGATCTTCCCCTCCTCGTTCCTGCAGGCCTGAGAAAGATCCTGAAGGTGGTGGGGCAAGTGCCTGACCTGCCGTCTTGCCTGCCCCTGACGGACAACACCCGCATGCTGGCCTCCGTGCTCATCAACAAACTCTACGACGACCTGCGCTGCGACCCGGAGCGCGAGCACTTCCGCAAGATCTGCGAGGAGTACATCACGTGAGCGCTGCCCCCCCGCCGCTGCCCCCCCCCCCCCAGGCAGGCCTGGCCGGACTGGGCCGGGCCGGGGCTGGTTCTCTGTGGCGTGCCACCAACGACCCCCAGACCCCAGATGTAGCAGCTGAAACTCGCGCCACCCTCTCCCGGTGGGGTGGGACCTTGGTGTGACTTAGCCGGGAGACAGACTTTACCACCCACAGAGGTTTGGGGCGAGCTCTCCACTGCGGCCCAAGTGATGGAAGCCTAGATGGGAGCTGACAATCTCTGGCTGCTGGCGGGAGGCCTCAGCTCCCCCCCCACGTGAACCTCACCCAAGGATGACGCGCTCACAGGGCTCTTGGAGGGAGGCCTTAGCTCCTTGTTCTTCACAAGCCAGCTCCTCCCGTGGCTGCTGGCCGGAGGCTCAGCTCTTCACCCTGTGGACCTCTCCAGAGGCTGCTTGCAGGGTCCCCACCCCATGACATCAGGGGTGGCCGCCTGAGGGGGAGCGAGGTGGCAGCAGCCACGTTCACCTGGCCTCAGAGGCCGCACAGCACCGCCTCTGTCGCACTCTTTGAAGGAGAAGCACGCCAGCAAGTCCAGCCCTCCCTCTGCGGACAGCACTGGGTTCCACCTTTTGGAAGGGGGCGGGCCAGACAAGTACTGGACAGACTAAGGCTGCCCCAAGCTCCTGTGGTTGAGAGGAACAGGGTCAGCTTGTCGGGGACTCAAGAACTGGCTGGCCTGCAGAGAGTAGACAGGGCCAGGCCCCAAGCAGCCAGAATTCCCGGGTCTCCTCTCTGCTGCCCCTTCATCCGTGTGGCTCCCTCTGAGCTTCTGCTCTACGTGCCTTCTCCCTTCTTTTCCACGGCTCCAGGGCCTTTTGCCCTGTGTTCCAATCATCCTCATATCTATCATGCATACGAGTCACTGGGTATCTCAGGTCCGGTTGACTAGAGGGACAAATTCAGTGGCACTCGTATATGTGTAAGAAAGAGTTTTATATCAAGAAGTAGTTATCTATCAGGAGAACGTCCCAGCCCAGTCCAGATCAAGTCCATAAGTCCGATACTAGTCCATAAATCCCTCTTCAGATTCATGAAGCTACATGCAATGAGAGAATGCAGGAAGGTCACAGGCCGGTGGGTGCAGAGTCTTGTGGGTCCAATGGTGGTGGGAGCATCACAAGGCTCTGGCAGGTCCCTCAGTGTTTCACCAACAGGAAGGTGGAGCAGAGAGAGAGCAGGGTGGGGGTGGGGATCCCAGGACCCTCTTTATGCGGAGCTCACGTGCACAAGAAGGCACCATCAGGCTGTGACCTAATTGGCAGGCTAGACTCCACCCCTACACTTCAAGTTGACAGGAAATTATGTAACTACCACACTGGGGTAGCTTGTAAGAGAGTCCGATTCCTGGGGAGCCCTCTTCACTAGTCCGGCAGTTAAGAAGGTACCGGGGTGTGGCTCCGGAGCTGAAAGCTTCAATAGCACCCCAGGTGAGTGGTAGGCGGGTGGAGACACAGCCTTCGCCCTGTACTTCCTTTATCCCAGGGGCCAGCCAAAGTCGGCCAGGCAGTGACCAGCTTAGGCTTTAGGGGAGGCTGCAGGCCTTTATGGAATAGTCTCTCTTTTTAATCCCTTTTAAGATGTACTGTAAAGAGTCACAGTCTCGGACACCCACAGGGTGGTCCTCTCGGGTCGCTATGAGTCAGCCTTGACTTGATGGCAGGGAGCTTTGAATTTAAGATGTAGGGACCATTCCCAGTTCAGAGGATTTGGGAATGTGTCCCACAACAGCGGCTTGCAGACCCCTGCTCTGCCCCACAGCCTCTGACTCACGCCCAGCTCCTCAGGACACCCCGGCCCCTCTCTCCCTCAGCGTCAGCTTCCACTGCTGACTTCCTGAGTCTCGGGAGTTCCGGTAGATGTCGTCTATGAGTTTCCGGGGGGCAGGAAACAGCTAAGTGCACAACTCTTGACTGAAAGGTTGGTGGTTCCGGCCCAACCAGAGGAGCCTGAGAAGAGAGGTCTGGCAAGCTGTAGAGTGTCCGGCTCCGCTCAGTACCCGCAGCCCTTAGGGCATTCACCAGTGGCCAAGGGGTGTGGTCACTGCAGTTCACACAGCTGCTGGCTGAGGCTGGACTGAGGCGTCCCCCCGCAGCCCTGGAGAGGCAGGCTCAGGTGACATGTCCTGCATGTCCAGCACCCGTTTCAAGGGCCAGGGTCAAGCCGTTGTGAGCGCCCACCTAAGAGAGAGCAGAACTGGACTTCACAACGTTCTCATGACCGAGAGCCAGGCCTCTCTTCCAAAGTACCTCTGGGTGGGCTTGAACTGCCAGCCTTCATGATTAATTGTTGGCCGCTGAACAGCCTGCACCGCCCAGGAACTAGTTAGTTCAAAGGGCAGATGATTCATGAAAGGCTCTGGTCTTCTGGGCGGAGAGGAGGGGAGGGGAGGTGCAGGGCTTTGAAGGTCAGAACGGGAGGGACAAACCTCCCCCACTTCATAGACAGAGACCTTGAGGCCCATAGGGACTTCCCCAAGGCCACCCAGCAAGTCAGAGACAGAGGCACAACCTATGCCCAGACTCTCCCTCTCAGTGTGGAGTTTCTGAGAGGCCCCCCCCCCCCCCCCCCGCCGCCTGCTCTCGCTTGTACACAGCTGCGTTTCCACCCAGGTTCCCTGTGTTGAACCTGGTCAGATCCTGGAAAGGTCAAGAGGCATGGCACCTCTGATGTCCCCAGAGAGTCTCCCACAGAGCAGGCAGATTCTGAAGGCGCCTTCCTGGACTCTGACCAGGGAGGGGGCAGCGACTGTCCCCAGCCACCTCGCGAGACAGCCACATTGTGGGGTGGTGTCACGGCCAGGCACCATGCTCGGCCCTGTCATGTCCCCCTGGATGCTAGGCTGCCTGCCAGAGCCCCTTCAGGACTGAGAGGTTCCTGCCCCCAGCTGCTGGGAAGGCTGTCGGCTGCCACCTCTTCTAGGGAATGCCTCAGGGTAGGAGAGCCAACCCACTCTGTGGGGCAACTGATATCCAACAGCATGGCCCTGTCACAGCTTGAAGCTTCCAGCTGACTGTACTGCAGCCCCAGTCCTCCCCTGCCCAGCCTGCTTCCTGCCCTTCTCCAAGGGCTCTCCCTAATAAATGTCCTGCAGGGACGTTCCATCTTTACTGTGCTTCCCAGGACTCCATTCGACCCTCACTATGTCCCGAGACGTGGTAGGACTACCCTCCATTCCAGCCAGGAAGTCAAGGCACAGAGAAGTCCAGCGCACTGCCCGGGGTCACACAGGACACCCGGGGGGCAGCTCTGTCCGCCTCCAAACCCCACAGCCTCCCACCCTCTGGGGCCCGTTCTCTTGACCACCCTGTCCTCTGCTCCAGGGGCAAGTTCGACCCGCAGGACATGGACAAGAATGTGAGTGCCATCCAGACCGTGTCGGGCATCCTGCAGGGCCCCTTTGACCTGGGCAACCAGCTGCTGGGGCTCAAGGGCGTGATGGAGATGATGGTGGCCCTGTGCGGCTCGGAGCGCGAGCAGGACCAGCTGGTGGCCGTGGAGGCCCTCATCCACGCCTCCACCAAGCTCAGCCGCGCCAGCTTCATCATCACCAACGGCGTGGCGCTGCTCAAGGAGATCTACAAGACCACCAAAAACGAGAAGATCAAGATCCGCACGCTGGTGGTGAGTGGGTGGGAGGGTGGGCAGGGCAGCCTAGCTAGCCCTGGGACAGTGAGGCTCCAATCTCCTCCCTGCACAACTGTCTCCATGGTGGGGGGAGAGGGGAGGGAGGACGGAGAATGCCGGAGACCACGGCCCAAGCCCATCCACCCGGCACACATGAGCTTTTGTCCAGAAAGTGTTTTAAGAACAAATCCCCCAGGAGCTGATATGAGGGCTCAAGTAGAAAGCAAATGTTTTGAGAATGATGATGGTAACAAATGGACAAATGTGCTTGAACAATGGATGGAAGGATGGATGGATTTGATAAGAGTTGTACGAGCCCCAATGATTAAAAAAAAAAAAGAGCAAATCCCCCAAAGTTGGCTTATTTTTCTAATCAGTTTCCCTGTAAGACCGACGACTGGTGAATTGCTTCCCACTCTGGAAACGCCATAGGGCCGAGGAGAGCTGTCCCACAGGGCTTCTGAGCCTGTAAGGCTTCTCGGAATCAGACTGCCTTGTCTTTCTCCAGAGGAGCGTGGGCAGATTCGAACCACCAACCTTTTGGTTAACAGACAAGCTCTTAACCATTGCCTCCCCCCCCCCCCCCGCCGGCTTCTAAGTGTCTTACAGCTAAACCTGCTTCCATTTTAATTTTCCTGAAGTGATTTCAACCATCTTCCTATTTTTTCTTATAAACATTAGTCATTTTTTGCTCATGTGATTTTCTTAAAACTAATTTTAGCTTCTTCCCGAGTGAATTTTCTCTTATGGAAGAAATTTTTAAAAATCCAAAACGTTTCCTAACAAGAGTCCAGTTTTTCCTGGTGGATCTTTTGTGCATCTACATTGTCTACAGACACGGACTCCTGTTGGAGTCTGGGGTGTGCTTGAGGATATCTTGTGCTGCTTTTAAAAAATGACAGAAACAAAGGTTCCTAGGGTGGAGGCAGAGGGACAAGCGGGCAGGACTTTGTGGGCACCAACCCAGTCTCCAAGGACCAGGGAGGGCACCCCAGGAGAGGTGCTACCTGAGTCAGCTCTCCTTAGACGGAGGCGAGGAAAAAGGGACAAGATGTTCTGGCGACGGGAACTTGAGCACAGCCTGGTCCCTAGCCTGGTGCCAGTCGTGCAGGGCCCTCTGTCCCCCTGTCTCGCAGGGTCTTTGTAAGCTTGGCTCTGCGGGCGGCACAGACTATGGACTCCGGCAGTTTGCTGAAGGGTCTACGGAGAAGCTGGCAAGGCAGTGTCGCAAGTAAGGAGCTTGTGTGTCCTCAGGCCTGGCATCTCCTCGCTGGCTTTCTGTGGGGGTCTCTGGGGGGCATGAAGGTTCATCCCCTGCGGCCCACCGCCCCAGGACCCCTCTGCTCTCCCTCCCCTTCCAGATGGCTGTGCAATGCAGCCATTGACACCCGGACCCGGCGCTGGGCGGTGGAAGGCATGGCCTACCTCACGCTGGATGCTGACGTGAAGGATGACTTTGTCCAGGACATCCCTGCCCTGCAGGCCATGTTTGAGCTGGCCAAGGTACGCGGGCCCTGACTCCTGACCTCAGGGAAGCCGACTGCTTCTCTGCCGTGTGCCAGCCGGCTGACTCAATGCCCTGCTCCTGTGTAAGCCTGAACCCCGGCCACACCATCTTTCTGATCCTCCTTTTACTTGGCAGTTAAGGGGACTCCCGCACCTTCATCGTTTCCAGGCAATGGGGGAGGATGAGCAGTCTTTTCTCCTGGCCCCTGAGGAAGTGAGGGGTGAGGAGTGGGGAGGGAGAGGCCAGCCTTTCCTGGGCTCCTCCCCTTCTCCTCTCTCCTGCTTTTCCCCAGTGGAAGGAGGAGCTGTGGCTGCCACCCACCGCCATCCGCATCCTGGTTGGGTGAGGTGGATGGGCAAAGCCCAGGGGGAGGGGGCTCATATTTTGTAAAACACCGAGCAAGGAGCCCGCTGCAGGCAGGGATGTTGGCTGCGGGTGACCCCGTGTGCTGGTGTAGAGCGGCTCCGCAGGGCTTTCTGATTGCCAGGAAACTACGGGGGAGTTGAACTGCCCGCCTTTCGGGTAGTAGTCCAGTGCAAACGTGTTTGTGTCACTTTGGGACTTTAAGCGAGGAACAGAGAATCTTGTTCACACTCTCAGAGGAGACGCCGTCTTGGGAATAGACCCCAAACCAAACGCACGGCCACCGAGTGGTTTGGGGACCGGGGAGAAGAGCCCCACAGGATTTCCCCGGAACAGAGCGTCAGGCCTTGCTCTGGCAGAGCCCGGGGGCTTTGAGTGCTTCACCACTGCGCCACCAGGGCCCCTCCCTTCAGAGTACAGAGTCCATGTCTGCCTGCCCCTTCAGAGCAGGGCCAGGTTCCTCCCCCTCTGTGCTATTTTCTCCCGTGCACGGGCCACAGGCTTCCTACCCCGCCATGTAGAGACGCCATCTCGGAAGTGGAGTTTGCCCTAAAGATTCCCCCGCCGCCCCCCCCCCCCAGGCCAGCGACAAGACCATCCTGTACTCCGTGGCCACCACCTTGGTGAACTGCACCAACAGCTACGACGTCAAGGAGGTCATCCCGGAGCTGGTGCAGCTGGCCAAGTTCTCCAAGCAGCATGTGCCCGAGGAGCACCCCAAGGTGGGACGGGCCCTCTGGGGTCGGGGCAGTCTCTAGAAGCGGAGTGGAAAACGACAAAGCTTGGGGTGCTGTGAGCTTGGTGTGCTTGGGATGACGAGAAGTCACTGGCGCATCGAGTCCTCGCCGACTCACAGAGACTCCTCGATAGGACAGGGTAGAGCTGCCCCCCTGGGTTTCCCAGACTGTAATACGTTACTGACGTGGAAAGTCTTGTCTTTCTATGAGGAGCTGCTGGTGGTTTCAAACTGCCGACCTTGAGTTCACAGAGCCCCATGCGGGATGATGTCGCCCAAACCAAATCCCTGGGGTTCCCGAGACTGTCACTCTTTACTGGAGTAGAAAGCGCCATCTTCCTCCCTCGGAGTAGAGGTGGTTTCACACTGCTGACCTCACGGAGAGCAGCTCAGTTTGCAATCCACTGCACCACCAGGGCTCCGGGGAGGCTGTCTCACTCACTGACTCACAGTGACCCCCTGGGGCTTCTGAGACGGTAACTGTTTACGGGAGTAGAAAGCCCGCTCTGTCTCCTACAGAGCTGCTAGGGGTTTCGAACTGCTGACCATGCAGATCGCAGCCCAGCTTGTAACCACTACACCACCAGGGCTCCTTGGGATGCTGTAGGATAAGGGAAATTGTCGGTGGCAACGATACATTGCTCCCACCAGGTGGCATTCATGTATTTCTTGGTTTTCATGTTTTATCTCAGAAAAGCGCCTAATTTGTACTTTTGAACCTTGCTCAGTGATGCCACTGATCTTATGAATTTTGGATAGTTTGAGTTTATGTTTCTGACCTGTAAAAAAATGCAAATTCCCCCATCCCCACCCCTCGGTCTTTGGGTTTGGGGACTTGAATGCTACGGAGGAAGAAGGAAGGACGAGGGGACACAGATCAACTTAGCCCAGTGTCACAAACAATGCTTGAAGCCCCAGGGACTTCCTCCACAGCAGGGTATGATTTGCGTGTGATTTGCATATGACTATATATGGATCCCATTCCCGGCCTCTAAAATCATTTGTTTCCCCCCAAAACCATAAACATAATATAACCATGATGCAAAACAAAAAGTGAATCCTCAAAAACTTATCCCTTCATAATTACATCACTTCCATATGAACCCTGCTGGCATTCGGATAGCACCTACCAGAGTTGGCAGGGAATTTTGTTTTGGGGTTCATTTCCCTTGCTCATCCCCCCCCCACACACATACAGATTTATAACCAGAATGTCATTGTCATTTTGTGCCCAATTTTCGGAAAAGACTTGCTGTTTCCCCAGATTGCTTCACTTTGCCTCCAAGCATGCCTTAGGAAGTTCAAATGTGGCTTCCGGAGATGGCCGGGCTGCCACCCAATTCCCAGTTGCTCCAAGCACTGGCTGTGGAGACTGCTCACCCCTGGGGCTGATTTCAGCCAAACCTCACTCCCTGGTGATCAAAGTCAGTTACGTCTCCTCTTCCAATCCCTCCCACACCCCTCTCCCAACAGTGGGAAGTCACTCTCGGGCAGGAAAGCTCCAATAGGGGCCGTCTGGTGATCTGGATGATCTTGGTGTGTTTGCTGGTTTCACTCTGAGAACTAGAAAGTCTTCAAATCCCTTTCTTACCCTCAGCTACGCAGGCTCTGCGTTCATAGGCTGGGACACACTCTGGGCCCCCGGGGAGTCCATTTCATCCCACTGCCGCACGGTGGCCCAAAACAACACCCGCTTACTCTGACAGTTCTTAAAAACAAACACAAGAACCGCCAAACGCACTGCCATGGAGTCCACACTGACCCTGTAAGTCAGGTAGAACTGCCTCTGTGGGTTTCTGAGACTGTCACTCTTGAAGGGAGGATAAGGCCTCACCTTCCTCCCACGGAGCAGCAGGTGGTTTCAAACTGCTAGCCTTGTGGTTAGCAGCCCAACACACAAGCACTGCACTACCAGAGCTCTTGGATCTCTCTCGCTCTCACTCATTGACTTGATGCCGACTCATACTGACCCTACAGGACAGAGTAGCCCTGCCCTTGTGGGTTTCTGAGGCTGTAACTCTTTACCGGAGTGGAAAGCCCGCTTTTCTAGAGGTTGAAAAATCGACCTCCCAGGCTTAAAGCCAAGGGGCTGGCAGGGATGGCTTCTTTTTCCTTGACGTTCAGCCTCTAGAAGCACCTGCACTCGTTGACTTGTGGTCCCTTCTTCATATCCCTCCAACCTCTTGCTCCCATCCTCATGTCTACTCCTGCCTCTGACGTGCCTGCCTGCCTCTGACAAGGGAAAGGATGACGCTGGGTCCTTGTGATTACACCGGCCCGGTCCACCAGGATAATCCAGGCCAACCTAGCTATCTAAGCCTCCGTAACTCAATCACATCTACACAGCCCCCGTCACCTTGTAAGGGAGTGGGACTGGACGGGGCAAGAGGGTTATTATTCCGCCTACCGCCGAGAAGTCAGAAACGGACCGTGGGAATGCTAATAGAAACTGTTCGGTGCCTGGCCCCCTCCCCATTGTCACGATCCGTGTCCCCAGGACAAGAAGGACTTCATAGACATGCGGGTGAAGCGGCTGCTGAAGGCGGGTGTCATCTCTGCACTGACCTGCATGGTGAAGGCCGACAGCGCCATCCTCACAGACCAGACCAAGGAGCTGCTGGCCAGGTGTGCTGCCTTCGACGGCGTGGGGCTGGGCTGGGGCTGCGAGGGTTGGGGCATGGAGCCCCCTAAGGAGATAGGAACGTGTGGAGGGCTTGGAGGAAGGCCGCGTGTTGGCTTAGAGAAGAGACAGAAGAGGATCCCAGTTGAAAAGTGACCCAGCGAGGCAGGACACACAGAGGGAAACCCACCTTTGAAAAGGAGCCAAGACAGTCTGTTCCCATCACCTTGTTCCCAGGCCTGGGTGAGAAGTCCAAGTGATGCAGAGGTTGGGTTGGACCTTGATCGAAACCACCCGCTGCTCCTCGGGAGAAAGAGGGGCTTTCTATGCCTGTGAACAGTCTCGAAGCCTCGTGGGCCAGTTCTACTCTGTCCTATAAGGTTGCTGTGATCGGCCTCGGTGAGCGGGCAGTGAGCTGAGAGGCCCTGGTGGGATTCACTGGTCCAGAGATGAGCACCCAGCAGAAAGTTAACTATCAGTTTGTGGCGTGGATTGATTTTTCCCAAGGCCACCGTTTCCATACAGCGCGATGCCTGCCAGGATGGGAGAAGGCAGTGTCTCCGGCCGGTCCAGCCAGATGCGGTCCTATCTGTTGTAGGCTTTGCCTGGCTCCGGTGTGCTGACCTGACGGTGCTGTGGGAAGCGGGTGCTGGGGTGTGTTAGGCCGGATGGATTAGAGAAACACATCCGGTGACGGTCATCTAGGTGTCAGAAGGAGCTTCGTATCAAGAAGCCATTCTATTTCAGGAAACACCCCATCCCAGTCCCACTCAAGTCCCTAAGTCCCATACTAGCCCATCAGTCCCTCTTCAGCCTCACGCAGCCACAGGCAACGATGCAGAAAGCAGGAAGATCACAGGCCGGTGGGAGCAAAGTCTTGTGGATCCAGTGGTGGTAGAAGCATCTCCAGGGCTCTGCCAGCCTTCAGGGTCAGCAAGCCGGAAGGTGAAGGGAGAGGGGCCGGGGGAGGTTCCCAGGTCCCTTTTTATGAGAAGGTCACACCCACAAAGTTACCATCAGGCTGTGATGTGATACTTTTATTTATGTATCTTCAAGTTGACATGAAATTGTGTAGCTACCACATGGGGCACTCAGTGCTCTCCCTTACCCTTGGACCTGCAGGGTGTTCCTGGCACTGTGTGACAACCCAAAGGAGAGAGGCGCCATCGTGGCCCAAGGGGGTGGCAAGGTAATCGGGCCCTATGAGGTCGTTGCCGCCGTGGAAGGTGTATGCGCGCGTGTGAGTGTGGATATGCTCTTTGCCGGGCCCAGAAGAGTGTACCCTGGCCCCAACCCAGCCTCTCAGAACACGGTCACTCAGATATCTCTGCAGTCCTGTGCTCAGGCAAACAGCCCACACTAGTTTCTGGCTTTGGGATGTGTTGTGGGATTTGCCTTGGAATCACATCTATACTCCCTGCTATTGGAAGGACGTGCGATGGAAAGAGAGAGACCGTGAGTTTGCAGTAGAGGACACGGGGTCCACCTTGCTCTGCCCTTTGTTAGCTGGGAGCCACAGTGCCCGCCCTCTGTCCAACGGGACTGATACACACTCGCGCGCACCCCCCCCCCCCCACCGTGCAGGATGTCACAGATACCACAGGCAGCAAAAGCTGCTGTTAGGACTGGGTTTGGTTTAGGCAGAGAGTTGAGGATCAGTTTGTGAGACGGATTGATTTCCCTCAAAGTGGAACAAACTTAGGAGTGGGTGGAGGGAAGGAGGGGTGTGCTGGGAACCAGGGAGGTAAGTGGGGTGCATTTTAAACTGTTCTCTACGACCTGACCGTATCCTCGTCTTCGTTTCCTTTAACTGTTTATCGTGGTTTGGGTGGGAGTTGACCGAGCACATTGGCTTCCCATGCAGCCGTCCATGGCCATTTCCATTTGCCATGTTGACTGCCTTCCCCACAAGGGCACAGCGCTCCCCCACATTCCGGCCTGGGTTTACTGTCCCACTTTTCCTCTTTCCTACCCCTTCCTGCCCTCTTGACGCCCTGCATGCTTGGCCGTCAAAGGAGTGCTACATCCCTGCTGTTTCTGTTCGCCTTGCAGCCTGTCTGAGCTGCGGATGGTCCCTGCTCCTCCGATGGCCCCCAGGACAGCAGGAAAGGAGGGGGAGAGAGATGCCTTTATCTGCCCCAGCACTGACCGTGCCCTCTCTTGCAGGCCCTGATCCCCCTGGCCTTGGAGGGCACCGACATGGGCAAGGTGAAGGCAGCTCACGCCCTCGCAAAGATCGCTGCCATCTCCAACCCGGACATTGCCTTTCCAGGGGAGCGAGTGAGTGTCTGGTAGGGGGTGGGGGTGAAGAGAGAAGCCCCTTCTCCTCCTGGGGGCCGTTCCTGGTCACCTAACCCCCCAGCCTGGGCAGGGGCCCCGTGCCATCACAGAGGACACTTGCTCCCGCACTTGCCTGGTTCCAAGATCCTCAGCAAAGGGAAGGAAAGCTTCCTGCCTTTCGGGTCATTAGGAGGCCTGGTGGCACGCAGGTTAAACACCGGCTGCTATCCGGAAGGGCGGAGGTCTAAACCCAGCAGAGCCTCCCTGGGAGATTGGTGTGGCAGCCTGTTTCCATGACGATTGCAGGGTCAGGAACCCACAGGGGCGCCATGAGTCGGCATGGACTCGGTGGCCGTGGTTTGGATCATGACTCGCTGCCCACAAGGTGGTGTAGGGCTCAAAGGGCTGTAGAGGACAGGGTGGCACTGCCCTGTGAGTTTGAGGCTTTAACCCTTTATGGGCTTTAACCCGAGGGCTCCTAGAGACCGTGAAATCCGATACCGCGTGGGTACAGCTGTGGCAAGATCAATGTAAGGAGCTGGGTGGGCTCCCCCACCTGACGCAGGCCCCCAACCCCGCACTCTGCAGGTGTATGAGGTTGTGCGGCCCCTGGTGCGTCTCCTGGACACAGAAAGGGACGGGTTGCAGAACTACGAGGCCCTCCTGGGCCTGACCAACCTGTCGGGGCGCAGCGACAAGCTCCGGTGAGTTGGGGTGCGGATGGACGGGGTGGGGCGAGGGCACCGCTGAGGACTGGAGCAGGGGTGGGGGGTAGGGGCCTCAGTGGGAGGGAGGCAGCTCCTTTACAGGCCACGAGGGAAGTGCAGGGCCGGGGAGGCGGCTCGAGACCTTTGCAAAGTAGAGCTAGAGATACCCGGTGGGTGGAGGCCAAGAGTGCTCCTTCTTGGAAGCAGGCGTATGGTGGGGGATTCTCTTTCTTTTAAAAAAAATATTCCAATTCTGTTTATTTTATTACTTTTTTTTGGAAGGTCAAAACCAAAATCAAGCCTGTTGCCATGTAGTCAATTCCAACTCATGGCAATCTTTTTTTTTTTAAGTGGTAAGGATAAAATAACAATAGAAAGATAAAAATACAAGTAATGCACGAGAAAGAAAAGACCACTCTCAATAGTTTAAAAGCCAGGGAAGAAATTTTTGGTCACGAAACAAGCGAGAAATACATGCACGTAGAGCAAATTCAGATGGGGTCAAGCGGGAGGTCAACTGACCCAGTACCAAGTCTGATGCAGCGTAATCAAGAGGACCGTGACCTCTTCTGATACTCGAGCCGTTCCAGACCTTGCCTGTGGCCAGAGAGGACCCACCATGGCTCACTCTGGCCAGAAACCCTCCAGATGGAGTTTGGGCCCCCCGTCCTCACGGCCTTCTATGACTTGGAGTCGTCACAGCTTAACTTATGATGCTTTCCCTTCATCATATTTGGATTTTGCTATTGTCTTCTCTGGATCCCACAAGTTGGTGTGCTTCTTCCATGGCAGCTTAGTTCACGCCTTGCCTAGATGGCTGTTTGAATACAAGCCTTTAAGACCCCAGACACTATTCCATTTGATAGCCGGGCACCCTCCGCTTGCTTCCCCACACTTTGCTGAAGCGCCCTTATATTCAGTGGTCATTTCATGCAGCTTAGTCCCGAGCAGGGCTGGGTTCTCAGAACTAACTGTGCTTGGATTGGGGCTCGAGTTAAGCGGGGGCCCAGAATCCATCTGCTTGTCCCTGGGATATGTACAACTCAGGTTTCCTTTGACAATCCTATTATGACAAAGTCAAAACCCCGCAAGACCAACTACCCCAGCAACAGCAACAAACCAGCCAGCCAACAAGCAAACAAAACACACTAAAGGCAGGAAAACAAACCCCACAGACACAAAAAGGTAAAACACAGTCGGTCATCCCCCTGGGGTATAAGGCACGGATGACATCATCGTTTTTTCCAATGACGCAGCATCGTGGCGGGAAATTCTTGTGGGTTTAGGTGACAGAAAGCTCAATCCCAGGAGGACAAGTAGCAGAGGGAGGCCAGCTTTGAGTGAACAACAACAACAACAAACCCAACATGAACTCCAAACAAATCAAGCCCCGAGCAGCAATACCAGCTATGCTTGAGTCGGCTTACCACACAGCAGCCTCCTGTGTGGCCGGGGGTTTCAGCAGCTGTGAACTCTTGGGAGGAGATCAGTCATTTCTTCCAAGATACCGTTTGTTGATTTCAGTTACCAGAGTGCTACTTGGTAGCTGAGCCCTTAACCCAAGGCCTCCTTTATGAGCAGACTGTGCATTTTGAGTGCCCTCCAGCCTAAGCAACTAGTTTTCCAGCGTTACATCAGACGTGTTCCGCTGCCGCTGTTCCTAAAGAGCTCCGTATCTAGATCTCTCAGCAGCGCACAGCCTAGTTCTGCTTCATGATGTGTTTTTAGTTTGGAAGCGCGGCTTGGGTGACCCTGTTGGTCTTTGAAAAACAGGTGACACAGCAGCGTCCAGCATCACAGCCTCACAGCCACCACAGCAGGACAACTGAACGACAAGGGACGGGCATGAGCCCGCCGGGGGGCCCCAAGGGGCACGTGCTGACTAACAGGCGTGGGGGCTTCTCTCCTCCCCTCTTCTCACCCCAGGCAGAAGATCATCAAGGAGAAGGCCCTGCCAGACATCGAGAACTACATGTTCGAGGATCACGACCAGCTGCGGCAGGCGGCCACCGAGTGCATGTGCAACATGGTGGTCAACAAGGAGGTGGGCCTCAGGGTGAGGGATGGGGGCCGAGGCGTGAGAGTCAGACCGGAACACAGGCTTGGGGGACACCGGGGGACATTATGGTAGGTTACTAAGGTAGTATTGGGGCCAGAGAACTCAAGAATCTGAATCTTTTTCCGGCAACAAACCCCTTCATACACAAAGCATGCAGGGTAAGAGTACCTTCGGCTGCGGCCTTGGCCCCTCCACACTGGCCTGAAGGAGGTGGACGCGGCCATTTCTCTGCTTGCAAACCAGCTGCCTCTGAGTCAATCTGACTTCTGGCCACCCCACGCGGGTCACGGTAGAACTAGGCTCCTGAAGATTTCCAACAGTGTTTTTTTGGAAGTTGATCACCAGGCTTTTCTGCTGAGGTGCCTTGGGTGGACTCCCACCTTTGGGTTAGCAGCCGACAGGTTGCCATTCACAGGCCCAGGGCCGACCTAGCAAACCGGGCTGGAGACCGAGGCCATTCTTGAACAGTCACTGTTTCCATAGTAATTTCAATGCAATATCCCTGTGCCTTTCACAGACAATTGCAGGATTTGTAAAAATTAAAATAAGTTCAGGGCGCCCCATAGGCTCTGCGGCCTAGTAATGAGACACAGTAAAAGGGATGGCGGGTGCCCTCTTCTTGCCCACTGGCTGACGTGCCTGCAGGTAAAATCTCATTAGAGATCAAAACAGGCTCTAAGACTTGAGACCTCGGTAAATGTGAGGGCCAGGCGGCCTCCTGGGCCTGCCCGTGGGCCTGGTGACAGAGCACCTTGTTTTCCGTCCATGTGTCACTTGGGTCTTGGATCTTCTCACTGTTGGAGGAGGAAAACACAATCCATAAATGTCTGGCAAACTGGCAAAGCCAGAGAACCGAAGCTTCCAGAGTCCGCCCCCACCTCCCCTGGAGAGCTCACCTAGGCTGGGCTGGGGGCTGCCTCGCGGGACTGAGCGAGTGTGTCTAAGGAGAGGGGACCTCCGGGTGGGGTGGGGGAGGCGGCCTTCCCTGGGGAAGAAGTAAATCAGCCTCTGCAAAGCATCCAAAGCCGGAGAGAAGTCCATGGCTCACTCATACCAGTCTGACGGGGATGGAGCAGTTCGCTTCCAAGCAATGACTCGGAGATTCCGGATTTCTGCCCCGCCAGGACTTGTGTCCCCCAAATGCTGAGCAAGGCTTCACATTCTCATGTATGCTGAACTTTGGGGAGTGACGGGGCGGGATGAACCCCTGAAGCTCTTGTGCTGAGATCATCTTTAGGGCTTGAGCCAAAAGCATCCCCTAAGGTCGTCTTTGAACCAAACGGTCGTCTAGCTTAACGAGTAAGAAACGTGCCTGCCTTGAGCTCTGCGCTCTCAAGCACTGTCTGTGTGGGATCGATAGCAGCTCACAGGTTAGATGGGACCTTCGGGGGCAGTGAGCCTAAGACGGGAATCTTAGGGGGCGGCGAGTTTCTGTGAGTGGAGCAGGGAGAACTCTGAGACGGAGGGTGAGAATGGGTGCCCATCTCAAAGAATACGATGCTCCATGAGCTGATCAGTTAGTTGCTGTTGGTACCATCGAGTCGGTGAGCGACCTCACACGCACAACAGGAGCACACACTGCGCAGTCCTTGCGCCATCCTCCTCGGCCCCAGGCCTGAGCCCACGGTGGCAGCGAAGTGGCAGACAGGTCCTACGTAGACACGGTGGACTTCTCATCTGTTTGGCTGTGCGTGTTCTCAACATACAACAAACCTGCTTCCCCGGCTGCCACTTCTGGGATGGCCCTGGTGTTGTGGTTCACCTAGAGACCGGTCTATTGCTCGGCTGAAAGTTGGACCGCGTGGGGTGCGTTCAGTTCCAGGTTAGAAGACTGACCAAGGGCCATACGTCTCGGGAGTTCTACCAGTCTCCATGAGGACCCTGGACCTGTGTCCTATTCTTGTTTTGAGTTCTGGTCCACATTTCCCTCTCATTACCTAGGATGCTTTATTGTGAGCTCTTTCTGAGCAGTCAGCAGGGACAGCCGGGCACCATCCAGTTCTTTTGATCTCAGGTCTCACAGAGGCTGAGGCTCCCAGGATCTATCGGTCCTTTGGACACTTGTTTCCGGGTGTCTTCAATTGCCTTTGGTGTTCTCTGGCCCAGACAGGGATTCTTTAACCTTGTAGCTGGAGGAGTTTCCAGCCCCACTCTTGTCTAGCCAGCTAGGGAAGACTTCCAGGAGATGTGGCGTGAGACAGCTGCTCACCGGAGAGCTCCAAGGGATCTTTCTGTTTTCAGGCGGAGCCATGTAACTGTCTTCCCGGCCCCCGATTGCCCCCTAGGTGCAGGAGAGGTTCCTGGCCGATGGGAACGACCGGCTGAAGCTGGTGGTTCTGCTCTGTGGGGAGGATGATGACAAGGTACAGAACGCGGCCGCCGGCGCCCTGGCGATGTTGACAGCGGCACATAAGAAACTCTGCCTCAAGATGACCCAGGTGGTAAGAGCAGACGGGGGGCACCGAGGGCTGGCCCGGCCATAAGGACCTCCCCATCCTCAGCACCTGCTGACCTGTGTGATCCTCTGGGGGAGGCCAGACCTTCCTGTGCCCTGTCCAGGAGGGGTCTGTTCCTACCACCGAGAGAGAGAAGAGACTATGCTCCACTTTCACTCCCCGGCCTTCCCATGTGCACGGCTCTCCCTCCACCCGTGGCTTCAGCCTCCTTCCCCCCCACTTCAGAATGATGACAGTCACCACCAAACGTCAGCGACTGCCACGCGGCACCGCTGTGCCGAGCACACGAGAAGCGTGCGAGTGGGTGGAGAGACCATCGGGACCTTGTAGTTTGGTGACAAGGCCCCAGCTTCTCCTGAGTGGCGGTGATGGCCAGGGCCTTCCGTGATGGGATGTAGGCCAGTTCAGCGTGCGATGGAAGAGGGAGTGACACAATCAGAGCATGGAGACGCAAAAATTACACTTTCCGTACCCTCCAAAGTGAACCTACGGAGGGTTTGTAGCCCCGCCCTCATCTTGGCTGGTGGCGAACACTATCGACTTGTCAACTTGAATGGACTCAACTCTGGTTGAGAGACAGGCTCCTTTAGCTCTACCAACTCAAGGTCCTCTTTGTGTGACTGCGTATGTGTTGCCCACGTTCCCGGGGACTTAGGTTGTCCCAGTCCGTCTCTACTGGGTGCTGCTCATCCCCTTGGTCTATTGCCCTAGAGCCTTACAGTTCTCAGAACTTCAGGTGTGTCGGACTCTCCTGGGGAACCTAAAACACAGCTTCCCTAGCTGCTCTGGTTCCAAGACTGGAGGGGAGGCACTTCTGGTCTCGAGACTGCCCTCTGTGAAAACTGCTGGCCCCAAAGCAACATTTGCTAACCATGCTGGTCAGTAGGTCCCCACAGGTCACCGGGATCCATGTGCACCAGGCATCGTTCTGAGTGGTGCATAGATCACCTCCCTTAATCTTCCCAGCACTGTTATTGGATGGATAGTGTTGATTATCCAACTCTGCAGATAAGGAAATTGAGATGTGAAACGTCTATGGAAGGAATGATCCTTGGGGATTGCTGGCTCACTCTTTGCCCCTTCGTTGTTCTCCCTGTGGGCTTCAGAAATCTCGACCCCATTCCCATTCCCATGCTGGGATTCTGAGGACTCTGGGAGGCTTCCAGGGCCATCATCCAAGGCGGCTCCCTCAGCCGTCGCTCCTCTGGTCTCTGGGGCCGCGTTGGATGGCGGGCATCTCTGCAGACTCACCTCACCAGGCTGCTGCCTTCCCACTCTGAGATCTTCTCTCTCTCGGGGTCTCCATCACCCCCTCCCTCCAGCCCATAAGGACTCCTCCCAGGGAGCATGGGTGCCGGGTCCACTGCATTTGTTATAAACGTGGAACGACGTTCCATGAATGGAAGCATGCCACAGCCAGCTGGACTTCCGTTTCCTGTGTCCAGGGTAGAAGGCTCAGGGAAGCGTGTACATAAATTTGCACAGACCCCCGGGGGCTGGAATGACTTTCTCCCACCCTCCCCCATGTCTGTGCCCCTATTTGTGAGCAATGTAGCTAGAAATCTACCCATGAAGACAAGGTAGAGCGAGGATAACCGGGAAAAGGGAACGTGAAGGAGAGCTTCCTTGGGGCACGGCCTTAATGATCACCCGCCCGCTCCACGTGCTGGACTCGCACTTTGCCGCAGGCTGCACGCTGAACTCCTTCAACACATCACTGCGTGAAGCCAGCGCAGCGCAACGAGGGAGCCACGCCAGCTGAGGGTCCAGGGGCTGGGAGAGCTTGCGCCACTGAGCCTTGGCCACGCAGCTGGTTAGTGGCTGAGCTGGGACTTAACCCGTGGTCTCTTTGACCTCGCAACCCTTGCTGATGCCTCTTCTGCTCCGAGAGGAAAGAGTGGTGCCCACTGGTGTGCGACTGCGAAGGGTGATGTGGGCATCTGTGGGTCCTGACCTGCGCTTACGTTCACACCCTTTCTCCCACACCACGGGGCGATCGAGTGCCAAGAACCCAGCCCCCTGCCTCCGGTCCCAGCTCCATCTGTCTTTGGGATGGTCAGAGTGTCTCTGGTCCTGCTTCCCCTGAGCCTCGTCCGACTGCTCAACCACCTGCCCAGTGAGGTGCGGGGCGCAGGGTCCACACTGGCGGGACCCCTAATGATTGCTTTTGAAGTCAAGACCAGAGACATACCTGGAGCTTCCACCTCAAAGGGCACCTGGGCTGGCAGAGACAGGCATTCCCCCAGGGTGAGAATGCTCCTTGATAAGCCCCCTCTACCCCACCCTCCTCAGGCACACGGTGGGCCTGTCCCCATCTTTTTCAAGCCTCCACAATGGGGG
Source organism: Tenrec ecaudatus (assembly GCF_050624435.1). Taxonomy (NCBI): domain Eukaryota; kingdom Metazoa; phylum Chordata; class Mammalia; order Afrosoricida; family Tenrecidae; genus Tenrec; species Tenrec ecaudatus. Next base: position 118,551,043 of record NC_134539.1, read on the forward strand.
CTACTCTTCCTCTGGCTCCTACCAGAGAGTTGATAAGGAACATTTCCCCACCCAGCCTGGGCCTCGGTCTCTCCACTTGGATCCATTCAGGTTCCTTCTAGTCCTGAGTCTGTCCTGTCTAGTAAGGGGAGGGTCACCGCCTAGCTTAACTGGTCCCCAGGACCTCAAGTAGACATGGACAGATAACCAGGTGTGTGTGTCTCCTTTGAAGGCCAGCATCGGGCCTGGCCACGGCCTTCCGTGTTAGCGTGTGCCCAGTCTCCTATAGGTCTCCCCACTGATCCCTCCGACCCTCTCCCCCCCACTCTCCCTCCCGCTGCAGACGTCCCAGTGGCTAGAGATCCTACAGCGACTGTGCTTGCACGACCGGCTGTCCGTCCAGCACCGGGGCCTGGTCATCGTGTACAACCTGCTGGCAGCCGACGCTGAGCTGGCCAAGAAGCTGGTGGAGAGCGAGCTGTTGGAGATTCTGACGATCGTGGGCAAGATGGAGCCCGACAAGCAGAAAGAGGAAGTGATCCAGGTGGCCCGGGAATGCCTCATCAAGTGCATGGATTACGGCTTCATTAAACCCGTGTCCTAGATGGGGGCCTGCAGGGTCTGAGCTGGCTCCTCCCCCGTCAGTTCAGCTAGTGCTCCCTCCCTGAGCTGGGACCCTTGCCCTCTGCCCTGGGAGTTTTCGCGATTCACAGGCTCTCTTGCTCTCTGCCTCCCACCCACCTCTATCCCAGAAAGCCCCAGCATGACTGTCACTGCTGGCTGGAAGAGAAGTTGGCTGGTTCTTTCTGTGCCCGCTCTAGGGACACGGGCGAGCCACTTCTGCCCCCGACCTCCAGGATGGCAGCTTTCCCCTTTCTAAAACGGGTTGTGGGGTACGGTTGGAGCCCACCGGGGTGCTAGTGTGACGGCTCGTGCCGCTGTGTCTGGACACTGGCCTGGCTGGTGCTCCCACTGTCTCCAACAGCCGCCACGGCGCGGCCTTCACGCAGAGCCCAGGCCCACTCCCGTCACTGACAAGTGTCCCATCGACAGTGGATGGGGCCGCTTACTCAGGTTCACAGGCCCTGGAGAGCGACAGTCAGGATGGGCCAGAGGGAGGAGAGGGGGACAGAAGAGGCCCAAAGAAGGGGTCAGGTTGGGTCTGGCGTGCTCACTCAGCGAGCCTAAGATCTGTGCTTCTTAAAAACCAACAAGGAAAAACCCAACTTCTTTCAAAGGGTGGGTGCTCTCTCCCTGAGCTGCTGTGGGGTTACATAAAACATGACGTGTAAAAGACCCTGTGCTTGGTGTCCGAATCATTCACACTCCTCAGGCCCCCGCAGGCAAGCCTCTGAACATCTCCTGATGTTCGGGGTTCCATGAGAGATGGCACCCCAGTGGGGGACCCCTATTTCAGCAGCTCAGAGAGGTGGGGTGGAGGCTGCCAGGCAGCACAGTTCAGACTTGCAACCTTCTTCCATCACCCCCACCAAGAAACAGTCATCGCTGCCCCCCGCCTCCTCGAGTCCAATATACTTAGGGTCCTGGTCACAACAGTTGGCACAGTGCAATAGAGAAACCACTAGTTATTGGGGCTCCCAGGGGCCTGAGGCCAGAGGGTGCCCAGGGAGCCCTCTAGGGACTGCTTGGTCCCCCTGGTGGAGGGGTTCATGTTCCTGGTGTGGTGCAGCCTGATCTCTGCTAGGGCCCCTGGTACCCACAAAATACTGTCGGGCTCAATTTCATTTCCTCTGAACCCCAACACCAGCACTTGGCACTTAAACCCTCCCCCCAAAAAAAAAAACAAAAACAGAAAAACAACACCTGGGAGGCGGGAGCAAAGAGCCCATGGAGCCGCTGATGGCTTTAAGCTCCTGGTGTTCAGGATCATAGCCCACACGTAACCACTAGGCCACCAGGCCTGGTCAAATCTAACGTCCGGCAGGGCTAAGCTGCCTGAAACGCAGCGAGAAGCCAGGAAGAGCGGGGCAAGCAGTGCTCCCGGGTGTGAGAGAGAGACTGATTAATTGATGGACTGATTGATGATTGGATTCCCGCTTCCTCCCCCCTCATTGCTCCCTCACGCACTTGATGGGGAGAGATGAGTGGGGCCCTTCCTGTGGGAGACAGAGGCAGGTGAGAGGCGCAGGGTATAGGTAGCCCTTCCCTCTGCCAGAGCCTGGGGGAGGAGGCGGAGATGAATGGGGGGGGGGCAGAGCGCTCTCCTGTGCCCCGCCCCTGTTTCCCCCATCACACCCCCACCCCAGTGGCCAGAGCAGAAGTAGCTCCATCGCCTGGTGTTGCAAATCCAAATCCCAGTGGTGATTTCCCTGGAAAGACGCGTCAGAGAGTCAGAGAATCAGGACAGACTGGGCGACCTGCCCTGTGCTGGACGCCGGGAAGGACACAGAAAGACAGAGATGGGGGCTGAGGGTGAGGGAAGCCTGGAGCGACAGGTAGGTCCTGGGGATACCAGTCAGGTGCGGAGCTCCCTGGTTCCTGGAAATCCCTCCTGCCCTGGGCTCTGGGACCACACAGGTGTGTGACAGCCCCTCTGAGAACGCCTGCCCGTCTGAGAGGCCAGTAAACCGCTCCCATGAGAGTAGAAAGCCAAGTGCGGGCACGCAGGGCACATGGACCCCCCTTCTCCTAGGTGTTCCTAGCTCTGCGAGCCCCTCCCATCACTGAGGCACACAAGCCACACCACGAAGCCCGAGGCCGTGGGCTTCCACCAGTTTACCAATACCCACGCTGGAGCCATGGCTCCCGGAGCCAGAACTGGGCGAGTTTCTTGGGCACAAATAGGTTTCTGAGAAGGTTTACCAAGGGCTGTGTTCCCGAAGGCTGCCTGTGATCTGTCTTGAAAATCTATGTAGAACATCACCATTGAGCACCGGACAGGACTCAGGATAGTGCCCCCAGACCCTCAAAAACCAAACTCACAACCCCCGGGGGTGTTCTAGGCAATAAAGGGTCACAGACTCACTCCTCGCCCTCTGGGCTGCTGGTGGGTTTGACCTTGCGGGTAGCGGCCCAGCGCCGACCCCACGACACTCCCAGGGCTCCTAGGCTGGCCCACACGGGACCTTGGCTCCGCACGGAGGGCAGCCAGGCTCCTGCCTTCACCGTCCCAAAGGTGGCAGGCTGATACAAGGAGTTCCTCGCGGATCTATTTAGGATTTGTTATTTTCCCCCAGCTTTATTGGCACATCTTCCCCAGGTCACACAATCCACTAACCCAATCCTACCCGCAAGGAGTTGTCCGGTCATCGCCACAGTCGATTCCAGACCGGTTTCTTCTTCCTGCTCCTCCGTGTTAGTCACGTGGGGTTTCTGAGTGACGGCAAACAGATACACAGCACACGGCTCCAGTTCAGCGTGGATATGTACAGTGGCGGTGGACGTGGGCACGGGAAGGCAGCCTCAGACAGGCCCGGGGGCTGCAGGGGATGCTGGGTTTGGGCTGCAGACGGGGAACCTGCCAAGGCTCTCGATCAGCTCACTCCCATCGATCTAATAGCGGTTTCTTTTCTGTGTTTTGTGTGCGGGTGGGTGTCACACACGCCTCAGGAGACCCACGTCCGTGCGGAGCTAAGGAAAGCTCCTGTGATAGCCTGCTTCCCTCTGCTCAGCATCGCCTAGGGTCCCACACTGTGCGGGGCCTTCACCTTCCCAGCCTCTAAGAGCTCTGAGGTTCGTCTGTGAGAATCTCGCTGTGACTTGAGATAGCTGCCATCCCAAACCGTCTGTACAACCAGTGTTAGACAGAGGCTGCTACACGGTCTTTGTGAATCAAATCTTAAGATTAAAAATAAATTCATAGGCACCAGGAAAGAATGGGGGGGCATCCGCTGCTTGGCAGGTTGGTGTGACCCACAGGTGGCAGTCATGAGCACGTCTCAGCTGGGCCAAGGGCAGCTACGTGGCTCTGCCAGGCGCCCGGCCGGCTGGCTGATAGGAAAGGTCTGCCCCTTAGCATGGCAGCAGTTCCCTGGTCAGATTGTTAGTTTAAATGAAAGAAAACGGACAGGAGCGCTGGAGACATGCATGGGTTGAGAAGGGGCTCTGGTGGTGCTTTGGTTTGAGCACTCTGCTACTACCTAAAAGCTAGGCTGTTTGAATCCACCAACCAGGCCGTGGAAGAAAAGACCCGGCACTGTATCCCCAACAAGGTGAGCTGATAGCTCGGAGAACACAAATGCCAGGCCCTCGCCAAGATGGGGGAGCGGCATACATGTCGCCGAGAAGGCAAGTACCTTTCCGTGGGTCAGTCCGTGGGTCAGTCCGTGTGCTGGGCCAGGTTGGCTAGGGAAACAAATCCAGGGACACTCAGATATATAAAGGAGCTTTATATCAAGACGTCGTTGAATATCAGGAAAACATCCCAGCCCAGTTCAGCTCAGCTCCGTAAGTCCCTCTTCAGACTCACGCAGCCACACGCAATGATGCGGGGTGCAGGACGATCATAGGCCGGTGGGTGCAAATTGTGTGCATCCAATGGCGGGGGACGCATCTCCGGGGCTCTGGCTGCCATCAGGGTCGGCCAGCAGGAAGGTGAAGGCAGAGAGAGAGGGGCCTGCCTCCAGAGGGCTATTTATGTCAGTGGCACCTCCCAATGAGGTCATCAAACTGCAACTTGATTGACAGGCTAGCCTGCACCCCTTCACTTTGAGAGGTTCAAGTTGACCGGGAGCATGTGACTACCACAGCAGGCCAACCGGAAAGAGTGACCTCTCATCTGGGAAGAAATGTTCAACAGCACTTAGGTGCACCCCAAGGAGAGACGCGCCTGCATTGTTTCTAATTGGACACTCTGACCTAGCTTCTCTCAGCCTGTGAGGACGTGACCATGTGCTGCAGACTCCTGGACTTGAGACTCTGTCCTTTGAGGAGCAGAACATCCTTTCACCCCGAAGGATCCCAGGTGGAAACCCCACTAAGCAAACGGAGCTTTACTTCAAACTCACCTGTAGCAGGTTTAAGCAACTGACATCCTCCCTTAGCGTAAGGCTGCACCTGAGCTGCCCTACTGAGAAGCAGCCATGACTGCTACCCCAAGGGCATGGCATTGGCGGTCACTGGGCTTTGGTTCAGATCTCTTGCTTTGAGGGTACCCAATGAATGGAGGCCCAGGACGACCATCGATGGACTGTTTTAATCCCCTCCTTGCTCTCTTATGATGCGCATTAATCCAGAAGGCATGGCTCTGCCTTTGTGAGTGAAAGTTGTGCTCTATCGCCAACCGCCATTCTGCAGTGTATTGTCTTCACTCGTTTTTATCTGAGGGGGTTAGGACATCGAATTTTGAAATCGTTTTGAAATCATTTCAGATCACAGGAAGTTGAAAGGCAGTACAGAAAATCTCCCCTCCACCCCGTTTCAGATCAATTTTCCTTTAAGGTGGTTGGTTACTGCAGGAGATCAGCTTAAATTTACCCAAGTGTCACTTGCCCCATCTTTTTTGTTTCCATTTTCTGCACCCTTTTGGCTTCATTGATCTCCACTGTTGTCACTCTGTCACCGCGAACAGAAGCACGCTGCCATTCAGCACGGCCTCTGGTGTTCACACTCACTTCTGTTGGGTCAATTCTGACTCATGGCGACTCTATTGGGCAGGGAAGACTTCTTTCCAAGGCTGAAACTCCATATGGGAGTCGAGAGCTGTACCTTTCTCCCACGGAGCAGCTAGGAGAAACGCCAACCCCCCAGTTAGCAGCCCAAACCACAGGTGCCCCGAAGTCAGCTCTGACTCCTGGCTACCGTAGAAGTAGAGCCTGAAGACCTAGCGCGTGCTCAGCCACCACTCTCGACTGCTCAGACCGCATCTCGGCTTGAGGACCCCGGGAGGAGGGCAGGAGCTAAGGGCGGCAGGGGTCAGTGTGGTTGGTTATACACACCACCCTGCAATTGCGATGACCTGTCTATCTATCCGTCACTGCGTGGGTGGGCCTGCGGGCCGAGCAGATGTGGGAGGAAGAGTGGGAGCAGAGCCACACAGACGTGTCCCACTGAGCAGATTTACACGTGACTATTGACCTTTGTTGTGACGGGGTGGGTGTGGTGGAGCAGACGGGGCAAAGTAATGAAAACTTCTGGGACATAACCAGGCACCTTGGGGGAAGGAGTCCCTGGGCCTGAGGGCTCAGGACCACACACACCGATGTCCACTGGCATAACAGAGTCCACAAAGCCGAACCCTGTCTTGGTAAGCAGCAGCTGGAGTCTGAAAGCTTGTGAGCAGTCCCCCAACGGGCGACTATTGGTCTGTCCCCGTCCGGAGGAAAGATGACTGATGGAAACCCTGCGTCCAGCAGGAGCACGTGGGCCAGACTAGCACGAGCCGCTGTGATGTGGTCTTGTTGACTGCTGGAGGACCTGCCTCCTTCCCTCCCCGCTCAGAAAACCCCACCAGCGCTTGATTTCAGGGGGGACTCTTATGTCCTCGAGATCAGAACACCACAATGAACAACACTGCTCCTTCCGATGTAACCAGGCTATTACTACCCTTATTGTAGTCACCAGGATGAATGCTCACTAACTCCAAAGAACCATGCCGTTCGTTTTCCGTTCTGCTTTTGCCGGACATGCTGGCTCTACAGGAAAGCCCATGGTGCACGAGGAATTGAGCTGTGGGCTTATAAACTCTCGGAAAGGTCCGCTCGGGACTGCAACCAAAGAGTGACTTTTAGATTCTCGCAGTCCGGTTATACCCGAATAAAAGACTTCTGAATTTCAAGACGTTATAGGGGCTGTCTCCAGGATCCCGAGGCTGGAAGAACCCGGCGGTGCAGGCTACCATCCAGGACTGTCCTAGAAAGACTGCACTGGAAGGCCCTGGATAGAGTGGGAGAAGTCCACGCAACAATCACCACAGGGTGTTCAACAAAGGGTTATGCTACAGCTTTGTAGAGGCCCAGCATCGCTTCAAAAGAAAGGAAGCCGGTCCTTCTAGAGAGGACAGACGTGCAGATAGGATACACTTCCTCCCCTTCCTCTCATGCTGAGAAAGGAGGTTGCTCTGGGAACCTTTCTAGGTTTTTTGGTTTCCAAATCATTTTATTAGGGGCACATGCATCAATTGTGTAAAGCACATTTGTACCTTCGTTGCCCTCATCATTCTCAAAACATTTGCTCTCCACCTCAGCCCCTGGCATCAGCTCCTCATTTTCCCCCCTCCCTCCCCGTTCCCCCTCCCTCATGAACCCTTGATAATTTATAAATTATTATTTTGTCATCTCTTGCCCTGTCCGCCGCCTCCCTTCACCCACATTTAAAGGGGCGTTGCTGCTAGGCGGATGGTCAGGCAACTTCCTAATGCGTTATCCAGTTAGCTGTTGGGGCTCTCAGTTTTATTTCGGCTCTGGATCTGGGTCAGCATGCTTCCGGATTTATTTCCAGGTACAGTCTGTGTCACGATGTTCACCGGGGTCTGGTTCAAGCTTAAGGTGTTTAGCAAGTCAGTTCTCAAGGGGTCCTCTGTTCAGAAGTTGTTCTCACGGGTCCCCAGGTCAGGGCAGAGGCCCCTGTTGTGCCCCTGACACCCGCAGAGCTCTGCCTCAGGACTGTAGGACCCCCAACCTTCCCTCATTATGAAGGACACACCCAGACAAGTCCCGCAGGGAGACTGCCCCGCCCCATGCACTCTGCTGGAGGGCAAGGCAAAGGCAAATGGGATTCAATGGGTGCGTAGAACACGGGGTGGGGGGTGGGATGGGGTTGGGGGGGCTCTGGATTTTGATGGACTTCCCTTGCCTTCTGCAAATGGGATACTCAGAATTTAGACTCTCAGACACAGGAAATAAAATGTGTATGAACTGGTGGGTGGAAAATCGTTTTCCTCTGTAAACCTTCACTCTCTTCACCATAAATAATTTAGAAACAAAAAAAGTTCCAAGAGCATTAACTCAAAAGCAGTTCTCGCTTCCAACCCTAGATCTCAACCACCCAGAAAAGGACGTCGTTTTGAAAATCAAACAGCAATGTTCTGCACCCCTCAATTGTCTGCCAGACACAGTCACAGGACCCAGCTAACCGCCTTTCCAAGGTGGATTGTGATTGGCTATCCTTCAAAAGTATGCTAATTGAACATGGCCTGTGATTGGCTGCCCTTCAACATTATGCTAATTTAAACGCGGTCGGTTTAACATTTTGAAAAATTGTACATTTCCACATAAAATGCTGAAAATATCTTGTCATATTTGATTTTAAGAGAATGTATCTCAGAAGTTACTTCCATAAATATATTATATTCAGATTAAAACTAGGCGTATTTCCTCGCCACGGCTGTAATGTGTGTGCCACCCGAGGACCCAGCAGGGGCGGGGGCAGCAAGCTAAGACTATACTTTCAGGGATCATTTCTATAGTCCGCGACTAGAGAAGTTCCTCTGAGCGTGTAGAGCACCGAAACCCACGAGGAGGAGGCGCAGCACTCGCCCCTGAGCGTGAAGCCGGCTCCCGGCGCCGCCTCGCGCAGCGGCCGCTTGCCATTGATGATCGTTCTCCCCGCCCCCGGGCGGGGCGAGGGGGCGAGTGCAGTCTGAGTGGCTTTCGTTGTTGCGGCGTCCTAGAAAAACAGGTTTAGCTACTTAACGAGCTAGTGGACTAAGCTAGTTTTACGCAACAGTTGCAGGGTTCTGTGTATTTTTTATTGCAACAGTTGAATACTCCTTTTAGTTTAAGCGCAAAATGATGCTCAGTCCGTCCGGCAAGCAACCTAGTAGTTTTTTTTCAGCGTTTTGTTCCTGGAAGCTGGCCACGTGGGTGCTTTGAACATGAAAAGAGGTGCGTGGTTTCTACTCAGGTTAAAAAGAAAAGTAAAGCAGAAGAGAAACATAGTTCAGTAAGTAAAACAGGATGTGAAAGGGGAGGGTCCAGCTGAAAGTGGTGGTAATAGAGCTAAAGGTAACCTTGAGTCCCATTCCTGTGTACAATTGATTGAGGGTTTATTGTTGCAGAAGTGTTACAAGCTTTCACAATGTGTTGCATAATTGATTGAGGGTTTATTGTTGCAGAAGAAAGCGTTACAAACTTGCACAATGTGTAACGTTGTGGTTCCGAGGTATAAAAGCAGACCAGAGGGGGCTACTTTAAACCAACAAGCTGGCCAAATGACCTTCACAGAGCATAGGAGGCTCCAAGGACAGAAATGATCAGTGTCCGCTTTAGTCATTTTCTGTAGTTTTTATGAAGGTCAAATGACAGTACATTCACCAAGTTTAGCTCTCCTAGGGTGGGCCTTGACTGGAAACCACCCCCAGGAGCCGAGGTGCCGGGAAAGGTTGCTCCCCTGTCGCCCTCCAAGTGAGGGGAAAGGACGCTGGGTAGCAAGTGGGAGCTGCTGAGAGGAGTCTCTACAGGTAGGGTGGAACTGCAAGGATGGGCTTCTGAGACTAAATCGTGGCAGGAGGGAAGCCTAATCTTTCTCCTGAGCAGCGGTTGGTCTCAGCATGCAGGACTCCATGGAAGTAGCTCTAGAACCCAAACCCAGCCCACTGTAATTGCATTGATTCGGACTCATAGTGACCTTACAGAGTTTCCTAAGCTGTACGTCTCCACCCCTCAACCCCCTGCACCCCGTCCTGGAAATATTTGCCGTCCTTTTATTATAGCATCACTTCTATATTTCTGCCACCAAATTTCTTTGGGCAGAGGTTAAAATAGTCTATCAGATTTCTCAGCTAACCAACCATCTTGATACCTAGTGTTTTGTTTTGTTTTCATTTTTATTGGCACCTAGTCCAGATGACATACAATTCAATTGTTCAATCATATCAAGAATTGTATAATCATTACCACAATCAACTCCCCCCCCCCCATGGAAGTCCCCTTTAAAATGAGTTATGTAATCACAGTCAGTCCTAGTGCTCCTTCCGCCCTCCTACCTTCATTGTTTATTCCCCAAATCCCCTCACCCTCCCTCATCTCCCACTGCCCACCTCTATATCCCCTATAAACCTTTGCTTCAGTTATTATCTCTATGCATCCACTTCTGTGCTTCACAAAAGAAACAATGAAAAACAAACATAGAAATAAAGTGGTAAGGATAAAATAATAATCGTATAAAGGTAAAAAAATACAAATAATGAATAAGAAAGAAAAGACCACCCTCAATATTTAAAAAGCCAGGGAAGAAATTCTTGTCATGGAACACACAAGACACACTTGCACCTAGAACAAATTCACGTTGGGTCAGTAGGCTGACCAAGCATCGAGTTCGATCCAGCATACTCACGATTACAATGATCTCTGATAGCAAGGCCGTCTGAGACCCTTGCTAGTGGGGGTCAGCCTCGGCTTCATCTATCTAGTTACTCTGCAGATGGGTTCTGGGCTTCCCGTGTCCTCCATAGCCTTCTACCAATTGAGTACGTCTAATTTTAGCGCTGATACTTTTCCCTTTGAATTTTGTTATTATCATAAGCTGTCATGTGCTTCTTGCTTGTGGACTTAGATGAATGAGTCCTCGCTTAGACGGCTGCTTGTTTGAATACATGCCTTTAAGACCCCAAACCAACTGACAGCTGTAAATCTGTGGTCTTGAACCATTGACCTTACAATTAGCAGTCCAATCAACGCTACCTGACAACAACTTTAACCCTCCTCTAGAATGTTTCCACAATTAAAAAAAACAACAAAAACAAAACCCGGAAAAAAAACCCCAATAATCACACTCACTACCATCAAGTCCAATCTGACCCATAGCAACTCTACAGGACACAGTAGAATCGCCCCTGTGGGTTTCTGAGCCTGTAACCATTGACAGCAGACAGCCGTATTTTCCTCCCTTGGAACAGCTGGGGGTTTTGAAATGCTGACCTTGCAGTTAGCAGCCCAATGTGTAACTTACTACAGCTCCAGGTTTTAGTAAGAAATTAAAATTAAATGCAAAATTATCAAGCTGAGACCATTCATGGAAACTCAAACGTCTTGAGAACCATTGCCCTGTAGGGAAGGGAAGGCTGAGGACCGGGCCAACGACCTGATGGTTGTCGGGCTTACCAAATTTAGTGCCAATTAAATTGGCAGCCCCACTAGATAACTTCGAGAAGCCCAGTGATGTGAAAGGAGTGGGACCTTGTACATGGAAGAAGGACATATGAGCAAAGTCTGAGAACTTGGGGTCTCTGAATACGTGCCTCCCTAAGAAAAACAGTCTTCCTGTGAGACAAAAGAAGTCTCTCAATAACCAAACGTGCCAGCTGTCGCACAACCGACAGCTGGTTTTCCTGTAGACCACCCCCATCGCCTTTTATTTTTGCATTTGCATTTTAAAAAATCATTTTATTAGGGGCTCTTAGAGCTCTTATCACAACCCATCCCCATCATCTTTCATCATCTCCACGTCCATAATGTGAGTTACTGAGTAAAGGCCTTGTTCCAGGAACCAACAGCCTGTACATAGGAACGTCCCAACCGCTCATTAATATTCATTGGCAGGGCCTGGGGGTAAGTACTGGCATGTAAACTAAAGATGCTAAATGAAGGAGGCTGAAATACAAGGCTTGATTAGCGGAATTCATTGGCACTTAGTGGGTTTCAGGATTTAATATGTTGGCTCCAGAGTACTATTACAGTCTACTAGGTTTGGCTGACTGTGGCTAATTAATGTCTGGACCCAGCAGTCGTCCATAGACAATGAATTTGGAATTCTTGGCACAGGTACACACATGCTAAGGTGGGGAGAAGGGGCGAAAGGGGGAAGCGATTGCCCCATAAACATACAGCATCCCCCACCCCGCCCCTCGCCTCAGGGGGACAAACAACAGAAAGTGGGTGAAGGGAGACAACAGTGTAAGATATGAAGATAAAAATAATTAAATTATCAAGGATTCAGGAAGGTGGGAGGGGAGGGGAGGAGAAGGGGAGGGAGGAGGGAAAGGGCTCAAGTAGAAAGAAAATGTTTTGGAAATGACGGTGGCAATGCGCATCACACATTATCCTTTGAGGCGCACTGTCCTAGAGGAAGGACTCAGCCCTCAGTGAGCTGACAACAGTGGATTAGCTAGCATGTGTGTGCCTGACGCCACGCCTAACCACAATCCGACAAGCCTGGAGGGGCCGCCTCTCTGAGGCATTAAGGCATACAAGGAAAGAGGGAAAAAAGCAACAAAAAGACATACAAGGTTCATGAAAGCATGGAAATAAAAGATAGTTGAACTTTTCCACAAAAGTTCTGGAGTCAAGAGAGTCTTGGCCTCCCATCCCGCCTGCACAGCATTTAAGGGGGCACACTTTCAGATGCTGAGCCTGCACTTGCATGCGTCTGAGACTGGGTGCCTCCTTCAATGCTGGGTTTTGAATGCTTCACTTGCCTTGCCCTGGTCCTGGCCCAGTGTACTCACTAGCTTCCTCTAGAGCAGGGGTTCCCCTCAACCTTCCTCATGCTGTGAAGACCCTTGCATACAGCTCCTCATGTGGTGGGGACCCCCCAACCATGACATTATTTTCGTGGCTACTTCATCGCTGTCATTTTGCTACTGTGATGAATGGTCCTGTAAGTATCTGATGTGCAGGATGTATTTTCATTGTTACAAATTGAACATCATGAAAGCATAGTGATGAGTCACAATGTAACAATATGTAATTACATACTGTGAAATGTGTTTTCCTGTGGTCTTAGGCCACCCCCGTGAAAGGGTCGTTGGACCCCCAAAGGGGTTGCGACCCACAGGTTGAGAAGCGCTGCTCTAAAAGCCCTTCTCTGACTGTTCTCTGTAGCCTAGTGGACCTCGTGGTTTGCTGCGCTGCGGCTAGGTTCTCTGATCTCGGAGGGAGTGATGGGGGTCAGGAGGGTCACCGATCATAACACTGGAGCAGCCAAGTCAATGCACTAACTCCACGTGAGGGAAAAGGAGAGTTCTGTTAGCGGGTTACTCATGAGGAGACTGACAGCAAACAGGGCGTCCTGGTGGCATTTCGTTTGGAACCAGATTACATAAAGCATATATTCCTTTACTTTTGAACTTATGCTTTGGGGGTCATGTACAGATGATTTGCATTAACTCAGGTTTCAGGATAACCACCGGAAATAATGATTGACCCTGAACAAGCAGACAGAAAAATAAGGATTTTCTAAGTCTTAATTTCAGGATGTCTTTGTTGACTCACCAGATAACAGGATTAATGTTTGGACCATTAACCGTCAGACTCAGCATTACCTGGCTCTTCCAGGTGGCCTCTGCATCCAGTCTGTTTGCCTCTGCGCGATGGAACGGCTTACAACATTCCATAGAGACTGCCTTAAGTAAAGTAACTCAGGCTACAGGAGTGGCAGGGGCCACGTGGTAATGCTGAATAAACAGCAAGGACACAGTGCACAACGTCTCACAAGGCTGGAGTGATCCTCAGAGTGTTTTGACCAACCAGCCTCTGGGACAGTGACCACGACATCCCGAGAGATGAAATAGCTGGGCAGTTTACTAAGCTGTTGCTTGTGTACATTGGCAGAAAAATTCTAGCTCTTTTGGTCATGAACTTACCTCTAGTTGCTGTACTAGAGTTTAAATGGCAAAACATTTGGTTTACAACAGGAATCTAAGGGCCATGTGAGATCTTGATCTAAGAGCAGCCTCCACATGAGCCCCTTCTGACTATTCATCAGCAGAGCGGTGGCTTTGCCCTCAGGCAGGGTGTTTGCAGGTAGATGACAAGTTCATGAGATGAAGTCTCATCATTCTTGCCTCTAAGGAGGCTTAATAGAGGTGTCTCTATAAAATATATTTGTGTTTAAGGATCTTGTCCCCGCCCCCCCCCCAACATTCCCAGGGTGATGATGCCTCACCTCAGTTTCCACATCCAAGTAAATTTAGACTTTCCCACGGTAGCTAAACTGAGAGGGAAACCAGGGAACTCTGAGGACGATCCTGTTCTATAACTGCGGGCACACCCAGGGGGACTTGTGGCCATTTAATAGAGTGATCATGTTAGGTAGCTAGATCAGGGACAAGGGGGTTGTCCCTCCATGCCTGCACAGGCCCCTAGAGGAGGTTGGGAAGGAATCAGGCAAGCATTAACCGCCTATGAGGACATCCTAACTGAGCATGCTCAAATTCAAGCCCCCCCGAGTCAGGTGGTAGGTCCACCTGGGCAGTCCAATCTAGGCCCAGGCCCAAGCACATCACCCAGGTGGGCTTAGTCCAGCCAATGGGGTCAACCAATACCGTCAACCACACTTCCCCAGCCAGAGGGTTGAGATACCCTGGCGGTGGGAAGGCCGTTCTCTTTGTACCCTGCTTCTGGTCAGTGGCAGGGAAGAGGGGGAGGTCTTCCTCCCCCACGGGGGCGCACTTGCACCTTCTGGGCCACAGCCTCTCTCTTCCACTCTTACCTAGTGCTCTCGCGTGCCCCGCTTGTGCCTGCCCAGCCTCTCTGGCCTCAGTTCTGCAAGTGTGGGAGTGCTGCTCCAGGAGGTTGCTTGTGACCAGTTGGGAGCCCCAGCTCATCTTCTGCACGGCTTGGCCAGCTTCCCTTTGGAGGCTGTAAAACCTGAAAATTCTCCTGTCCTTTATTAAAACCCACTTGGATTACAAAACAGGCTTTGGCGTGAATTCTTTCTCGTGAAGCCAAGAACTGAGGTGTTACCCACCCAAGAAACCTTACAATCTACACTCGAACCCAAATGAAGCTCAAAACTGAATTCATAGCAACCCTACAGGACAGAGCAGGATTTCCCCTTTGGGGTTACAAGCCTATAAATCTTATGGTACGCCACCGGGGCTCGAGTCATATACCAGGGAAAATGACATACCCAGACTTTTAGGGGTTATTGGATACTGGTTCTGTTAGGTTTCTGGAGTTGGTAATACCTTGGTTCTTGGCTTCTCATGATGAAAGAATTCACCACGAAGCCCATTTTGTGATTCAAGTGGGTTTTTATGAAGGACAAGACAAGTTTCAGGGTTTATAATCTCAAAGGGGTTCACAACTGGGCCTGAACAACCACGTGGAAAAGACCACCCACGTGTGTGGATCTGGGAGGGGGGCGGTTGCAGGAATCCCGGGAGGCCAGAAGCCCAAGAACCGTAGAAGCTGAGAGCATGTGGGCCCCAAGTAGACCCCGAGTGGGTGCATGTGCCTCTGCACGGGAGAGGGAGACCCCCCTCCACGCACACACACCTGCCTCCAACCAGGAACAGGGTAAGAGAGTGTCCCAGAGAATGCTCCCTGCCTTTATTCGGCCCACCCCCTGCCTGCGGGAAGGCGTGGTGGATGGTATTGGTTGACCCCATTGGTTGAGTTAGGCCCAGGGTGACACAGAGGCCTCATTGGCTATATCCTGATTGACGGGCTAGACTCCACCCCTTGACTCTTAATCTTCACATTGACACCAGACTGTGTAACTGCCACAGGGTGACATGAGCTTGTCTGCTTCAGATGCATCAGTCAGTGGGCGTTTGTGGAGTGCTACAGTAGAGAGTTGTTCCAAGTCCCTCCCGTGGGGGCGCTGGTGAGGCACATCCTTCTTGTACCCAGACATGTGATCACCCAGGGCCATGCGGCTGTTCGGATGCATCAGTGTGTCCCGTACAGTGATCAGGTATCACTGGTACGGCACGTGGCTCACATGCTACCACCTTGTCAGGATGAACATCTGCTCCAGCTGGCACAGCTCTGCTGGTGGCTCTGCCACACTTCCTTTTGAAAACTTGAGTGCACCATCAAAGCCCAGCTCCAGGGTCAAAAGCAAGGCACTTCTCCAGGGTCCCAAACATTCCCACCGCTGAGAGCGGCCCAGCAAATGGCCACTCCACTCTGCCACAGGTCCCCGCAACAGTGACGCCACTGACAACTATTATCTGATTGGACCCAGAAGTTGTTTTTTTTCTGTATCCCCATCAAGGAAGTCAAACCTAGCATAGCTTTCCCTCCAAGAATGTATGAAGGGTGTCCATCCACGAGCTTCACGATTTCCACCCAGAATAGCCTTGGTTTGCCGGGGCCCATAGAAATAATCACAAATTCACCTTTAGTCAGATCGGGGTGTTTGCGTTCTTCGGTGATCCCAACACCTGCGCCGTCAGCCACTAGAGACAGCGGCCAGGGTGCTGGGTCTGCACCGTCCGTGTCTTCATTGATTCTGCCATGCGTGGACGGGTCCACAGAAAGAGGTGGCACTTTTACGTGGCCTTCAGTGACAGGGGCTGGTAACTTGACCTCTTCCACCGGGAAATTCTCACCACCGGATTACCTTTTTTGTTGTTGAAAACTACACTTGTATGTTTTAGGTTATATGTCAGTGGGCACATAAATCAGTACTTTTTACAGGAAGTAGAAAATTTCAAGAATCAATGATATCAGGTCGGGAATTCAATGCTACTCTTTGCAATATCGTGAGCTTATTCACAAAGTGGTCTCAAAAGATTCCTGTACACAATAGATCCATGCCATTTTCCTCGATACACTCATTCTGAGTGGCCCTGCTGAGGTCCTCTCATAACTTACTCACCACTCGGGACCCCAGAAGCTTAAAATACTTTTGAATTGGGTTTTATAGCACTTTGTTGAGGATTGCTTTTTTTAAACTTGTGGTACCTGACTTTGACATTAGATTGATACTGGTCTTGTGAAATAAGTTAGGAAGTCTCCCGTCTTTTCTATTCTTATTGTTTTAAAATAATTTGAGCAGGAAAGTACTGGTTCTGGATTTTTCTTGACTAGGAGTTTTTTATTTTATTTTTTTAAACATTTTATTAGGGGCTCATACAACTCTTATCACAGTCCATACATATACATACATCAATTGTATAAAGCACATCTGTACATTCTTTATCCTAATCATTTTTTTCTCCTCTTTTCTTTTTTTAAGTTTTTTATTTTTTTATCGCAGATTCAATCACTTCAGTTGTCATAGGGCGATTGCAATCTTCTGTTTCTTCTCGTGTGGCAACCAGAACTGGGAAAAGTTATTCCCCATGATGGGCCCCCATAATAAAGCCAAATCTAAGGTGCTGTCGGCAAACACATGGTCACTGACTATACACTGGGAGGTCAACAGCTTGAAGGTTATCAGCCATCTAAGGCAGTCACACCCTATTGTCTGTCCCACACTAAGTAGGGTCCACTCCCTTCTGTTAAGGATAATGGATTTTTTTTCCCCTGAAGGAGAACCTAGACACCTACGGTCAAGCCGACTCCGCAACGACCAAAGTTAGACTACCATCTTGACTCTAGAGCCCACCTATCTTGTTACCGGTATGCCTTCCTGTCACATATGTACCTGTGTACAGCCCCTTCCTGTTACACCTGTAATTAAGGGGACTGGTATGCCCCTGGAATACATAAAAGCTGTTAGGTAGGCTAGCTAGGGCTGGGACGTCCGTTAACGCATGCCCATTGGTCCAAGCTACGGAAACAAAGGAGTGGCGCACTGCACGTGCTCAGAGGTTCAGGTTTCCCGCCTGTACGCCTGCACCTGGATTGGCCCAGCTAGGCCAGGTGAATTCAATTCAGTCAACGGGCCGACCAGGGGGTCGTCCACCATGCCTCCCTGCAGAATCATTGAAAAGGCAGGAGCCTGGAGTCGACCAGGGGACTTTGCATGACTCTGCGAGCAGCTTCCAGGCAGGCTGCACGTTGGGGAGGAGCGCGGCGGGTGCCGTGTAAACCTGAGACTGCTTCTAATGCTCATAAAACTCACTTGTATCACAAACCAGGCTTCAGCATGAATTCTTTCTCGCGTGGAGCCAAGGACCGAGGTGTATCTCTCCCCAGAGAGATCTAACAAAGCCTTGGTTGGAAATACTTTCTCTGTCTGCGCGGATCGCAGAGGTGAGCACTCACATGCTTTATCTTGTCTGACGTCTCTTTAATTTACCCCTCAATTACACACCCGCCCCATGGACCCATTCTATTATGGTGACTGGTACCCCACATTCTTGAGTCAGTTTGTGTGCCAATTCTTGGATCTTTGAATGTCATTTTATGATAAGTAAACACTATGCTTTTCAATAAATAAGTCCTACATTTAAAATTATGACACCAAGTTTTCAAACCTACTTAATTATCAGAACACATGTAGCTGTGTGTAAGCATTTCCTACAGTAGTAATTATAAGTGTGCATCCTGGGCAGATGATGAGAACATGCACACCCACACCTCGCACACACACAACTACACAGCGAAAAAAAGACTCCTTTGAAGAACCCATCTCTCAGGCCGGGGATCCGTTAGTCCAGCGGTTCTCAACTTGTGGGTCATGACCCCAATGGGGGTCGAATGACCCTTTCATGAGAGTCGCCTAATTCATAATAGTAGCAAAATTACAATTATGAAGTAGCAATGAAAATAATGTTATGGTTGGGGGGTCACCACAACATGAGGAACTGTGTGAAAGGGTGGCGGCATGAGGGAGGTTGAGAACCACTGCTGCAGTCCTTTGATCGTTTCGAGGATGCTGTGGCAAAGCACGGATTTTTGTCTCTAAGTAGTACTGGTTGAGGAGGGTGTAGCTGGATCCCTATGGAGTGAGCAGACTCTGAAATAGGAATAACATTGAAAGACTCCTACTGAATTCTCTGAGTTTTATGTAAGGTCTCTCTCTCCGGGACTAGATTCCAGCCTCGGTCCATGGCTCCGTGGGAGAAAGATTTCACACCGAAGCTGGGCTCGTGATCCAAGTGAATTTAATGAAAGTTCAAAGAAGCATCTGGTTTCACGTGGCTCCCATAGGATTCCTCTGACCATGCGGCCTTGCAGAGACTGCCCCAGGTCACGCAAGGATCTCTCTCCTCCCACAAAGACGACCAGACCACCCAAGCAAGACCCTCTCCCTCTCGGTTCCTGCCTTCTTTTTTTTTTTTTTTTAAAAAAACGTTTTATTAGGGGCTCATACAACTCTTATCACAATCCATACATATACATACATCAATTGTATAAAGCACATCCATACATTCCCCACCCCAATCATTCTCAAAGCATTTGCTCTCCACTTAAGCCCTTTGCATCAGGTCCTCTTTTTTTTCCCCTCCCTCCCCGCTCCCCCCTCCCTCATGTGCCCTTGGTAATTTATACATCGTTATTTTGTCATATCTTGCTCTATCCGGAGTCTCCCTTCCCCCCTTCTCTGCTGTCCCTCTCCCAGGGAGGAGGTCACATGTGGATCCTTGTAATCAGTTCCCCCTTTCCAACCCACTCACCCTACACTCTCCAGCATCGCCCCTCACACCCTTGGTCCTGAAGGTATCATCCACCCTGGATTCCCTGTGCCTCCAGCCCTCATATGTACCAGTGTACAACCTCTGCTCTATCCAGCCCTGCAAGGTAGAATTCGGATCATGGTAGTTGGGAGGAGGAAGTATCCAGGATCTGGGGGAAAGCTGTGCTCTTCGTCGGTATTACCTCACACCCTGACTGACCCATCTCCTCTCCTAAACCCCTCTATGAGGGGGTCTCCATTGGCCGACACTTGGGCCTTGGGTCTCTACTCTGCACTTCCCCCTTCATTCAATATGGTATATACATACACACATATATATACATACATATATATACATACATATACATACATATATACATACACATATATACTCACATACATATATTCTTTTTTTTTGCATGATGCCTTATACCTGGTCCCTTGGGCACCTCGTGATCGCACTGGCTGGTGTGCTTCTTCCATGTGGACTTTGTTGCTTCTGAGCTAGATGGCTGCTTGTTTATCTTCAAGCCTTTAAGACCCCAGACACTATCTCTTTTGATAGCCGGGCACCATCAGCTTTCTTCACCACATTTACTTGTTCACCTACTTTGGCTTCAGCAGTTGTGTCGGGAGAGTGAGCATCATAGAGTTCCAATTTAATAAAAGAAGGTATTCATGCATTGAGGGAGTGCTTGAGTAGAGGCCCAAGGTCCTTCAGCCACCTTAATATTAAACCTATAAATGTAGATAATTAGATCTATTTCCCCATCCTCATATATATGTTTGCATGTACATGTCTTTGTCTAGACCTCCATAAATGCCCCTTGACTCCTAGCTCTTTCCTCCATCTCCCTTGACTTTCCTCCTGCCCCACTACCATGCTCTGTCCCCACCTGGGTTACAGCTATACCTCTTCTCTACGCAACCTTACCCTTGATCATTCCCCATCAGGCCTGCCACTCCCCCCTCACTACGATTTTGGGTCCCATGTTGTTCCTTTGTCCCTGTGTTTATTAACACCACTTCCTTACCCTCCTCTCCCTCCCCCACCCGGAACTGTCTGTCCCATTGTTTTTCCTCTAGGTAGTTCATCCAGCCTGTCCTATTCAGACAGACCTGTGGAGACACTAACATGCACGAAAACAAGACAGAGGAAAACAAAGCAACAGTATACAACCAGACAACAAAACAACAAAAACAAACCACTGACAAAGAACAAAACAAAACAGTTCACAAAAGAAAGGCTTGTAGTTCATTCAAGGATCGTTTGCTGGCCCTTAGAAGCGTTTTCCAGTCCAGTCTGTTGGGGCACCACGCCCTGGCCCCAAAGTCCACTTTCAGCATTCCCTGGGGACCTTGCCGCTCCATTCCCTTGCTGTTCCCAGTGCTTTGCCTCGGTGTGGTGGGATCAGGTCAGGTGCAATTCCCACACTGTGTCTCCTGTGCTGTCCCCTGTATTGCCCTTAGTCACTGAGGGGCATCATGTCTCATAGTAGGGCCAGCCATGTTGTTCTCTCTGTGGACTGGCTGCTCTACTCAGGAACATCCTCCTCACGGCCTGGTGGGCCAGGGGTTCCTGCCTTCTTAAGGGTTCCCGGGGGAGGCGTGGTGAATGACCCCAGATCGATCCCATTGGCTGAATTGCAGTCACCTGGCCCAGGTGGGCTGCTCCAGGTGTAACGCCCATCTCCACCCACTGGCGGGAAAATCCAGCTTTTTCCTTTGCTGGCTCTCCTGGGCATGCGTAAATGGACTTCCCAATTCCCTAAGCTAAGCTGCCTAACAGTTACATCAAGGAAAACACTTCTCCCTGGGTCAGCGAGGTAATAAGATATTCTCCACAGAGAAAATATTAAACAGTAGAATATAACCATAACCTAAAGGGAAAATTTTAGCCAAAATTATAACACGCAATGAAACTGTAGGGGCAGCAAACAGAATAAGGGTTTGGGGTGAAAGGGAGCCGATGTCAAGGAGCCCAGGACGGAAAAGAATGTTTGAAAGCTGATTGTGGGAGCAGTTGGACAATCTGCTGATGGGACTGAACTGTGGAATGATTTAATTTTTGTATTAACTCCGAATTAATAAGAAATTAAAAAATTATAACATGTAACTGACAAAACTTGCTCTGATGTTTTTTATCTCCTACCTCTGCTTCTCCTGGCCCCTTCAAGGCCTGACACGCTGCCCCTTCACATCCTCCCGGCCAGCACTCTCAACTACCTCTGCTCCGTTGCATGTGGAATGAACAGACCTCGAAGTGCTGGTTGAAGATTGTAATGTGGCAACTGTTGTGATCATTAGCCATCGGATAATGGAAATCAAAACATCTAAGAGATACCGCCTAGCACCCACCATGATAGCCGATTGAAAAAGACAGAAACCAAAAAATGTAGGAGGGGGTGTGGTGAGACCAGGACTCTCATTCACTGATGGTAGTCATGTAGATACGTACAGTCACTGTGAAAAGCGATTTGGCGACACCTAAAACAGATGGAAATAGATTTACCATCTGACACAGCTATTCCACTGCTGGGCATAAATAAAAAAAAAAAAAAGGGAATAGACCATGACCAGACATCTGCTCTCACTGGGCAGTTCACAACAAAAAAAAAAGAAAAATGGGAAACAGCCTAAATTTCCATCAATAAAAAATGGATTTAAAAACTCTTGTATATGCATACAATGGAATAATCCGAATCCCCTCCAAAAAATAGTGATGAAATGATGAAACACCTCATCTCATGGAAAGAGTTGGAGGATTTTATGCTGTGTGACGTTAGCCAAGCACAGAAGGTCAAGTACAACATGAGTGCACTGAGGTAAGTTCAAACAGCAGAATGAGCACCAGGCAAAACTCCCATATCCCACAATTCTTGGGCTGAGGACCAGATATTCTAGCACGAGCCAGACCAAACCCAATGACTCATATGTCATCGAAAACTGATGCAGATAGCACCTGTGCTGAAAGGTAGCCCCCCCCCTTCTCATATGCTTTTAAGACCTACAGAGGGGTGGGTGGGGGAAGAAAAAAGACAACAATGAGGGGTCCCGGCATTAACCCACCCAAGGGGAGGATATTGTTTATGTCTCCACAGGAAAGGGAGAGCGAGAGTAGACCTCATTCTGGTGTGCCAATCTTTGAAGACGATGTTCCTGCTCAGAACATCTCATTCCCAAAGATGACTGCAGGGTTGGTCTCAGCTTGAGACTAGATGCCTTCTCCCTAGATGACAGTCCTGCAGAGGACAGTCCTGCAGACACAGTTCCATCCAGACACAGTCGCTGAAGTAAAAATGGGTGCGTAAGCAAAAGTGATGGAGCCTGGCTATTTAAAGATATAGCATCTTGTGTCTTAAAAACTTGAAGCTAACAAGTGGCCATCCAGCAGGGAAGCAACATAACCCACTTGGAAGAAGCACACCATCCTGTGATCATGAGATGTAGATGGTATCAGGAATCACCTGATCAGAAGACCCCAAAGAAACAAATACATAGATGCAAATGAGGAGTTTGGAGTGGAAACCCAAAGCGCATCTGTAAATAATTGGACACTCCCTCACAGAAGGGTCACAAGGAAGGAATGAGTCAGCCAGGGCGCAGCATAGCACCGAGGAAACACACAACATTCCTCCAGTACTTTAATGCTTCCTCCCTCCACTCTCATGACCCCAGTTCCACCTTGCAAATCAGGAGGGACCAGAGTATGTGCGCTGGTTCAGAGAAGAGCTCTCAGCACACAGATTCCAGGAACAGTAATGGAAGTAATACTATGAGGGTAGGAGAAAGGTGGAGGGAGAAGGGGGGGAAATGGGGAGCCGACTGCAATGATTGACATATGACACCTCCCCCAGCCCAGCCCCACGGGGATGAGCAACAGAAACTTGGATGAAGGGAGACAGTGTAAGATATGAAAATAATAACTTATAATTTTATCAGGGGTTCACAAGGGTGAGAGGGTGGGGGAGGGAGGGACAAAAGAGGAGCCGATTCAAGAGCTCAAGCAGAAAGAAAATGTTTTGAAAATGATGATGGCAACATATGTACAAATGTGTTTGATACAGTTGATGTATGGATTGTTAAGAGAACTCTAAGAGAGAGAATAAAAGCTGTAAGAGCCTCCAATGAAATGATTAATTTATTATTACACAGTTCTAGGAGAGGGGCTGGTCTGCAACCAAATCAATGTGAAGGGGCGTGGATGTCGTGAAGACCCCAAACCCACCTGTAAGACAATTGAGCAGTCCCTCTCAGAAGGACCACAGGGAAGGGATGATAAATCCAGGAGGCTGTCTATGGCATTGATGGAACACATAACTATCTTTGTGGGATTATAAAGAGACTTTTCCCCAGCTTTGTCTCCCCCAAAGATAATCCAAACATTACAGGCTTTTTGCCAGCATCTGGGGGGAGGTCAGATGCTTATAGACATCCTCCCTGGAGACAGTTGCAAGACTAAGGTAGCCCCCTCCATCCCTGCTATTAAGGACAATGGGTTACTTCTCCCTAGAGGCCTGCAGTCATTGATTTGGTTCCTGTAGGTGGAGTTCACACCCTACTGATAATGGTCTCTATCAGTTGAGCCAGGGAACAGGTCAAAGGGGCTCAGTGACATCAAAGCTAGAACCATCCTGACTCTAGGATCCACCCTTCTTGTCACATGTCCACCCCAACCCATCCTCTCCCTAGTGTGTAGATACCCCTAGGTCACTCCCCTCCCATTATTGTATTACCTATAGAACAACCCTTTCCTGTGATTAGGGGGCTCGCACATCCCCAGAGAATATAAAAGCCTTGGTTAGCAATAAATATTGCTCTCTCTCCACGTGGACCACCAAGCAGGGCCAAGGTGAGCATTGATTGCTACCATGAAATGTGTCTGAGTCCCTTATTTCAATCTCTCTTCTATCTCTCATGCTCTCTACGACTTTAATATTTACTTGTTATCGCTGTACAATTGCACCTACCGACCCATGATGATGTACTAGCGGCTGGCTTCCGCTTGCATATCCTCTAGTTCTTTAATATTTCCTCTCCTTACCATTATGGTTTTTATTTGTTTTACCTCATTAATCATGTTAGATTTGCATATATTCATTTACATATTCAACATCCTTCAATACATGAAAGCCAAGAAGGATAATCCTTCAGAAACAGTAACAGGAGTAATGGTTCCCTGAGGGTATGGGAAGGGGGGCAATAGGGAGCTGAGAGCATTGAGGAGTGTATAACCCCACTCAATGGAAGCAAACAAAAGAATTATATGTTAATGGTTTTACTGGATTGTGTAAGATATGGCAAAAAAAAATAGGATCCTTGGGAGGTAGAGTGGGGAGAGAGAGAATAAAGGGGATTCTGCTATCAAGGAGTCAAGAAGAAAGAGCATGTTTTGAAACTGATTGTGGAAGCAATTGTGCAGTACCCTTTGTGGTGATGGAATGCTATGCTATCTGTAAGGGCCCCCAATCTGTGAGAACATAAAACTAAACGCCCTTGGCTTTCCTTCTCAAATGCTTACTCGCTTACTCTCATGCTTCTACCGAGGGAAGTTTCTCTGTGCTGAGAAGCAAGGAGGAGGAGAAGCATCTCATCGCACACCACATTTGGCGCCATGACTGGGACATTCTTCCCGACTCTCAGTGTCCTCCCCATGCAGGCAGCCCTCCAAGGTAAGCTTCTCAGGCTCGAGACTGAGCTTCCCTGTCCCTGGAGCTGGGTCTGCTTCACCTCCTCCTCACTTTCCTCCCTTTGGAGCTCATGCCTTTCCTCTTACGTCGAAGCAGAGGGTCTGGGATCCCTAGTGACTTAGTGGGCCACACATTGGACTAGTACCTGCGAGGTTGGTTGTTTGAGACCACAGCCCACTCCATGAGAGAGATGAGACTGTCTGCTCCTGTAAAGTGTTACCGTCTCGGAAATCTACAGGGGCATTTCTACCCCGCCCCATAGGGTCACTACGAGTCTGAACAGACTCCATGGCAGTGGATTTGGGTTTGGGTTCACAGAACAGCACACCGATGCCTTTTAGTACCTCATCCTGGGCTATGGCTTGTCCTGGAAGAACATAATGTTAGGACCGACTAGGATAGATTTTGAGAAAGAGCAAGTAC
Source organism: Tenrec ecaudatus (assembly GCF_050624435.1). Taxonomy (NCBI): domain Eukaryota; kingdom Metazoa; phylum Chordata; class Mammalia; order Afrosoricida; family Tenrecidae; genus Tenrec; species Tenrec ecaudatus. Next base: position 118,576,269 of record NC_134539.1, read on the forward strand.
TAAAAGATCCCAAGAAATTTGCAGATGGCTTCCGTGTGATGAATGAGGCATGTGCAGCAGGAGAAACAGCCGTGCCTTCAGCTGACCCCCCGGGACTATAATGATTCCATTGACAGGTGAGAATGGGAACACTTTCTAGGGCACACCGGGAACCCCCTTGTCTAAGAGTTACTGACACCCAAGGCTTAAACACCCGAAAGAAATCCTTCGTTCGCTCCGTGATTCTGCTGCGGTCAGAAGAGGCAGGCCTGCTTCTCTCTCTCTCTCTCTCTCTCTCTCTCTCTCTCTCTCTCTCTCTCTCAAACACACACACACACACACACACACACACACACACACACACACACACATCCTCTCTCTGACTCTTCCTACCCTTCCTCTCCCTGCAGGTTAACCCTTTCCTCGATAGACTCTGTTGTAGGATCTGTATTAAACCTAATTTTTCTCTTCCTTTATGTAATAGCAGTTCTCATGGACTTTATACCTTTTAAGTTAGTTCATTCTGTCTTTAGACAAAGAGCCATCTCTAACCTTTATCTGACTATTCTAAACTCCTCTCACTTCATTTCCTTTGATTTCCTGTTCCCTACAAACTTCACCTCCCTCAACAAATCTATTCCTTAAAGGTCTTGCTGTGTCTCTTGCCTCTGAAAGACCTAACAGGGCCCCTCATCACTGGGTCTAGTCTGCTGGCCCCTGCGGGAGCAGCAGCAGGGGGACCTCCCAGGATTACAACAGAACATCTCTGAAGAACCTCTAGAGCTTTAGAAAGACTCACAGTGACCCTGGAAGAACAATTAGACTAGCCTCTCACCCTCCCTAGACAGCTTGCCAGCATTGCTACAAAGGAACTGTTGGCTGGAGGTGTGGGCCAGCACTTCCTTTGTGAGAATGGGCCTCACTTAGAGTTCTAAGTTTTCTTCTTTTGTCTTCAGGGTGAAAGAACAACAGTAGTTTATTTGCAGAGCAAAATTTTTAGGAAAACATAAATGTGCAAGATAGAAATAAAAACCACCCAGAAAGGAAAAACAAATTTAGATGTTAGACATAAATCTTCCCAATCTTTTCCTCTCATGCAGTCAGTCATATATACATTTTTCTCTAACACTGGGATTATAATGCACATATCATTATCTAACGTAGCCATAGATTATTGAGCCCGTTTTAGATATATTCATTGTTAAAGATAGCTCTACTTCACAATATAATAGTGGTAGACATCTTTATTAGTACAAATACCTCTAGGTAAAAGTATAGTGTCAAAGGTACATATATTTTTTCATTTTTATATCCTTGCCATATACAAGACCAATCTGCACTCCAGAAAAGTTTATGTGATTTACATTCCCACCAGCATTGTGTAAATTGAATCATTTCTTTCCCTAAAAGTACTATTTGGGCAATTCCAGTTGTAAGAAATTATTTTATTAATTTTACAATTGTGCTAATTAATAGCTCTAAAATTCAAAAGACTTCCTATCAGACCCCCTTACTAGAATCCATATGGAAATATAGAAATCGGCAATAATATAAAAAGATGAATGTCATGAAATAGCTTCATGACCTGGCAGCAGATTCCAGAATCCCAGCCCCAAACTCCTGAAAATACCAATGTGAACATGGCCCTTCATATAGGCACGGCATCACACAATAAATCCAGCCTTGGGAAAATACGGTAAGTCGTGCATTCCCAGTTTTACCAAGGAAGGAACGGAGGGAGGATTATGGGGCCACTCTGCCATTAATCACCTAGCTGGTGGATCAGAAATTCTTAAGTGTCCCCAAAGCGGCTCAAGGAATGGTTATCAAAGTCGTGTGGAGCACTGAGCAAGAGCCAGGGTGACTCCATCTGCCCGGCATTGAGGACAGCAGCCCACACACTTTAAGCACAGAGTAAATTCCCATGTAGTCATCACCATCTCTAAAGTTCAGGAAGCTATGTAAAATTCATCTAAACACTCTAAATGTTGGTCTTAAAATAAGGTAACTGTGTTGGTCAGGGTTGACTAGAGAAACAAAGTCATAGACACTCATGTATATAAGAAAGAGCTTTATATCAAAGAGTAATTGTATATTAAAGAAACAACCAGCCCAGTTCAGATCAAGTCCCTAAGTCCGATATTAGCCTATATGTCTTATATAAGTCTACAAATTCTTTTTCAGACTCATGTACCCAAGCAGTAATGCCACGTGAAGGAAGATAATGGGCTAGTGGGTAGAAGGTTTTGTGGATCCAGTGGCAGTGGAAGCATCTCAGTGCTGGCAGGGGTCTCCATGTGGCTCCTCCAGCTCCAGGGCTTTTGCTGATGAGGCTCCATGTGTCTTGTCAGCAGAAAAATGAAGAGTCTATCTGGCCTCTAGTGACCTATTTATCTCCTTTGCGCCTCTAAGTGAGGTCATCAAACTCCAACCTGGTTGACAGGCTAGACTCCACCCCTTTTCAAGTTGACAGGAGATTATGTAACTGCTACAGACCACTCCTTTCCAACTTGACACTTTTACACAACTCTTTATCCATAATTTAAAAAAATCATACCTGTACCTAACAGAATAAAACTTAAAAACATATAATTCAATATGTGCTATCCAAATTTAAACATAAATTCTTTAAATGAACAAAAAAACTATGGTTAGTAATTGCAGTTACATGAATAAAACAAAAATATTCTACTTTTTTATCATTTTATTGGGGGCTTGTACAACTCTTATCACAATCCATACATGCATCCATTGTGTCCACTACATTTGTAGCCATCATCATTCTCAAAACATTTGCTTTCTAAAATATTCTATACTTATGTGAATGCCTACACCTTAATCAAATGACTATATTCCCCCACCTATGAAAGTTTGTAAGCCAACCACTTCATGCCTTCATCTACCCAATTTTGGATCTCCAATTTCTATATTGCCCACTTACATCAATCCAGTGCTCTGAGGAGACAATCATGTTCTTTGACGTGAAGAATCTTCATTCCAGTTGGAACCTTGTGAAGTTGACATCCATAAGCAAAGTCAAATGAGGACAGGTCATCCACAAAGTCAGCAGCAATATGCACCAGTCCACAGGCTTAAAAATCTTCTCTTCATCTGGTCAGTTCTGGTCAACTCACTGTGGGCTGCCTCACTTAGCCTCACCAGGGTGCCCATTGACTGCCTTGCCTTTACACCATGCACCCCATTACAAATTCTCAACAACCCTAGCCCCCTTGTGCTGGGTCATGAACTTCAGACTAGTCAACGACTCTCATCTTCTCCTCTAATCCCTGTGAACCAGGTCCACAGGTGTCAGTAGCCAGACTCAACCTGTCTCTTTATTGCTGTATTTCTCTCACTTCCACTCAACAAGTGGACCTAGGTGGTCACCTAGCAAGCATTTCAGCCTGCCCAAAAGCTCTTTTTAATATTCAATTCTAGAGAAGTGAGTGTCTTCATGGTTCCAGATTTTTCCAGCCTCAAGTAAAAACAACTAGTTCAAAATTTAAAAATCCAAAAAGTAACCTCCCCCCTTTTTTTCCCTTCAATCTGTCAACAACCCCTAGGAAATTTCTTCACCTTTGAATGTCCCGAGCACTCAAGGCACTGGGTGGGGCTTATCCTTTTAGAGCCTTGTGTTTAGAGTCTTGCAGGTGTGTCCTAACCATTTAAATTCCAATTTAATGGCTTAAGGCAAGTAGTCCTACAGCCTATTTTTACTTCCCAATAATCATGTCTATCAATCATTAATATCAACAATAAGCAAAAGAAATCAGTATAAACAAAGTAGAATATGATCCTAAACTCAATTCCTAAACAGTCATTGACTCTTTATCTATCTTATCCCTTATCTAATTTATTCCATTGATACAAAATACGACCTTGGGACTCTGATTGAATCAAGCCAGAGCCAGGCATTCTGTCAGTCATTTTGATTTTCTGTCAGCCATTTTGATGTTATGTCAGCCATTTTGATCTTCTATTAGCCATTTTCACTAAGCAGTCTCTGAGAAATTCAAACAGCAATTTCTATCCCTGAGCTCAAAATATACATCAACAACATCCATTTTCACCATTTTCAACAGGAATAATAAAAAACAAGAACCAAACAAAATAATCAAAACTTTAACTTCCTATATTCTTTTCAGAAAACAACTCGGTAAACTGCATGGCCGTATCTGACCTCCAGCTAGCCAACAACACTGGACAATCCTGGAGACAGTGTGGGAATTGCACCCGATCTGATTCCACCACACTGAGGCAAAACACTAAGGGCGTGCCACAGAACAGCAAGGGAAACAGAGCAACGAAGTCCCCAGGGAAGACTAAAAATAGACTTTGGGGCCAGGGCTTGGAACCCCATCAGACTTGACCAGAAAACACTCCTAATGCCCAACAAACAGTCCTTGAACTAACTACAGGATTTTCTTTGTTGTTGTTGTTTTGTCATTGACTTCTTGTTGTTGTTTTGTTTTCTTTTGTTGCTTGGTTTTCTCTGTCTTGTTTTTGTGCATGTTATTATCTCTGCAGGTCTAAATAAGATAGGCTGGATGAACAATCTAGAGGAGAAAACAATGGGAACAACAGTTTGGGGGGACATGGGAGAGGGGGAGGTGGGGGGAAAGGTAGTGGTGTTAACAAGCCCAGGGACAAGGGAACAACAAGTGATCCAAATCGGTGGTGAGGAGGTTGTAGGAGGCCTGGTGGGGCATGCTCAAGAGTAATGTAACTGAGAGGAATTATTGAAACCCAAATGAAGGCTGAGCATGATAGTGGGACAAGAGGAAAGTCAAAGGAAATAGAGGAAAGAGCTAGGAGGCAAAGGGCATTTATAGAGGTCTAAATAAAGCCATGCACATATGCAAATATATTTATATATGAGGATGGGGCAATAATAGCTCTATGTGCATATATTTATAGGTTTAGTATTAAGGTAGCAGATGGACATTGGGCCTCCACTCAAGTACTCCCTCAATGCAAGAATATTTTGTTTTATTAAACTAGCATTCCATGATGCTCAACTTCCCAACACGATCACTGAAGACAAAGCAGGTGCATAAGCAAATGTGGTCAAGAAAGCTGATGGTGCCCGGATATCAAAATATGCAGTGTCTGGGCCATCTAGCTGAGAAGCAACAAAGCCCACGTGGAAGAAGCACACCAGCCTGTGCGATCATGAGGTGCTAAAGGGATCAGTTATCAGGCATCAAAGAACAAAAAATCATATCATTTTCTGCTTACCTTCCCAATATGATTGCTGTGGATTCACAGAATACATATATAGATACAACTGTTGTTTTGCCCTAGAAGCCAGACAGAGCAGAATACTGTCTAAGAGAATGGGCTCATGTGTTTTGGGATGGATTCCAAACACAATATTCCTTTCCAGCCCTGAGAATCGCCGGATACTGTCTAATACGATGTAATCACCCGACAGGTTATTCGCATCTCTGAAACTCACTACCCTTTGCTTCATCATCGCTTCCAAGAGCTCACGTTTGTAACCTTCCACTTCTTTTGTTGTACTGACAAGGACAGCTATGTCCTTGGGAGAATAGCCTATTTCAAAGAGACTCTTGCAAATGTCTGCTACTTTGGCCACAACCACCTCCTGACTCAAATTCTCCTCGGTTTTTAAGGTGCCCCCAACAGCCTGAACCAATTCAGCTTCACAAATCATCTCCAGGGACTTAGGGGGAACATTAGGTAGGGGGTACCGTCTCACTATGTCCATTTTCTTCTGTAGGTAGTTGGCTATTTGTCCCGCATTTCGAACCACTTTGGTGAGCTCTTCCCTGGGAAACTGGGCTTCGAGAGGTGGGAGGCCACTGGCATCCAGGTGGATGGTTTGGAAGTAGTCCAGGAAGATCCAGAGAATTCCTGGGCAGTCCCTTTGTCTTTGGGTGATTATTTTTGCCTTCCTATACCACGGTCCATCCTCCGTGAGGAAATTCTGAGCTTCATCAATGACGATATGTTGAATCTCTGGAAAGTCTTTCCTCATGAAAGTTTTCCGGGTCACGGATTCACAGATCATTTGATCGCTGTAAAAATAAAAACGACACACTCAGGGTGACGATTGTGCAATTTTTCTTTTTTTAATCCTTTTTATTGGGGGCTCATACAATTCTTATCACAATCCATACATACATCCATTGTGTCAGAAACATATGTACATTTGTTGCCATCAACTTTCTCAAAACATTTGCCTTCTACTTGAGCCCTTAATATCTGCTGCTCATTTTCCCCTCCCTCCCCACACCCCCCCACCCCGTGAACCCTTTATCATTCACATATTATTATTATTATTTTGTCATATATTACACTGTCTGATGTCTCCCCCTGCCCTCTTCTCTGCTGTCCCTCTCCCAGGGATGAGGCTATGTGTAGATTCCTGTAATCAGTTAATCAGTTCCCCCTTTCTACCCCACATTCTCTCCACCCTCCAGGTATTGCCGCTCTCATCACTGGTTCTGGAGAAGTCATCCGTCCTGGATTCCCTGTGTTTCTAGTTCCTATCTGTACCAATGTACATCTTCTGGTCTAGCCAGATTTGCAAGGTAGAATTGGGATCATGATAGTGGGGGGTGGGGGTGGGGTGGGGGGAGGAAGGAGTATTTAAGAACTAGAGGAAAGTTATATGTTTCATCATGCAGTTTTTCTTAATGTGATTGAAAAACTGAACTGTATGAGTTAGGAATCATGTGCCAATAAACGGTTTAAAACTAACTAAATAAAATTGAAATAAAAGAAGAAAATAAGAAGGCACCCATCAGGTACCATAGTGCTCGGCACACACCATTTATTGCACACTAGTTTTATCATGCAGCCGTCGGCCTCTGCAGTCACCCCACTGGGGATAGCTGTGGAATGTATCCAGATGAAGCCTCATTTGGTGACAATAAGACCCAACTGCTTACCTCAAATACCTCATCAGAGGCTGGTTTTCACAAACATAGAGAATGTTGCGTGCTTGACAGTGAAATATATTTCTGATGGTCTTCAGGGCCTTCATGGCCATGATGGTCTTCCCTGATCCTGGCAAGCCGTGGATAAACAGTTCTCTGCTCCTGTGGATGTTTTTTGAAAAGATCTTATACTGTTGGGCTGTGAGCAGATTTAGAACCTCACAGCCCAGCTGGTCACTCAAAACAGATCGGAAGCCAAGCAAAACGATCACGAGGGATTGCAGAAAGTCTTCCATTTGCTGGATGTCCCCGAGAGTGTAGGACTCAGGATACTCTATCCGAGAGCCCAGGCCTCCCAGGGGCTCTTCAGTGCTCTCAGGACTCAGGGAGAGGACTTTGGTCATGACACACGCTTTCCACGTGTAGCCACCGATGCCCACCAGCTTAGTTTTCAAGGTGAAGGCAGTAAGGTTGGAATAGTCATAGCCCGTGGCCTCCTGCTTCCTGAGTATGGTGTAGAGAACAGGGAAGCTGTCCTGAGCTACCAGCAGAGCGTCACAGATGACTCCCTCCTTCCTTGGCAAGTTCAGATCTACAGCCCAGCTTCTTGAAAGGATCACAATTCCCCGGGAGAAGTGTTGCATTTCTTTCTTTACCAACTCTTCCAGTCCCGGGTTTTGTGAGCACAGTTCCTGCCAGAGGTATTCTGGGGTGTAGTGCAAATGGTCTGACGGCACTGGAAAGAATGGGGAGTTGGGGGAAAAATCGTGATTATTGTGAGTAACTTAGAGATCCTTTGAGGCGATTCTTTTGTAACTAGGATTGCGATTCCAATGGAGAATATCGTACACCCAGTCCATGAGCTTATTCTGTGCATGACCTGGAGAAATTCCTCGACCTCTTTACCTACCCCCCCGCCCACCCCCCACCCCCCGTTTGCTCACGTGTAAAACGAGATTAATAAGCGTGCTTTTCTAAGGTGAAGAACTGCGGAAATGGGACACGGGGCTGGCCTATTGTAGCTGCGACTTGAGAACCGTTAGTTCTCTTCTCCTCCTTCCTCTCAAAGTAGTTGAATCTCAAAGTGTCCCTGAATCACCCCCACTGGTGCAGGTCAGAGGAGCCTGCCCAGGACAGTGTTCATTCATGCCACCTTTGGCGAGAAGAGTAAGGCACCTAAACCCTTTAATTGGCAGGGAAGACCCTTGGGGTTAGTTGCTGTATCAGTTGCTGTGAGAACAATGTGTTATCTTGGTCAAGTTTTGCAATTATGGTTACTCCTACTTAAAAAAAATAGAAAGCAAAAAGTGGGTATATTCTTTATTTCTCTATGGCTCTGGAATCATTTGAATAGTGCTTAATGGCCTATTCTTCAAGCGTTTGGTAGACTTACTTAAAAACAGGGTGCGATGTAGCACCGATGAAGAACACAGCTTTCCCCCAGATCCTGGATGCTTCCTCTCCCCCAACTACCATGATCCGAATTCTACCTTGCAGGGCTGGATAGGGCAGAGGTTGTACACTGGAGCATATGAGGGCTGGAGGCACAGGGAATCCAGGGTGGACGATACCTTCAGGACCAGGGGTGTGAGGGGCGATGCTGGGAGAGTAGAGGGTGAGTGGTTTGGAAAGGGGGAACTGATTACAAGGATCCACATGTGACCTTCTCCCTGGGAGACGGACAACAGAGAAGGGGGTGAAGGGAGATGCCAGATAGGGCAAGATATGACAAAATAATAATCTATAAATTATCAAGGGCTCATGAGGGAGGGGGGAGCAGGGAAGGAGGGGAAAAAAGAGGACTTGATGCAAAGGGCTTAAGTGGAGAGCAAATGCTTTGAGAATGATTGGGGCAGGGAATGTATGGATGTGCTTTATACAATTGATGTATGTATATGTATGGATTGTGATAAGAGTTGTATGAGTCCCTAGTGAAATGTTTTACAAAAACAAACAAAATAAAAACAAACAGGGTGGTTTTCCCTTTCAAACAGCTGGAGTAGAAGGTCTTCAGAAAAAGTAAAGCAAACCTTTGTGGCGAGAGCAGAGCTTTCCGGAGAACTGTTAACTCCAGGAGGGGAAACACCTATGTGTGGCTCTCTTAGTTGCCTGGACAATCATGGACTGGCCTGAGACTATGCTAAGCTGGCTGTGTGAACAGAAGCGGGTGTGGCTCCCTTGGCTTTCACTGTCTTCCTCCTCCCTCCGTCAGTCTCACTCCTCCAGACCAGACACCATCGTCTCCTTCAGAAATGCTCGAGATCTGTACTGTGCAGAATGACGGTGCATTTAGAAACGCTACGCGTGTGGATTATAAAATGAAAAGGAGGATCCCGTGGTCCCGGAGACATTTTGCATGCGCTTCTGTTCCCTTTACAGAGACCTCATTCTTTCAGCTCTGCTGCCGGGTGGTCGTTAGTGTACTTACTGGGCTATTACCACGACGTTAAAAGACACCTGATGGGTTCTGTCATCTGAAGCTTCAGACACTAAGCTTGAAGTTACAATTTTAGAATTTGCTTTTGTTGTCTGCCTAAAAAATTATAATAAATTGCTGTCAACCTCCCGCCCCCAAAAGGAAAATAAATAGGGTTTTTCTTAAATTCAAGCATAATCGATTGATATGCTAAGAGAATATAGCCCGGTTTGGGGTTTCATTATACTTTATTCCATGGAAATAAGTCATGCTACAATGGCTCTTACCGAGCTTTCCTCCGTAGGAGACTGACTGGTGGCATAGTGGGCCATGCCTCAGACTGCGAGGGACAGGTCAGGTGTGAGCGCACCGCCGCTCCACTCCACAGGAGAAAGGTGAGGCTCCCTGCGCCCTCATGGTGTACCACCTCGAACCCTCACAGGGGCCGTTCGATTCTGTCCTACCTGTTCACTGTGAACCAGAATCCACCGGGGGGCAGTGAGTCTGGCCTGGAGTTTTGTACATCTACTCTTAGGAACCCTGGTGGCATAGTTGTGCTGCTACCTGCACGGTCAGCAGTTTGAAACCACCAGCCGCTCCGAGAGAGAAAGATGGGGCTTTCCACTCCGGTGAAGAGTTAGTCTCTGAAACCCACAGGGCAGTTCTGCCCTTGTCCTGTAGGGTCGCTATGAGGCAGCATCGACTCCATGGCAGTGAGTGATATTGATTCTTGGATCTCATACGATTTACTGTGGGAAGTTTTTAGCTACAATTAATTTAAATATTCATGTCAATTCAAGGACTTCAATTAGGGAAGGAAAACATAAAATCTTAATTGGAGTGAGCATTATCTATTAATTGGCCCTTTCTAGACATTTATTCTATAGCAACACCCAGTGATGGTTAAGTCATTGACTTCTTGCCTAGGCTGGAGCAGACGATTTTCCACCTCTAGGAAGGTAGGAAGAAGACACCGGTGGGCTCCTAGGCAAAGCGGAGTGTGCGAGGAGCAAGAAATAAGAGCAGAGAACAGCCAACGGCTGGTAAATCGTTTTTGCTCCGACGTGATTGTTTCTAAGCCTGAAACGCTGCTCTCCCCCCCCTTCTTTCTAACATCTTGATGCATTTTTCATCCTTAATATTCATAACCACCTCTGGAACACCTCTGGGTGCCTAAGGAGGACGGGCTTCAGGGCCTTGTAAGGACCCCAAGAAACATGCCCATTCCTCAGTCCCAGCTCCAGGGGTTCTCACTCAACAAGTCTGAGGAGGAGCCTAGGTCCCGCAGCTGTAAAAACCACCAGGAATCTAGATCACTCCGGTTTCAGAACTACAAATGGTCTCTAGGGGGCAGTAATGTTCTTGGGTTTCATAGGGTACTGCTCATTTCCAAAGTGCTTTTAGCCAGTACGCTTAGGGCATGATCATTCCATTCAAAGGAATTTGCCAAGCCGACTTTCAAGAAACGCAATAAACACATCAGTTTAATTCCATCTCTCCTACTGTAGACACTGCCTTGTGCCCAGTAGGCAGCCATCGCTACTACCTGCAAATAAGAGTCGTTGCAGGTCCTCCTTGTGTTCCAGGCCTTTCTTGGTGTAGACTGGTCTGCTCAGCGGAGTCCCCTTAGTGAGACTCAGCTGAGATTCAAAGTCTTCACACAACCGTTGAAGAGCTTCACAAAGAAAGAAAACTTATGTTAACCTTCACCATTGAAAGAAGCCTGACCAGTGGGTAAAATATAAGACCTTCTCTGGTCACTTGAGAGGGAATGGACAGATAACGCTCCCATTTGTCCCATCTAAATTAACACCTCTATTAAAGCAAAGCAAGACAAAAACAACCCATTGCCTGTCCGTCCATCTGTCCAGTCAATTCCAACTCATAAGGACCCTATGGACTAGAGTAAGTGTCCCAGGCTGTAATCTTCACAGAGAAATTAAAAGTCATGGACAAAGAAAGCCTGTTTATCACGGAGACCCAGAGAGAGAGAGAGAGAGAGAGAGAGAGAGAGAGAGAGAGAGAGAGAGAGAGAGAGAGAAAGGACAGGATGGAAGAGCTTCGTCCCCTTTACCTGGGTCTGTATCCGTCACCCTGTCTACCCATTCTTCAATACTCAGCTTGCGGAGCTCCTTGTCCTTCACCATCCAGGAGTTGGGAGCACTGGAGAACACCACACAGCAGAACGGCTCCACTCGGATGGCACAAGCATAGCCATACAGCTCGCCTGCTTTAAATACGTCCAAGACTTTGACTGTGCAATGTATCTTGCCTTTGGACTGGCAGAAACAGGACAGAGGTAATTTTTCTATGACTCTTTCTGTCGCCATTTTCAAAGAGACAGGTTCGATGATTTCTCTCTTCTTTCTCTCGATGATTTCTTTGGCACACCCTATCACTCGTTTAGTTGTATCGTGCACTCCGATGAAAAGATAGCCTCCCTTGGTATTGGCAAATGCAGCGACGTATTTGGGGACTGTGCTTTCTATGTACTTTATGACATTGTGTGTAGAGAACTGCTTAAACTCTACCCCGTCAGACTCCGGAAAAGACAGGACTTCACCATATTCCAGCGTCTGTCTTTGGAAAATCAAGGAAGCAGGATCTGACTTCTGGAGGCCTGGACACATAACCCTGGGGACTTTGCTAGAAGGTTCTTCCCCCGAGCTCTTGTTTGCATTCCTCTTCTTGCTTTTTAGGAAATCGAAAGCCTTTCTTGGACCCATGAGGCTCAACGAGGTGCCGGATCTCCCATACAGTGACGAGCTCAGGCTGCAGATGCGGGGCTTGAAGGCGTGATCTTCAGGGCAAAGGTCACTGCTCCAAGATTTCACAAAAAGGAAGGCACAGCCCCCTTGTTGCTTATCCTCAAAGAAGGCCTGCAAGTTTGAAGGATCAATGAGCATACTCAAAGCTTTTTCCAAATCCTGTCCCATCTCCACAGGGTGCTCATCCCTGTTAGTCATCTCCATCTGAATCACTCCTCCTCCGGAGTTGAGTAAAGCACATGCAGCCTGAACAACTCTCGCCTTCTCTTCCTCTCTCTCTTGTTTCTGTAGCTTGTCTCGGTTTTCTTCTCCCAACGTCACTCTTCCTACATTGATGATCAAGTCTGGGCCAGACGCGTCTACCACCAAAAGAGGGTTACGTTCCTCCACGTTCATTCTGCAATGAAACCATTAAACCGTGTGTCTCGTGGGTGAAAGGTAGATTGCACAGTGTGTACAGATGATGTGTTCATTAGTCAGTTTAAAAACATACCCAAAAAGTCCTATCTGGTGCTGGGAGCTGCAGATTCAGTGGTAAGTAAGGAGAAACAAGCTCAGAACCTGCCTCTTGAGTGTGGACCGGAAGGACTTGGGGGGGGGGTACTCGAGCTGCCTCAGTGGGGTGTGCTAAGTGCTCTGTGGGGAGCAGCTCGCTGCAACAATCAACCTACGATGAGCAGGGCGCTCTTCCTGGAATGTAAGCTGAGATCCGAATTAGTCACGCAAAGGCGCCTGAGGATAGAAAAGGATGGCAAGCACGCTCACCAGACAGAATGGGACCGGAGGTGAGAAATCGCTAAAGGAGACGGGACACACATAGTGGAGTGGTGCATAGATGTCCAGTCCTGCCAGACCTTCAGAGGCGCAGGAGGTAAGAGGTGAGGAGAGAAACCGTGAAAGAAGAGCTTAGAGAGTGAGGCACAGGTCATGGCTTGAACTGGATTCTTAGGAGAGTGGAAAGCCAAAGACGGGGTTCAAGAAGGGAGTAGCACGGACAGATGGATATTTTTACAGGTCACGTTAGTGATGAACAAACCCTTGGTTGCCAGGGGGTATGGAGAAGATGTAGCTACCGAGGGAAAGCACAAGGTGTTGTTTGTTTGTTGGTTGAGGTGCTGCATCCAGGTTGTAGTGGCAATTATGCAAATGTACTCACGTATGGTGCCATAACGGGTTACACATTGGGCAGCTAATCGTAAGGTCAGCGTTTGAAACACCAGCTTCCACGAGGGAGAAAGATGAGACTTTCCGGTCCTGTAAAGAACTTGTCTCAGAAACGAACAGGGAAGTTCTGCTCTGTGCTACAGTGTCGCTGTGAGTCGGAAATGACTCAATCAACAGTGAGTTTGACTTGAGCTTTCATTCACGTGTTCAAATTCATAGCTCAATCCCTGGAGGAGAGGCACATGCCTGGTGAGCTAGGGGCCTCTGTAGCGCAGAGGGGACCCCCAGTGGGATGGAGTGGCTTAGCAGCAGCAATATGCTGGCACGGTGCTGGTCACTGTGAGGTTGATACAGACAGGGCAGTGTTTTGTTCTCTCGTACGCAAGGCCCCACCAGCCAGAGTCAACCTGACAACTAATTATAAATTTGGGTGGTGAGTACATTGTGTTGATTATATTATTCTCTCTATTTTTTCTGCAAGTTTCAAAGCATTCAAGACATAGAAAGAAGTGCTCATGTCCAAAAGACTTAAAAAGAGAGGGGCAACAGATTTTAGAATAGCAGTCAAAAAGTGGTTGAAATTTGGGACCATGGTCAGGTGGGAAATGAAGATGACCAGATCTGATAAAAGGGAAAATGAAGATCAATGATCCTAAGTCTTTCTCGAGACCTTGTATTTAGGAAGTGGGTGAATCTATCCACAGGAGAAAGATGAGATTTTCTATAGTCTAAGAAGCCCACACGGGCAGTTCTACTATGTCCTACAGGGTTGCTGAGTCAGAATTGGCTCCCTGGCAGTGAATTTTTAGTATATTAATAAAACCCAACACTATCATGTTAGGGAGAAGACTCATGACTCAGATTGTGCTACAGCTCATACAACCAGTTTTCTATTTTTGCTTTGGCTCAAGTACGCCATCAAAATATGTCACCCTTTTAGTCACACCAACGCAGGAGCACTCAGTGAGAAGTCGTTGCGGGTACCTTAGGGACAGTGAAAGACAAGGAAGTGCATGCACAGACTGCCTTCTGGGACTGGTGGTTTAGGATGCACCACATGGCCTTGTCGTTGCTTACATCGTATGTGGAGAAAACCCCACAGATCTAAAATCATTCCAGTTATTTGGGTCTTAAAAAAATCACCTTACATTTATGGTCAAAGGAATAACTTTTTAAAGTATATTGTTAAAAAGAACTTGTCAGTTGCTACTTAGAGAAGGCCTCTCACTGCCATCGAGTGGATTCTGACTCAGTGCCCTGATGGGCCAGAGTAGAACTGCCCTTGGGTCTCCCAGGCTGTCCATGGTTACTGCATTCGCCCACAGTAAGGCTGCTGCTTTCAAACTGCTGACCTTGTAATTAGCCACAGGGGCTCCTGTTAAGAGAAGCGATCCAGAATGTTTGTAGGTGTTGCCTTTGTTTAGGAAAACAAGAATCTGTTGTTAGAGGCCTATAGGTAATAGTCTTCCTATTACAGAGTGACAGATTTTTTTCTCATTATGTCTCAATCATATATGAATATTTGTGTTCTGTTTCCAAAAGGATTTCAGAAAGCAACCCCTTCCAAGTTGAGGAAGCTCAATTCCCAACGCACCTCACAAATGATCTTCTTCAATGAATGTCAGTTACCAAGTGTGTCTTCTGACACACAAAATTAACCCAGACAATTTTACTAGTAAATATTTTGTTTCTTCTAGAATAAAAATAATGTATAAAAGGGGGAGGGAGGAAGCCCAAATTCACAACTGGCAGCGATCCTAGATTCTAGAAAAAGACTAGAATGGTTTCTCCTTCCCCCTGTATCCCCGCCCCCCTTTTCCTCCCCCAGTCTCCCTGCTTCTGGAAAGATTTAATGGGACTCTGAGTCAGAATTGACGTGAGGCCGCAAGTACAGGGTTTCCAAGACTGTCCATCTTTATAGAAGCTGACTGTCGGAAGCAGTCAGTGGCTTTGAGCCCTGGCAATTAGCAGCCTGGCGCTTAACGCACGGTACCACCAGCACACCAAACAGTGTGTACATTTTTTTTTAATAAAAAATCATTTTATTAGTGGCTCATACAACTCTTATCACAATCCATATATACATCAATTGTGTAACGCACATTTGTACATTCATTGCCCTCATCATTCTCAAAACATTTGCTCTCCACTTAAGCCCCTGGCATCAGCTCCTCATTTTACCACTCCCTCCCCACGCCCCCCTCCCTCATGAATCCTTGATAATTTATAAATTATTATTTTGTCATATTTTACACTGTTTGATGTCTCCCTTCACCCATTTTTCTGTTGTCTGTCCCCCCAGTGTCTACATTTTGATGAACAAATGCACACAAAAAGTGAGAGCATCAACCAATTGGTTAACGGACAAAGCCATGCCACCAATTTAAGAGAGAGTCTCCACGCCAAGACCTGAGCTCCCCCTTGTCCTATCTGACCGCGTGTCCCCAGAACGATGGTCAGTTCTGTCATCCTCAGGCTTTGGCTACCCAATGGCTCTGGCTTGGAAGCTTGAAGAGGGCACTTCCAAAAAGCTCGTGGCAAAATTCCAGTTTCTCTTACTTTCATTTTTCCATGAGGTTCTGGAAGTCCCCTGTTCTGTCTGAGCTCTGGTTCTTCTCACTGTTTACACACTTAATTCAGAAAAGTGTTCATTTCATTGTCTGCCTCATTGCCCGCCTGTCTTGCCTAAGGCAGGGTGGCGTTTCATCTTGGAGTTCTGATTTCTCTTTCGATGACCCAAGAAGCCAGGCACACACTTTTCCCGTGACAGCTGTGGTGAAGCCCACGTGAAAATGCTCACTACTGCTTAGTAAACCTTGTAGCACCTTTGTAGGGGGTTTTGTGCTTCCTCCCACAAGGCCCCAAGGTTGACTGATAACTGAACTTCCTGTGTATCCATATGTATTTCAGATTTTAGAAAAAAAAATTGTACACATAGACTTAAAAAAAAAAGAACTGCCCTTGTGGTTTCTGAGCCAATCTTTCTTCCTCTTTCTCGCTCTGGGCAGATTTCAACTGCCCACGCCAGTAGAGACAAGCCCCTGTGTGCCTTGCTTTCATCAGCTGGTGTGTATGATCCAGCTTTCCTGATAACACACCCTGTTCAGGACCAGCTCTTGGATCCCTTAGGCGTGACGCCAGTCTCTCCGGCAGGCTGCACTTACCTTGGGAGTTCAAGGCGACAGGGTCGGAGTGTTAGAAAGAAAAAGATTGCCCGTAGCCTCCGGCTCCCTTCGGGGCTCCGCACTTGCTTGACTTCAGGCTCGAATAATGGTCAGAGGGGAGGAATGCGTATCCCAGAAAGCTGAGCCAAGCAGAAGTAAAACTAGAATTTTCCCGCCTTTTTTTGGGGCTATCTGATTGGTTGTTCTTATTTTTCAGGAAATGGAACTAGAGAAAAAAAAGAACTGCTGACCACTTCTTGTTAATATGAATTCCTCATAAGTAGGCGTGTTGCTAAGTAAGTTTGCTTAGTGTCCGAAAGAGAAACCACACGTGTATTATGAGAAATGAGTTAACCTTTTCACGACCTGATTATTTTCTGCTTTGATTTTTCTTGGTGGTGTTGGTGCCATGAGTTTTGATTAATGGAAGGAAGCATGCTGAATCATTGAGTGTGTTTGAATTGTTCTTTTATTTGAAAAGTTATTTCTAACGCCGCCCCCGACTACCACAAATTTTACAGTGGAGTTTCCCACATTTGGGGCAGTGGCAGGTGTCAGCCCATCCTGAGTACAGTGGACAAGTCTTGCCCTAGAAAAACCACCTTTCTGGTCAAGGTCTCCCCCTGCCAGGTAAGTGTGTGTGTCTGCATTTTTGATAGGTAGCATGTTTGTTTGCTTCTGCCTTTTCCTACAGCCTACCCTTCGAGTTCCAGGGGACACATTCTACCTGCATGCCCCTTCACTCCCTCCCAGACAGACAGGGACAGATGTGTCTCAAATAAAAGTGACCAAAATCTCCAGTTTTCCTACCAAATATGCAGGTATCTCATGTAATACCCTGTGGAAACAAGTAGTAATTTGCAGTATATGCCCATTTCTTTGTTTCAAATTATTAGGCAGCCCCCCCCTTATAAGACCTTTATCTCAAAAAGTCATTTTATAGCCAGAAAGTGTCCTAGTCCAAGCCAAGTTCATGGGCCCCGATGCTAGCCGAGTGCTCTTCAGACTCACATACCATGATTCCCCGAAAGTAAGACACCCCAAAAAATAAGACCCACTCACAGTTTTGCCTCTCGCTGAAATATACGGCATCCCCCGAAAATAAGACCTCCCCAAAAATAAGCCCCCCCAGCTACTGTAACTCTGGACTCAGGACCGTAGGGGACCACCACACAGCTCACTATTGGCCGCAGCGCAGCTGGAGCAGACAGGAAGTGCGAGGTCTCTTTTAATAAAACAATAAACAATAAATGTATACCATATTCTTCTTCATGGAAAAATAAGATATCCCTAAAAATAAGACCTAGCGCATCTTTGGGAGCAAAAATTAATATAAGACACTGTCTTATTTTGGGGGAAACAGGGTAGCTGCAGGCCTATGACACAGAAAGGTGAAGCAGGAGGCACGGAGATCACCGGCCGGTGGAGCAGTCACGTGGATCCAAGTTCGGTGGGAAGAGAGCAGGGTGGCAGCTCCCAGGAGGCCCCGCCTGGAGGCAGACACAGAATCCCAGCAAGGAAGAAGGTGAAGGGTCAGAGAGAGAATTCCTCACTGTCTCTCATAGAAAAGTCACACCTACTAATAATAGTTTATAAATTATCAAGGGTTCATGAAGGAGGACAGAACAGGGAGGGAAGGGAAAAATGGGGAGCTGATACCAAGGGCTCAAACAGAAAGCAAATGTTTTGAGAATGATGAGAGCAATGAATGTACAACAAATGTGCTTGACACAATGGATGGATGTATGGGTTGTGATAAGAGTTCTATGAGCCCCCAATAAAATGACGAAAAATAAATAAATAAAATGATGTAATGAAAAAAAAAAAGTCACATCTCAGCTCTAAGGAGGCATCATCTGGCCTGATTGATAGGTTGGACCCACCCCTACACTTCACACAGCTTCAAGTTGACAGATAATCGTGCTAGAGACAGATAGGAAACGTTAGCCTCCCTTAATTGCCCTGCCAGCTCTGCAGTCCTTGGAGGGTGTATTTAAGGCCCTGCTGGGTTTCTTCTTACTGTCTCGGCCGCTACCGTGTTCCTATGGCTCTGACCGACTTTCTGCTCCTTGCCATCTTTGACCAGCTGCCTCCTTCCGCAGTCCACAGAGCTCACTTTTGGTCTTCTCTCGGCTTCCTGATTGGCCTCTTTTGGGGGTCTGTCTGTCTGCAGGGATTGTAAGACTCATCACAGTATGGTCCAGCAATCAGTTTAGCGATGAGAAAGGTGCTTTGTATTAGAAAGAACAGAATTTGAGATGCAGTAACCAGATAGCTAGTTCCCAATTCTGGCTATGTGTTGGAATCATCTTCCGGTACACTTGTTTAAATGCAGATTCTAGGCCCCTAGACATTCTGAATCCGACTCTCAAATGTGGGTAGCAAGGAATATATATATATATATATATATCTCCACTACCACCCCCTTTTATAACCACTCAGACCAGGTCTGACATCTGACGGGTAAAGAAACTGGAGGGTTTTTAAAGCTGTGACTCTTCTTTCTCTTTATTATTTTTTTAAATCATGTATAGATTCCCTTGTAGTCATAGCTTATAACACAAAGGAAAACCTACTATATCTGTAGTCGCACAGCATCCGAACAGGGACAATATCCCAGAACCACCTCCTCCCCTGTAGGTGAATCTTTCTTTTTCTTTTTTTAAGAAATCATTTTACTGACATACAAATGCATAGCATACACTCCAGTAGTTCGGTTAAATCAAAAAGAGCTGTACATTCATCATTGCGATCAGTTCCAGAGCAATTTCTTCCTTCTTGTGCTCATTGCTACTAGCTCCCCCTTCCCCTCCCTCCTCCCCTCCCAGTCCCCCAATAAGACATTATGCTAGTTACCAATAGAGCGACCTATCCTGGATTTCACAAACAGATAAACCCCAACACCCCCCCCCACAAAAATAAAACACCCCAAACCTTAACAACAATAACAAAATAAATCGCGGAAAAACCTCAACAGAAAAGAAAGCGGGAAATATTAAAACCAGAACAAGTTTTAAATGGGTCAAAAGGGAGATCAAATAATAATACGTTACATTTTAACCTAATTAAATCGGCCATTATCAAGTTTACACTGCCACTCACAACTTGGAGGATGGTTCATGGTCCGGCCAAGTGGACTTATCATCTTGGGACAGAATTTTATTTCACCCATCTCCCAAGTTGTGCACCTGGCAGCTGCTGCTTCTCAGGAGGCAGACCCCCCTCACCACAGGCTTCTAAGAATCTTCCATCTGAATTCTGTTGCTCCTTGGCTGAGTACTCTCAAGCGCTGTGGGCAGCTCTCCATGGTCTATGGGATTTGGTGAAAGCACTTTGGCGCTGTTGACTTGCCACACACTCTTCCTCTCTCTGGGCGTGAGTGGAGGTGGGCTAGCGAAGAGACTCTGCCACATGGAGAATCACCCCCACCTGGCCGTGACCCAGAAAATATCTCCATACTGTCTGAGACAGGCAAAGAGGGACAGGGCCACCAAAACAATCGCCCAAGGAGACACAATGGAATGTACCCGCTGGTGACAGCGCTGCTAAAATGCATCTGATGCTGAGCGAGCCCTGGAAGCGAACCGGCAGACAGGAACAGGACTGTGTGCTTTGGGGGCAGAAAATGGATGGGTTCTTTCATTCCCTATGTTAAAAAAAACAAACAAACATGTTCTATGTAGACCTCGTCAGGGAAGACCTATTTGTAAAGTTTCTCAGTATAGAAAAGACTCTTAATAAACATTTATTTTGATAAGAACAGCACTATAACACTACTGGTTAAGAACGAAAGTATTCTGATGCAGCTCAACGTGAAATCAAATACATCATTGTCAACAAGGAGACCTGTGCCTTTCACCTTGGTCTCCAGGGAGGGAGAGACGGTGGACTTGGGAGTTGGACAGACGTGGGCTGGTCTCCTGAATGCAGAGCACATTACTTCTGTGAGCTGAGGCACGGGAGCTACTCTGGGCCACAGCTTCCTGCGCTGTGCGTTAGAGATCATACGTGCGACGTGCCATGCTTTCTCTACATGTATGACTTCCTTTCATCTGAATCTAATGATGTCACTATGAAGTTCATCTTCTTGCCACAGATGAGAAAACCGAGTTGGCAGGGGAAGTAACTTGCCTGGGGCCATCTAACCAATGAAGAGCCGGGTTGGAATTTGAACCCAGGGCCCGTCTGACTCCAGGGATGCTCTCACCTTACGTGGAGCTTCTGCGCCTCGTTCAGAGGGGAACCGAGCTCACATAGCTCAAACAGGTCTCACAGTAGCCGACAGATAGTAAGCCCTTATTAACTGCTAGCTATATTATATGAGGGGGCTTCAAAAATCCCATTCTACATATACACACACATACGTTGACTCATAGCAAGCCGATAGGCCAGGGTAGAACTGCTCCTGCGAGTTGCTGAGACGGTAGCTCTTGACAGGAGTAGAAAGCCCAGTCTTTCTCCTGCGGAACTGCTGGTGGTTTCAAACTGCTGACCATGCGGATCACAGCCAACACAAAATCACCACACCACCAGGCCCATATGTTAACTTATCACTAATTGGTTGAAAGTTTATAGAGCAGGTCATCAGTTCATACACATTTTGTTTCATGTCATTGATCGCAATCACCTCAATGGAATAATATTTATTCCACTTCCTCCCTGTGTTTCCTGTTTCCAATCCCTCCTTTCCTAACCCTTTGAATTTTGTTCTTGGGGAAATGCTGCTGCTGTTTTGATCGTGTGTGTGTGTGTGTGTATGTGTGTGTGTGTGTGTGTGTGTGAATGAGGTGAGTCTTTACATGTCGGATAATCAATGTGTACTCAACAATTTAAGCTACTAATCAAACCTCTGTTATTAGCTTAGCGTACCTGCTCTCGTGGCGTCTCCTCTCCTTCTCGTGGGTTCCTATCTTCCCCTTGGCCTCAGGTAATACCTGCCAACCCTCTGGCCTGGTGTTTCTCCTTCCTGCCCTCGTCCCCCTCTTCCCGTGACCTCCAAAGCGATGGCCCTCTTTGTCTTGTTTACTTCTTCTTCTTCTTCACAGTGGTTTCACACACGATTTGTCTGTTTGTGATGGACAGGTCACTCAGGATAATGTGCTCCAGGTCGGTCCATGCTCTGAGGTGCTTTGAGGTTTCAGCAGCATCATTCGTAATTTTTAGTCATACAGAATATTCCATTGTGTGTCTATTCCCAAATCTTTTTTTTGGTGGGCATTTAGCTTGTTTCTATCTTCTTGATATTGTCAGCAGTGATGTGAAGGACAGGGGTGGGCGTATGTCTGTTCTTGTGATGGCTGTTTCTTATGTAGGGTAGATTACACCCAGCAGAGAGATGGCTGGGTAGTATGGAGTTTCTACCCCCAGTTGCTTGAGGTGGGCCCCGTGGTGACTGCATGTTGCTACAGCAGGGGATGAAGCCTCCCATCTCTCTGCATTCTCTCCAGCATTTGCTGTTTACTATCGCTTTTAATTGAACCGTCATTGATTGTCGTTGAAGGTGACATCTCATCGCTGCTTTGATGTGCATCTCTGGGATGGCTAGTGAGCGTGTGCATTTCTTCATATGTTTGTTGGCCATTTGGATGTCATCTTGGTGCTGGCAAAATTGGCTCTCCCTCGGCAGAAGAATGAAACAGGATCCATACCTTATCCCACATACAAAACAGAACTCAAGAAAGCTCAAAGACCACCTGTACATCTCAGAGCTATCAACACCCTCAACAAGTAAGTAGGGACAAAGTTAAGGGCCCTCTTGCATGGCATAAACGCATGATCAAATATAAGGAAGGAAAAACACACAGAAGGTAAAACAGATGACTGAGACCTACTAAGCATCAGACACGTATGTGCATGAAAAGACTTCATCAAAAAGGGAAAATGAAAACCCACAGAGGGGGGAAAGTATTTTGGCAATAACACTACGGACAAGGGTCTAATCTCAAAACTCTATTTTGATCTTAAGTGATAGATTAAACAATACCCAACAAAAAATTTTGTTTCTTGGTTTTAAGGGGCATTAGCTAGGGCTATTTGGAGCACTAATTCAGAAAATTGCATTTCCTCTATCTCAGGTTAGCTAACCTAACTCTACATTAAATTATCCTGACTTTTGTGTGTGTGGGTTAGCAGAATGAAGAGTGGCATGTGACATGTTCTGTGGATCATAAACTAGAGCGGAAGGGGAAAGTGGGTGCCAGTTCTGGAATCACCAGGTCAAACCTACCTAGAAACACGTCTAACATTTGAGGCACCAAAGTGCGTGGCCAGTGTTATTCCAGCCTGGAGCGCAGTTCAGTCCCAGACCTGAGTGTGGAGCGTAGAGTAAGAAAGGACTACAGTTTTGGGGTTCCATCAGTCTCTATGGAACTAGTAAGCCTGCTCTCCATAATGATGTGGGAGTTTTATTGGACATTTATCTCCCATTCTGCCCAGGATCTTCAGATGTCATCCCTATCAAAGCAGTTGTGGGGTTAGCTGGGCACCATCTATTTCCCCTCATCTCAGGGTTGTGGAGATGTTAGCGTGGTCCATCAGTCATCAGAAGAATGGTTTACATGTGTCTCTTGAGAGACCAATGAGTTTTTAAGGCCCCAGTCTCTACTTAACAAAGTAGGATGTAAAATATTATCCTTGTGGACCATGCTATCCAGTATCTATTAATTCCATTTCCCCCCTGAACATTTTGAATCTCCCTTCTATATATCAGAGGAGACAGGAGTGGGACTGTAGAGGGGCTTTGACTGGTGGGGATTTTTTGCTATATCTTGCTGGCTAGTAAGGATCTCTGCCTTCTCTCATTGCCCTCACGTCTTCTCCTTGTCTTTTCCAAGTTGTATAGTTGGACAAAGAAAACAGCCTTCCATGACGAGAGCCAGAGATGAGCACGGACTTCAGATGGCATGAGGTCACCCTAAGGTAATAAAAATGATTGGAATGAACACACAGGGACTATGCCTTGATTCCTCACTCTTCACTTCCATCTTAAGCCAAGAAAAATTAAGATGCCAAATTGAATTTTTGCTCTATTTATTTCAAAATTATGCTTGCCTTCTGTCAGATGCAGATATCTAATGGCTTCTCCTTCCCCTAGTGGGGGAGACAGATTCAGAAAGGATCTGTCTGGAACTGCGCCTGGGCCTTTCTAAATGCCCGTTTTATTCGATGACCTGTGGAGTCTGCTCTGAGGCTATATGGATTGTTTTTCTAGGTGCTGTTAATGCTCCATAGCTTGTGGCCCCGTTAGTAATTCTCCAGGTTAAGTTCTTCCTAGGGCTTCCGCAGTAGGTTGATGAGCTGTGGTTTTACGCTCCTGGACAGACAACACATTTTGAGTCATCTGTTTCTGAGATACCAGAGCCTCTTGGTCATTGTGGCTGTCATCAGAACCAGGAGTCGGTATCTTGTTCTCTTATTTAAGGCAACGAACCTGTATGTCACCAGGTAGAGGGACTGGAGTTTTCTAAGCATTTCCCATGAGAACACAACTTAAACAACATACAAAGTGAATCATGTATCCAGGCAATCCCTCTGACCCCATAAGCCTATCTCTGCAAATTTATAATTATATCCAAAAAAGAAAACGCTATGTGCCTGACCTGGCCAGCATATTGTGAAAGTGTTAAATTTGAAGATTGTACTTCTTATCTGCTCCCTGAAAGATTTACAGCCTCACAAACTGCTGTTTAGGGTTGCTATGGGGTGGAATCGGCCGGATGGCAGCGAGTGTTTGGGTTTATACTATAATACTGGAAAATGCCTGTGCTAGCTACTAGGGTGACACAAACAACCTGACATCTCCATCACATGACGGTGAGCATGTAATCCTCATTCAGGCATTTGCAGATCAGTTGTGTTTTAGCTAATTTAGTCGAGCTTTGCTTCAGGCCATGAATTGGGTTCCAGTATGTTTCAAATGTGTCTTTTCCTGCTGCAGCAGAAGGGCTATCCAAGGCACATTCCTCTCGGGGCAAAGGCAGAAGCCCCAGAGAGCACACTCAGTGCTGGACACATGTAAAGACTCAGTATACATCACAGCTACTAACGTTCCATTGCCCAAATCAAGACGAATGGCCAAGTCCACATCAAGGTGGTCAGAAAACATGCCACGGCTCTAATGTGAGGAACTACAAAGGGTATAAATATAGGAAGGGGTAAAGCATTGCGAACAATGATACAACCGACAAAAATACCTTGAAAATTGGCTCCAAGGAAGGAAATAAAAACATGCACAGGTGGGTGCATAAGCAAATGTGGTGGTGAAAGCTGATGGTGCCTGGCTATCAAAAGATGTGGTGTCTGGGGTCTTAGAGGCTTGAAGATAAACAAGCGGCCATCTAGCTGAGAAGCAACAAAGTCCACATGGAAGAAGCACACCAGCCTGTGTGATCATGAGGTGTTGATGGGATCAGCTATCAGGCATCAAAGATACAAAACAAAAAATCATATCAATGGGAATGAGGGGGAGTGCAGAATGGAGACCCAAAGTCCATCAGTAGTCAATTGGACACCCCTTATCAGATGGGCCACAAGGAAAAGACAAGCCAGTCAGGGTGCAGTGTAGCACTGATGAAACTTACAACTTTCCTCTAGTTCTTTAATGCTTCCTACCTCCCCCCCACCCCCAATATCATGACCCCAATTCTGTCTTACAAATCTGGCTAGACTAGAACATGTATACAGGTACAGATAAGAGCTGGCACAATACAGGGAATCCAGAACAGATAAACCCCTCAGGCCCAAAAAGGGGAGCAGTGATACTAAGCGGGGGAGAGCCAATCACAATAATCATTGTATGACACAGCCCCCTTCCAGGGGGACAGACAGCAGAAAAGTGGGTGAAGGGAGACAGCAGTCAGTGTAAGACATGAAAAAAAAAATCAAGGGGACATGGGGGAGGGACGGTAGAGAGGGAAGGAGAAAATGAGCTGATACCAAGGGCTCAAGTAGAAAGAAAATGTTTTGGAAGCGATAATGACAACATATGTACAGGTGTGTTTGACACATGGATATGTGCATAGATTATGATAAGTAAGACACCCTCCGTAAAATAAAGAATAAATTAAAAAACATGCACAGGATACAGAATTGATTCACAACTTGACCATAATGATGTAAATGTTTTATATATCAATAATAAAAATAAATAAACACAATTGAAAAAAGTATGTCCAGGTAACAGGATGTGAAGAACTTTTTATTTTGCCTTTTTTAAAATTTCTGCTACTTAGAAGCTTCATACAGAAAGCAAACATTTTTAATTAGTTATTTCATTAAACTGGTTACTGTATATACTCAAGTATTAGCCAACCTGAATATCAGCTGAGGCACCTAATTTTACCACAAAAACTGCATTAAAAATGTGCAGAAAAACTCGGTTTATACTCGAGTATATATGATACTTTACTCATCATAATAAGGTTCTGTACGAAAAAACTATAACTCTTTTTCCCTTAAGAAGAATTCTAAGTACAACCAAATTAGAAAATTATTTTTTTTCTCCACCAGTTCCTAATCTCATACTCAAGGCTAACCAACATGCATTCCTATGGACCTTTACCTGTGCCTGCTTCCTCATGAACGGCCCCGTTGCCTTGACGAGTCTGTCTGCTCATTAGCGTCGCAGCCTTGAAGGTGGCACTGGCCTCTTGGACATTCATTTGACATGCATTTCACTGAGTAAGAACATTGCCCATAGTAGGGCTCCTATTATCTGAAAAGAGCAAGTCAGTTCCACACATATTTCCCGAGGTCCTGCCAGGTACCAGACATCGTGCTAGTAGATTTGGGAGCAGTGGCTAACTTATCCCCAAGGCGCTCAGTCTAATTGGGAGAGAAATTTGTACGTATGTGTTTTAGGGAAAGAACAGAAGGGTTCAATGATTCTAGAGCCTAGTGGCAATTAGGATAATCAGGACAGCCTCTCATGAGTACCCGTGCCCAATTCCCACTACCAGAAACGAAGATTTCACTGGTCTGATGTCAGGTCTGATCGCTCACCTTTTTTAAAGCTCCCGGTGACTATAACATCCAGGCAGGGTTGAGAACCACTGGGGTGGTCATTCTATTTGAACTCTGAGCTATTTGACTAGACTAAGAAATTGATGAAGACTCTCAAATCCAATATTTAAACTCATTCTTTAAAAAAATAAATATGATCATACCCAAAATGTCTACTACACGTGAAGAGTTTAAATACGAAAGCGTCTGGAGTTTCTTACTCCAGTCTCCAGCCCTGTCCATTCTGACTCTTCAAACAATGTTTTATAAAACGCACAAGAAATCCAAATCCACAGCCAGGCAAGTCGATTTCAACTCATAGCGACCCTACACGGGGTTTCCAAGCCTGTCCGTCATTTACAGGCACCAACAGCCGCGTCTTCTCCCAGCGAGCCCCTGGTTTGGGTTGGGGGTAGCAGGGATGCACTGAAGATACGTGAGCAGGAGGCTTTATAAAATAAGCTTCTCTATTTTAGTAGAGCCTCTCTGGTGACCGGAGGAAGGCTGGATCAGATTTAGGGAAACTGAGAGTGGAGATCCAATGATAAGCGTGCTGTGAATTCCCAGGGGATGTGAATTAGGCGGGGGGAAAGACAGGGACACTGCAAATAGAGGAGGGAGGTCCGCTGAACAGGGTTCTGTGGCTTCAGGCCATGCTGACCATACTTCCAATTCCAATTCGCTTGTAATAAATCAAAAGGAATCGCTGCCGGCTGCTTGGGCGTCGTGTCCCTGCCCTTTCTAGCTTCCTGTGTCAGCTGCAGGATGTTCAGAAGGCTGCCCTCTTTTCATAAAACAGGTAGAGGTATTTCGTGGCTCTGGAGGCAAAGCAGAGTCTGTGACATCTCTCCGACAGTGTACTTTCTGGACTAATGCCAAACACAACATTCCTCTGGAGGCCTGCAAACTTCTGAAGACTGTCTAGCACAATGTGACTTCCTCCAACCCCAGAAGCCCGACTGAACACAGTAGTCACTGCTCCATCGCTCTCAGTTAATCCCATTGCTTTTTGCAGCGCAAGTTCGTAACGTTGTCTATCCTCCTCTCTCTTGCACAGAATTGCTACATCGTTGGGCATGTAGCCACCCTGGAATAGACCATGACATCTTTCTGCCACGGAGTTCACGATCTGTTCTTCTGACACTCCGGTCTCTGTCTCACACCCCCCCAGCAGAGCCTGGGCACCCACTGCTTCCTCAAAGGCGGCTTCCTGGAACAAGGCCAGTGCCTCTGGGGACATGTGGTGAGGAGGATTCCCTTGGACCCTCTTCATTTCCTCTTTCATGACCATTGCTATTTCCAGGGCACAATGGATCCCCTGGACAATTTTCCGAGGAAACTGAGCTGACGGAGGGGGAAGGCCGCTGACATCGACATTATGGACCTGGAAAGGGTCCAGAAAAATCCAGAGAATCCCCCGCTGAAGGTTTTCACTTCCAGCCCCCTTCCCCTTCGGATGGGTGATATTCTTAGCCTTCGTGTACCAATCATCATATCTACTGCAAAAATTCTCCGTTTCATCCACTACTATGTGCTTCGTCATTGGGAACTTTCCGTGCACAAACATTTTCCTGGTCACTGCTTGGCAGGTGGTTTGTTGGCTGTAAGAATAAGAGAAAACAGGCATTGAGGTATAGAAATAAAGGGGACAAGCTTGCCTGAGCTGTCATTAAAGACCAAGTCTCATCTGGAGGCTGATTCATTAAGCAACTCAGTCATTTCCGGAATGCTACAAAACTGCTCTCCGTACAAGTTTTCCGACCGATGGGATCTATAAAATTACTCTTTGGAGTAATCTGGTTAAATCTCTATGCAAAACTTTTGAAATGAACCCAGCTAGGGTTTAAATTTTTTTTTTTTTAATGAGTACCCCGTTTCTGCAGCTTGATATTCCTCAAAGGTCTTTCTCATTTAGAGGAAGTCTCAGCAGTAACTCACATGTTACCACCGTTTTTCACTCTGCCCTTTTTAGTGCTGAAGAGTAGCCACCCACAGGCAGATCCTAGTTAAGAAACACACGAGAAGTAAGCACTCTCGACCAACGTCGACTTCCCCACTCACTTCTGGTACAAAAACCAGGGTGCATTCTCATGGAAAGCCGCTGGAGATTCGGGTGAGGCCATCACCAAGCGGTTGCTGAGTTCATTCCATGTCGGGGAGGGTAGCAACTCGATAGGCTGACTGGATTGTGTGTGTGTGTGTGTGTGTGTGTGTGTGTGACTGCATTTGTTTCTTGCCTCCTCTCATTTGAACCCAATTGATATCTCTCAGTGTTACAGAGTCCCTAATTTTAACAGTCTAGTGCTTCATCAATGCACTCCCCACCCGAGTCCCTCTGACACAGGCAGTTCCTGAGAAATGTAATTCCCTAGGCCCTGAGTTGTAATTACTGATTTTTTTTTTCTTCCTCCAGTTCGGACTGTGTTGGATCCCAAAGAAAAGTATTAATTTGTAGCCATCTCTGTATCTCCTTCGTATTAGGGGCTCCCTGAGCATTTGCTGAACTGAATGGCCTTGCGTTTAGCTATAAATCACAACAAAGAACTAAGATCTCAACACGGTTGACAAGGTCCTTGGCCATCAGGGATCCGCCTCCTTTCCCACCTCCTCACCTGCTCCATAGTCATACTCAGTCTCTCCTCCACATAGCCCTACCACTTTGGGTCCTTTGTTTTCCCTGCCTTCGAATTGGATGTGCCCTTTCCTAGGAAACTTGCCCCATTTTATTAACTTTTGCTACTGGCTTCCTGAGAGTGAGTCCAAGGGCCGTCTCCATTAGGGGCATGCTAATCAACCACCGTCCATCTTAAATTCACGTGACTGCATCTTCCATATGGTCCCATCTAACACTGTCTCACACAGTGGCTAGCATAGAAAGATGATCAAAAGTGACTCATGAATAAATCCTTAAATGAAAAATCTAAGTAAACCTGCCTCCATTTGATGAGTTGTGTCACAACCCAATTTTTTCCTGCTAAGTTGAATGCTAACGATTTAGATCAGAAGCAAATCTACATGTTTCCTCAAAGCGTTCACTCAGGACAAGTCAAACCAATGAAAATACTTTAAAAACAAAAGCAAATTAGTATTGAATACAAATTCCAGTAAACCCAATGTCTATGAATGGAAACACTCTATGACTTCAAAGCATTGCGTATCAAGAAAAATATGTTTAAGCAAGAGAGATTGATTTGAACGTTTCTTAAATTTAATATCACAGATTGTGGAAAACAAACCACCCAACATGTCCAGTTCTAGAAATTTAAAGCTATACCTATATGCACGCTTGGAGTGTGATTTGTGTGTGTGTGTGTGTCTATGTGTGTGGAGAGAGATTTAAGCCTGAACACTATAAATTGCTTGTCTCTAACTCAACTTCCCAATCAGTTGTACATGTGTACATTGTAAATATGTCTAAGTGCATGTAGTTAGCTAAGACGGGGCAAAGCCTCAAACTGCAAATACAAATCACTTGGGTGATGCTGTGGAGAAGACAAAATGTATCTGTTGTATGAACTTGTTGAAACTCTTACGCCACAAAATCCTTTAAGGTGTCGCTTTCACAGATGTAGAGGATCTCTTGCGGTGCGCAGTGGAACCAGTTCTTAATTTTCTCCATCATCCTGACGGCGAGGGCAGTTCTCCGGGTTCCGGGAAAGCAGTGGACGGACAGTTGTCGTGTCTCCTGCAGGCTCTCGGAAAGCAGCTCACACTGCTCCTCTATGAGCAAGTTGGAGAACTCGCATCCCAGCCGGGCGCTCAGGAAAGACCTGGAGCCCAAGGAGACGACCACGAGGGCCTGCAGCAAGTCTTCCATCTCTTCCCGATTGGCAAGTCGGTAGGTGTGGGGGTAGTGCACCGGCTCCTCGGGGGACGCCGACTGGGGTCTGGTCAGGTGCATCAGCTTGGGAATGACGCACAGCTTCCCTGTGTAACCGCCCACAGTTTCCAGCTTCCACTTTAACTCACGAGCCGTGTTCCGGGCGTATTCAAATCCTCCGACCCACCGGGGATCTTGCAAGATCGTGTAGAGCACCAGGGGCCTGTTCACTGCTACCAGAAGCGCGTCACACAGGACGCCCTGCGCTTCCTTTAAGCCGACATCACCAGCCCAGCTTCTGGAAAATATTACCAGCCCCCCTGAGCAAGCATGCAGCTGTGTCTTCAGTAATTCCTCCAGGCCCTCGTGACTGGAGAATAGCTTCTTGCAGAGGGCCTCTGGCTTAAATTGTATCTCTTCCCGTGGCACTGAAAATTAGAACAAATGCACGTTACCAAAAACGTACAAAAGGCAATCGATGCGGAAAAGCCGCTCGATAAGATTCAGCGTGATGAAAACGCCGAATAATGTAGGAGCAGAGGGTAACTTCTTCAAAGGAATCAAGGCTATATGTCAAAATCTTAATGGGGAGAAACTGAAACATCCCCTCCCCCAACCTCCTGTGGGAATCAGACAGTATTTCCCCTTATCACCACTGTTACGTAATACACTCCTAGACGGTCTTAGTCAGAGCTATAAAACACCAAAAAGGTATCAAAGAGACCCAAAGAAGAAGCAAGACTCTGTTTTGCAAGGGGCATCAGCCTATAGATAGAAAGCTCCAAAGATTTAATGAAAACAATTTGCTGGAGCTAATTGAAACATTTGGCAATCTAGGTATGAAGATGTCGGAGACAATTGATCTATGGTTTGTAACAAGAGTTGCAAGAGCCCCAAATAAAATGATAATAAAGAAAATGACTGAAGATGGATTTAAATACCTAAATATAAACCCTATAACCCTATAGCAATCATCAATGAATAAATAGGTAAAAACTCCAGGGCCCTAAACAAGCGGGCATGCATGACCAAACATAATGAAAAATGCCCATACCACAGGAGACGAAATAGAGGACCGGGCCCTTCAAAAAATACAAGATGTATGTCCATCAAAAGATTCATCAAAAGATTGAAAGGAGAACTCACAGACTGGGAAAAGAATATTTGGCAATGCTATCTCAGATAGAGGGCTAATTTTTAAAAATCTATAGAAAACTACAATGCTTTAATTAAAAAAACACCCACAAATAACTTAATGAAAACTGGGCATCAGACATGAATAGACAATTTACTAAAGCGACATACAATCATAGGAATAAATACTCATGAGCACTAGCCGGAAGAGAAATAAATATTAAAACAGTGATGAGATGCCACCTCACACCGACAGTCTTCAGAAATTTAGAAAGAAAATAGTAAGAGCAGGAGAGGCTGTGAAGCCACTGGAGCTCACTCTCTGCTGGCGGGACAGCAGCGCGGTGCTTCCCGGGGCAAATGAGAATGTGGGAACCATATGATCCTGCCATCGCTCGACGTGGTCTGAACCCAAAGAAGGAAATAACAGAACATGCCCCATGCGAATCGCAGCAATTTCTCTACTAGCTCGAAGCACGCCATCTGCGGAGGCATCGTAAACAAGCTCCAGTAGTACCTACACACAGAGGCTGCAGTTTCCTTTCCCATCAGATCTAAACCCTGGTCTGAGTGGTTATAAAAGGAGAGAAAGAAAAACTGAAGCTGACTTCAATTCTTTTGTGACACGCCAGCTAGTTTCCAAAAACAACAACAAAACAGACGCAAGTGTCCTGTAAGGTTTCCTGGTGCAATGCCACCGGAAGAAAATTCCCGAAGCTATAAACTACGGCTTCCTTGTCTTCACGGGGAAGACATCCCCTCTGCAGGTTCCAGAACTGAGAGCAAAAGGGGTCATTTCTGGTAACATCACCAGGAATCAGCCTTCCCAGACTTCCTCTTGGAATCCTTTCTTCAACCGCACGTGGCCTACTTCTCCTTCCTGTAAAAGGTCTTTTGTGTGAACCGGATGCTTTTGTGGAACTAAGATTTCCTTTAGAGGAGTGATTAATAACCAAGGATAGTTTGATTTTTCAGGGGCCATCTGGCAACTTCTGGAGCTATTTCTAGTTGCCATAACTGGAAGGATGCTAAAACATCCAGAGATGCTTTTCAAATATCCCACACTGCACAAGACATCGTCCCACCACAACTCAAAACAAAACATTTGGCCCAATGTTAACAGTGCCAAGGTTGAGGAACCTCGACTTCAGAAGTTCAATGGGTCCCATGGCTTTTTCAGAGTTAGGAAGTCACAGGGTCGTCCTTTTATTGCGGAAGAAATGCCCAAGTCCTAAGGAATTCTCAGACTGCTTAAACTTGGAGACTGGAGTAGCTGGAAGCCCAGCAGCAGCAGCAAAGAGGAGTTGAAAATACAACGGAGCCTTGAAGATGATCAAACAAGGGTCCACCCGATTCCTTCAGGACAAGTATCTCCAAGTCCTATGTTGGATCTGACCTAGGGAGGAAAGTTCCGACTGGCTGCCACCAATTTCTCCCCCATTTAATTTTAGCAAAGAAAAGCCCTCCACTGAAATAAAAAATGAATACCTGGAAACGAACGCCGTTGCAGAGACACCTTGAATTCCAGGACTTTCGTGGGGTATCTCCAGGTTCTGAGCGCCAACGGAGCTGGCGAAATCAGGGGCGAGGTGTCGGCTGTGGCCCAACTGGAAGGAGCTAAACAAACACATGGAAAGTTGTTTCAGACAAGAAACAAAACAAAAGAACTCCCTCCTGGCTCTTTTACTGAGAACACGTGCCGGGCATCTCACACTCCCCATGCCTCCGACAGCCCACGTATGTCCACTCCCTGCGTGGCTCTTCGTGAGCAAGTCATTTCACGTGTGTGTCATTCAGCAGTGAGTTGGCGATTGCCGTGATTCCCTTCAGCTCCTCTAATATTCTGAGTCTACGTCCGCGCTCAGAGGGGCAGCAAAGGTTCAGCACAGTAGACCAGGCAGCTTCTAAGAGTTCGTAGAGATGGGCAGTGGGAGGTGGGTGAGGGGAGATGCCGGGCAGTGTAAGATAAGATAAAACGATTATTTATAAACTAGTAAGGGTGCAGGGGAAAGGGGGGAGCTGGGAGGGAGGGGGAGGGAAAAAAGGAAACCGAGCTGATTCCAGGAACCCAAGTGGAAGGCGAATTTTGAGAATGACGAGGGCAACGAATGTATAAGGGTGCTTTGCTCATTGATGTATGTATGGATTGTGATAAGAGTTGTATGAGCCCCAATAAAATGATTTTTTAATAAAAAAAAGAAAAGGGGAAAAAAAAGTTACCACAAGTGAGGATCAGTGGAAAATAAAGATACAGTCAGTAACATATCTCCTTAGCCAACAACAACAACAACAACAACAACAAAAGAGTTCGTAGAAAACTTCCCTTCCCTTCTCTTTTGGGGTGGATTTAAAAAATTATTTTATTGGGGGCTCTTACAGTTCTTATCACAATCCATACATAAATCCATTGTGTCAAGCACATTTGTTGCCATCATCATTTTCAAAACATTTTCTTTCTACTTGAGCCCTTGGTAGCAGCTCATTTCCCCGCCCTCCCTCCTTCATGAACCCTTGATAATTTATAAATTAATATTTTTTTCATGTCTTACACCAACTGTTGTTTCCCTTCGCCCACAGTTCCGTCGCCCTGGGAGGGGGGTTATATGTCGATCATTGTGATCAGTTCCCCTTTCTCCCCCTTACCTTCTCATTCAGTTTTCCCCGACTTTTTGAAGTCCCCTGGGATAGCTGCGTATAGTGTTTAAGGGGTCCCTGGGTGGTGCCAATGGGTAAGAGCTTAACTGGTGGTTTGAGCCCACTCACAAGGCACCCCAGAGATCAAGCCGCAGCCTCGAAAGTGTGATGGAACCTAGTTCTCCTCGGCCCACATGATTGCCACGGGAGTCAATCAACTCAAGGGCAACTAACAACGACAACAGTTGTTTAAGTCGCACGCAAGGTTCAGATGGACTAGAAAGTGGCAGGGTCTCTGTGTGTGTGTGTGTGTGTGTCCGTCTGTCTGTCAATCTGTGCCTGTGTCTGTGCTCATGAAAGAGAGCCTGGGGGTAGGGGGGGGGGAGATTATCAAGTTAATTAAGGACAAGAGAAGAACAATCCAATAAAGTCATCTAGTCACGCCCCCACGCGCTCACTCAAGCTTCCTTTCCTTTCAGCTTTGGGACACAGTGCCCTGGAAGGCACTAGGTTTATGAGCTGAGTTCTGCCTGTACGTCCTTTATGGGTGGCTAGCACCCACCAGGGCATTTCAGGCAAAGCAGAAGGGAAGGGGTACACGAGGCGTGGCTCTGCCCCACTGCCATCTGGGGCTCAGCAGCTCCTTTTTCATCCTTCCCTCGACCCCGCAACCGCCCGCGAAGCGGTGCCCCAGCCCAGCGGTGAGTGGTATTAGCTCTCACCACACTTAAACATAAGTGAAAAAGAATTGGAATTTTTGGTCAACAATACTTCCCTTGGGAAAAAGCTTAGGGAAGAGTCCTTTAAAAAAAAGTTTCTCTACACTATCATCTTTAGGACACGGCTCATGATGAGCAACCTTTGACTGGCATAGTCAGTTGTTCGTGTCCCTAGGGACTGCAAACATTCTGAGGAAAAGCTGTCTTTCACTCCTTGATGGCGAATGGGCCGCTATCACCTTCCGAAAGTGGACTAGAACCCAATCACTCCGTGACCCCAAAGAGCTCATCCCTGGAGTCACTGGAAACGTAAAGGCACTAGCAAAGGACTCTTCGCTAGCCAACCTACTGGACAAAGATGCGTCAAAGATGCGTGGAGGAGGGGGTTCTTCGTGCCCCCTGGCCAGTGACTGTGCTCCCATTTTACCTGGCTGAGAACTGAGCATCCGAGCTACCCAGGGCTCGGTCATCAGCCTCGTCACAGAATTGTCCCTCAGGATCCAGGAATCCGGGGCGTCCGCAAACACCGCACAGCAGAAGGCCTCCACTTGTACCACACAGACATAGCCGTACAGGACATCCTGCTGATACACATTCAAAATTTTCGTCGTGAAATTCACCTTTGGCTTCTCAGGGCAGAAGTGGAATGTGGTCAGCTTCTCGATGCACTTGTCTATTTCATTTTTCAGTGATCCAGGGTTTATTTTCTCCTTCTTACAGCCAAAGACCTCTTTGCTTTTATCATCCACCCCGATGATGACGTAGCCCCCTTGGGTGTTGGCGAAGGCAGAAACATAGCGAGGCAGCATTTCCTTCACCTGAGGCACAATCTTCTTGGTGGTGAACCTTTTGAACTCGACGTGGATTGACTCCGTAAAGTTGAGTTTCTCCTTATACACGAGCTTGTCCCTTGTAAAGAATGCCAAGGCCGATGCCTTCATATCTTCTTCTTCCTCAACGCACCTGTCAGGAGCTCTCTGCGAGTGCAGCTCCTTCACCCTTGCTCGTCCGCACTGCTTCTCTCGGAGAAACTCCAGGGCACTGGGGGGGCTCAGGTTGATGGCGGACGTCATGTCCCTCTGATACAAATTGGTCTGCAGGCTGCAGATCCGGAGGGGGACCCGGGAAGCATCCGGGTTCCACGACTTCACAAAAATCAGAAGATGGTGTCGCTGCTGCATGTAGTCAAGGTATTTCTGAGAGCCCGAAGGGAGGAGCTTTTGAAAAGAAGTCTCCAGATCCTGCCCCAGTCCATGGCGGCGGTAGCTGTACGACTGATCGTTAGTCTCCGCCTTGATGACGCCCCCTCCCGAATTCAAGAGGGCACAGACAGCTTGGGTGATTTTAGAGTTCTCTGATCTTTTCAAACAGGTGTTGGTCATCTTCTTCCGGTTCTCTTCTCCAAAAGTCACTGCGCCGACCTCGAGAACTCTCTCGGGGTAGGGTGTGCCCAGATCGCCTCGGCGACACTCCATTGCAGCTCTCTGAGCTGGAACACCCTCAGGAAGGCGGCCCTGCTGAGGGATAAATCAGGACAGAAGTGTTGTTTCTGCATTGACAGCAATTATTCCGGAAACTGCGATCGCTTCTTCAGAGTATTTGAGATACACTTTGGGGCAGTAGAAAATAACATCCATCTTTCTGACCATACTACCTTTCAGGTCATGCCTTCCCTCCCTGTGGGAAACAGAGTGCACGCGGATACATTTGTTATTCTCCTATGTGAAGAAGCCTGCAGCCAGGATTCTGGGATGGAAGGTGGCCTTCCCACTTGTGAGTGAGAGATTTGTCTCAATCACATGCTCATAATTAATATTGATCCCCACAATATCCTCTCATGATCGTGCTGCCTTAAAGTTACCTCCTACAAGCACAGGGCTGATGGTGATCTAGGCAGCAGCTTTACCTGTAGGAACAGACATGTGCTATTGCTCTCCTAGCTCAGGGGGCTATCACTCCCCTTACCTGCCCCGGCACTGGTGTTAGGGTACTCTTCCAACGAATTCAAGGACCTTAAGGGTTAGGGTACAGCCCACCCTGTTATGTATGTGGATACCTGTAATTAGGGGGGTTTGCCCACCACCCCCTCCAAGAGTATATAAGCTGTTGTTGGAAATATAATCTCTCTCTGCACAGAGCTGGCTCCTGAAGTCGTGGCTGAGGTGAGCCCTTGCGTGCTTTGTCTTCTCTGATATCTCTATCATCTACCCCTTAATTACACAACCACCCACTTGGACCCATTTGTATGTGGAGGCTGGCACCCTACACTTCCCTGGACCATCTAATAAAAATGTCCGGTGTTGGAAAAAGAACAAAAATCATCTCAGACAACGTGGTTTTCCAACAACTTTGCTGGCATCTTTCGCCCTCCTGACATGAACTCCCCTAGACACAGTATGGCGCTCAGAGAACAAGGACAGGGGTTAGTTAGCACAAGAGTCGGAGTCAACTATTCGGGAATATGCAGAAGTCTGAACCCTAAATGTGACATAGAAGATGGTGCTGTAAAACATGGCATTCCTTAGGAGCGGGTTTCTACTTTTAGAAAGCTTTAGCCGACGTTGCACTCTGCACATTCTAAGTTTTCTTTTTAATTTCCTAATTAATGTACTTTTTTCCCCTTTAAAAATCATTTTATTGGGGGCTCATCCAACTCTTATCTCAATTCATCCATCCATCCATTGTGTCAAGCACATTTGTTGCCATCATCATTCTCAAAACATTTCCTTTCCACTTGAGCCCTTGGTATCAGGTCTTCATTTTCCCCCCTCGTTCCCCTCTCCCTCGTGAACCCTTGATAATTTATAAATTGTTATTATTTTGTCATATCTTACTCTGTCTGACATCTCCCTTCACCCACTTTTCTGTTGTCCGTCTCCCAGGGAGGAGGTTATATGTAGATCCTTGTTGTTCTAACAGCTCAGGAGACTGTCACTGCCCCCCCTTTCTACCCCACCCTCCCTCCACCCTCCCAGTATCGCCACTCTCACCACTGGTCCTGAAGGGATCATCCGCCCTGGATTCCCTGTGTTTCCAGTTCCTATCTGTACCAGTGTCCATCCTCTGGTCTAGTCGGATTTTTAAGGGAGAATTGGGATCATGATAGTGGGGCATTCTTCTAAGTTTAAAAGCATATCTCATCATAGATAGTGTAATATGTGGGAACAGTTCTGTTCCTGCCTCCTAGGAGCTTTAGCCTCTGCTGTGGGAAAGCTATGATCCAGAGGAGACCTGGAAAGGGACAGGCAGCTTCGGAGCAAGGACATGGGACTATGGTCAGCTCCCATCTCCAGGTTCCTGTTTTCTTGGACAGACCAGGGAAGAGCAAGCTGAGCTGAAATGAGGGCTCAGAGACACAGGGTTCCGGAAGAAGGCCCTGGCCTACTAAGCGCACGACAAAAATATTTCCTCACCTAAATCAAAATCCTTCCTCCAGGGGCAGAGAACTCATTTCTTCTCCGTGATAAGGACAGAGCCAGGCGCCTAGGGCGTGTTGTTGTTCATACACACCCAGAGGGAGCAAGCTGCTATCTGCGGGACACTACCCTCCTCCTCTGACATGACATGGTTTGAGCTGCCGTCTCACTTACTCCAGGTGAACTACAAATAACCTAAGGCACGCAAACAAACTCACAAGAAGATTCTGAGGCGGCGTGACCCGAAGGGCAGGGTAGAACTGCCTGCCCCCTGGGAGGTTCTGAGGCTGCAAACCTGGATGGGAGCAGAAAGCCTCATCTTTCTTCCCTGGAGTGGCTGGTGGGTTCGAAGCACTGACCTTTTGGTTAGTGCTCTAGCTCTTTAACCACTGCACTACGAGAACTCCTTTAGAACCACTTGGGGAATTGTTTATTTTGCTTTCAAATGGAACCATGTCCTGTAACCAAAACCAAACCCACTGCCACCAAATCTATTTTGACTCAAAGCAATCCTACAGGACCGAGGAGGGTTCCATTGGGCTCCAAGCCTGCAATCGTTAGGGGGAAAGACCGCCACTTTATTCTCCCGGGAGAGGTGGAGGAGTGGGGCTTCCAATTGCAGACATTTGGTCAACACTCTTGCACTTGAGCCTCTGCACTACCAGGGCTCTTGCAAGCGTCTCTTAAAGGTACATGGATAGATGGTATTTGATGCTCCTTTGGGGAAAAAAAACTAAACAAAACACTTGTAGTAATATTCTTTTCATATTATAGAATCACAGAGTTGGGAGGGACGTTAATCACAGAGTTGGGAGGGAACATCCAGCAATCCATCTGATTCATAAATCCCTCTATAATATTCCCAACTTCCAACAAATTGCCATTCAGCAGCTGCTTGAATACCTCCAGCAACAAGAAACTCACTGCCTCTAAAAGTAGCCTTTTCTCTGTCCCAACAGCTCTGTTAGAAAGGTGTCTCTTAGTTTGAGCTATCATTTGTCTCCCTGTGGCTTCCACCCACAGAAGAAGCTGATGCGAACGAGCACACCCTGTGGACCCACGACTTCCCGAGGCTGCTTGAAGGTCTCGGTATGCTGATAACAGTGACAATAAATGCTAGTTTTCTGAGATTCTAACTCCATATGAGCAATCTTTTCACACTTTCCAGAACTTCTCACTTACAAGTTTCCGCTTAGCTACTGTTTTACTAGGCCCTTTATACCCCAGATTCCACATGAGATTTAAAAATATATTATTATTATTTTACCTGATGTGTGTGCTTTTCCAGTTGCTGTTGAAGTTTCACATCTGACTTTGGTCTGAATGTTTGCCTTCTGTCACAACCCCTGTTGCCCTTCGATATCAGCCTGGGAGGAGCAGGAACCCTGCCAGACTCTTCAAGCCTCTGTAACACTGACCCACTGAGGAAGCCTGATAAGGGCTCAGCAAATGACTGGACACTTTCGCAGGCCAGGGGCTGGGCCCAGGGAGTAAACGAGGGGTACTGGGAGCGTTTGGGGCTTGTCCAGCCAGGAGTTAATGCTGAGCTTACCATCTTTCATGAACTGAGCATTGTTTTCATATACTCCTATGAGCATCTATTGATTTGGTTCATTTTAATTTGATTTGCAAAGCTTTACATAATTTCTATAGTAGACTGTCCTGTACATATTCATTGTGAGCAATCTTAACTTATTTCACTACTTTTCAGATTGCTCGCTCCGGTACTTACTTTTTCCCTCTTTAAATACAGCACTTTATTTGGTTATTGAAGAGCCACGGAGGCATGGTGGGTTACACATGGTGCTGCTAACCTCAAGGTGGGCAGTTCAAAACTGCCAGCTGCTCCTTGGGGGAGGGGAAGAAGAGGCTGTCTACTGTAAAGAGTTATAGTAAACCATTTTATTTATTTATTTATTTTTCTTCTTTTACATTTTATTAGGGACTCAAACAACTCTTACCACAATCCATACATATACATACATCAATTGTATAAAGCACATCCATACATTCCCTGCCCCAATCATTCTCAAGGCATTTGCTCTCCACTTAAGCCCCTTGCATCAGGTCCTCTTTTTTTTCCCCTCCTCCCTCCCTCTTCCCCCCTCCCTCATATGCCCTTGGTAATTTATACATCGTTGTTTTGTCATATCTTGCCCTATCCGGAGTCTCCCTTCCCCCCTTCTCTGCTGTCCCTCTCCCAGGGAAGAGGTCACATGTGGATCCTTGTAATCAGTTCCCCTAGTAAACCATTTTAAAAAGAGTTACAGTCTTGGGAACCCACAGGGGCTGTTCTATCTTGTCCTATTGGGTTGCCATGAGTCAGAATTGACTGGATGGCAGTGGGTTTGGTTTTTGCCTTGGGCCATATCCTATCCTTGCCACTTGCCTGTGAACTCCAACCACAAGTGCTCACGACACTGCGAGGGAGCAGAGCAAAGACTGGGGGCTCAGAAGAGGGAAAGCGTGGTCAGCTGGTGGGATGGGAGTACTACGTGATTCTGGCAGTGTCCTCAGGGGAGACGGGGAGAAGAGCAGGCCAGGAGGAAGCGAGGCCAGAGAGGGGAGGCACAGGGAAGGGAAGCAGGGTGCTGATTGACTTTCATCCTCTTTTCCCAACTTCTCTTCCTGTTGAACTTCCCAGAAAAATGCTCTCAGGTAAGGGGCTTGGTGGGAAGACCACAAGAGATTTTTCATTTAATTTCATTTCCTTGTTTAAAAACAAGTTTTCCTATATTCTAAATTGGGCTACAATAAACATGAATTGTTTTATCATGAAATACAGTTGAATGGAAAATTAAACAGACAAGCTTCTGTTGTCTCCTTTAGAGATGGCAGATCCTAATCCCAGGAATCAGCAAACATTATGTTACAAAGAAAAAGTCTGTTTGGAAAAGTGGGTGAAGGGAGACGTCGGACAGTGTAAGATATGACAAAATAATAATAATTCATAAATTATCAAGGGTTCATGAGAGAGGGGGTTGGGGGGAGCAAGGAGGGAGGGGAAAATGAGGAGCTGATACCAAGGGCTTAAGTAGAAAGCAAATGTTTTGAGAATGATGAGGGCAACAAATGTACAAATGTGCTTGACACAGTGGATGGATGGATGGATTGTGATGAGCTGTATGAGCCCCCAATAAGATGGTTTAAAAAAAAAAGAAAAGAAAGTCTGTTTGTAGATATGATTACGGCAAAGATCTGAGGTGGGTAGATTACCCTGGATTATTTGGGTGAGTCCTAAATCCAATCACAAGTGGAACCTTGGCAGCCAACAGAAGCTGGAAAATTAAACAGATTTTTCTCTAGAACAACTCTGACTCCTTGAGTTGGGCTTCAGTGAAACTGGTGTTGAATTTCCGGCCTTTAGAACTGTAGAGTATCAATTGCTGTTGTTTCAAGCCACCAAATTTCTGGTAATTCGTGACAGCAGCCACTGGAAACAAATATATATATACATCGCCCCCTATAACTCAAACCAGCAAAGGATGCTATGTTTCTACTTCAATTTGTTTATGATGAAATAATATTCTTATTTATTTATTTTGAAATAGCATTCTTTTTTTTTTACTTTCTTACCACACTAGTTTATTAACTCTCTAATCTTGTTTTTTAATTTAATAAATCTTTTTATTGGGACTTATACAACTCTTATCACAATCCATACATACATCAATTGTGTAAAGCACCCTTATAATTTTGTTGCCCTCATCACTCTCAAACCCAACGTGTAGGATACCGATCTTTGCTCATGCCGATTCATGTTTCACAACTTCCAATTTTCTTAAGTTCTTACTTCATGCGTTCCACATTTTAAATATGAGCAGATGTTTGGCACCGTTTATTCTCATTTGCAGTCATGCACAGCAGCACAGGAAGATCCTGAGATCTTTGCTCTATTCACGTCATTAAGGTGGACGCTACTTTGAGCATGCACCTCTTACCAAATCACATTCTGAATGCCTTCTGTGGTATCCCCGAATCTAGTGTCTATTTAAGGATTAAGAGTGTAGGGGTGGAGTCTAGGCTGTCAATCTGGAGATTGTCAATGAGACTTCTGTGGGCATGGCCTTCTCCTGAGAATTCTGGGAAATCTGGTACTTCCTCCCTGGAGGCAGAAGACACCTCTCTCTCTCTCTGCTACTCCTTGGGAGACATTGCTGAAGACAAGCCACATGGATGCAACCAGACCTCTGAAGCCGGAGAAGCCACAGAGAGACCCCTGCCCAGCACTAAGATGCTTACACCACTGGACCCAAAGACTTTCTACCCACTGGCTTGTGATCATCCTGCATTTGGCCTCATTGCATGTGTTTCATGAGTCTGAAGAGGACTTTATAGATTGGTTTTGGACATGTGGGCTAATGTTGGACTTATGGCCTTGGACTAGACTGGGTTGGGATGATTTTTCAATGTTCAATTCCTCTTATACACATGTGTGTGTCCATGGATTTGTTTCTCTAGTCTACCCAGACTAACACACCTTCCAACATGAGGGGCGTATCATCCAAGTTGTATGAGACCACATTTCTCTGCCCTTTACAAGGTTCGTGTGGCCTTGTTTTCCCCCTTCAGAAGCAGACCACCAAGTTCCTCCTAGTCTACCTGAGTCTAGGAGTTCCTCTGAAATCTGCCTACCAGGGGTGATCCTGCTGGTATTGGAATACCGGTGGCATCACAGTAATATGCAAGCCACCACAGTAGACAGATTGACAAGTCAAATGGACAGATGAGCCAAACACAACAGCCTCAGCAACCTATGGAGGAAGGTCTACTCTGTCCTATCGGGTTACTTTGAGTCAGAATCCATTCCTAGGACACAACAATCATTGTGGAAGTCGATTCCCAGGGCACTCAGGGACCTTCCCCTGGGACCCTGTGGGCTATGTATATGTAGTCTTCTGTGTCTCTACGCTCATCTCCAGCATCGTGGGCTCATTTTCAGAATTAATCCTTTTTCCAGCTGACCCGGTGTGCACCCTAGTGCTACAACCTGCCTCCACTACCCTTTCTCAGCAGCGAAAAGAAGGCATCCGCAACGCCGCCGTGGCTAAGATGCACGTCCCCTCCACGGGGCAGGGCAGAGAATCACCGAGCGGCCGCGGCGACGGGAGGGGGCGCGCACGGCCCAGGGCAGCAAAGCACCGGACCCAACTGAGAACAGCGCCCCAGACGTACAGGGTCGACGGAAAACCGCGCCACCCGCGACGCTGCCGCTGAGAAGCCCTCCTCGGCTTTCGATTGGCTGGCCATCTGCCGCCCACGTGACGCGAGCGGCGCCAGGTGATTGGCTGCTCGGCGGAGGCCGCGCTGGATTGTGGGATGCCGGCGGGACGGCGCCGCCGCGCGGAGCTGCAACGCCGG
Organism: Tenrec ecaudatus; assembly: GCF_050624435.1. NCBI lineage: Eukaryota > Metazoa > Chordata > Mammalia > Afrosoricida > Tenrecidae > Tenrec > Tenrec ecaudatus. The sequence continues at coordinate 118,619,748 of NC_134539.1, forward strand.
GGAGGGTTGTGGCCGGGACGGGAAGCCGTCGCCTTCGGGCCCGGCCGCGGGGTGGGCCCCGAGGGAAGCGAAGGCGTCGGAGTTTCAGGAGTCTGGACGGTGGGTGGCAGGCCTGTGCCTTTGTTTCTGGTCTTGGCTCCGGCCTCACTCGCTTTTCTCCCAAGCGCGCTTTCCCGTCGCCTTCCCTGGGTTTGACGGAGTTGGGAACTTAGTCGTGGGATCGAGCGGCGGTTCTCAACCTGTGGGTCGCGACCCAATGGGGGGGGGGATCGGACGACCCTTTCACAGGGGTTGCCCGATTCAGAACAGATGCAAAATGACAGCGGTGAAGTAGCCACGAAAATGATGTTGTGGTTGGGGGTCCCCACCACGTGAGGAGCTGTGTGAGGGCCGCGGTGTGAGGAAGGCTGAGAACCCCTGGCCCGTCGCATGTGTGAAGGAGCCCCGGTGGCGTGGCACCTAACTGCAAGATAGGCAGTTTGAAACCGCCAGCCGCCCCGCGGGAGAAAGCCAGGACGGGCGCTACGGTCTCGGGAACTCACAGTTCTCGCTCTGAGGCGGCATCGACTAGATGTCAGTTGAGTTGGTCCTGGGTGTATGTAAGCATTGGCTGCCTTAGCGTAGGCAACGTGGTGAGGTGAAGGCTGAGGGGATGAGAACTAGGAATCGCGTGAGGTAGGCTCCCGATGTTTGGGAGTAATTTGGCTGATGTGTTTATAGTCGAAGAGTTTAAGGTTTAATATACTGGGACGCTCACTTTTATCGAACCTCCTTAATTGATGCCCTGGGGGACATTCTGGCTCGCAAAGGCCAGTATAAAACAGGCTCCTTAGGAACGCAATGTGATAAGGATGGTGGGAAAGGCAAGTAGTCTGGGGAAAGGCAGTGGGAGTCAGGATTGAACGACTGAGCGACCACTTCGCAGAGACGGTGATATGTGAGTAAAGTTTTAAAAATTAGCGGTTTACCAGATTGAATGCAGTGGGGAAGGCGTTCCAGACGGAGAAAACATGGCCAAGGCAGAGAACCAGAAAGTAACTGCAGTATGTTCCTGGACCACTTGCTCCGTCTGCCCAGCGAAGATGAAATGGAAAGGTAGGCAGGGGATAGATATTTAATGATCTTGAATTCCATATGTTTCCATCTTAAAATATTTTACAAAGTGAAATAGGTACTACACCATAACTCCAAAAAACCCCTCGAAACTCACTGCCATTGAGTTGATCCCGACTAGAGTGACCCCGTAGGGCAGAGTAGAACTGACCTTTTGGGTTTCTGAGGCTGTAGGTCTTTCCAGGGGAGAAGCGTTTGTCTGTTTGCCCTCTGAGCAGACTGGTGGCTTGGAAAGCTGATCATGCACGGCCTGAGGTGTAACGCCCTACAGCCACCAGGGCTTCATATGCCTCAGCACAGGAACATGCTTCCCTAATTCAGAGGGAAACAGCTGCTTCCTCTCGGATTGATGGTGAAAGGACTTCAGGCATAAGGTGGCATTCTGGAGGAATACGGTTAAGCACAAGGAGGGTTTATACAGGACTTTCCAGCTGGAGGTTGCAAAAGTTGGATCATACTGCAATGGATATGCTAGGGTTAGAGCATTCAGGGTAAGTTTGGGTGTTTGGAAACGTCTTGCATGATAGGTCATGTAGCTTGGACTTTGATTTCCTGGGCCATAAGGAAAGATGCTTTTAAGTCTATTGAAAGCCATTGAATCGTATCTCAGTAGTCGAAAGTTACTGAGAATATAAAATCCAGAGTGTGTTTAATGGAAGAGAAACTTGAGGCATGAGACCCATTGAGGCAGCACTTGGGCTTTAAAGTCAGGGACTGTGCTTGAGAGCTTCACTCTGATCACAAGGTTCATGATCTTAGGCAGTTATTTAAAGTTAGCCCTCCTAACCTTATCTTCTTCAGAGGATGGTGAGATAAAGGGTCACATGTAGCCCTATATAATAGGTACTTTTAATGTTAATTTCCTTGTTTTTCAGGGCTCATTTGCTGCATGCAGAACACACACCACCAATTATCCATTTTTAACCATGGAATGTCATAGAAGGACAGAATAGTTATTCAGACACTGACGATACCAGGCTGAAAGTCTGGCGATCCTGGCACTGTTCCATACCAGTGATAGTCTACTCCCAGCAGGTGTCATTTAGAATAAATGAAATGCTGTCTGTTGACTTTCTTACAGGTTGCGGATTACCCAGCCATGCTTTCTTTGTCATTTCTATGCCCTGCTTCATTAGTCATCTAAAGGGAATCAGAATTGGGAAAAGTCAAACCAAACCTATTTAGCTAGTTGAGGAGTCCTGGTCACGCAGTGGTTATGCGTTGGGTTGGGATCCGAAGGTTTGGCCGTTTGAAACCACCAGCAACACCTCCAGAGAAGACGAGGTTTTCTACTCGTGTACAGAGTTACAGTCCAGCAACAGAAAAGTGGGTGAAGGGAGACGTCGGACAGGGCAAGATATGACAAAATAATAATTTATAAATTATCAAGGGTTCATGAAGGAAGGAGGAGCAGGGAGAGAGGGGGAAAATGAGCTGATGCCAGGGGCTTAGGTGGAGAGCAAATGTTTTCAGAATGATGAGGACAATGGATGTACAAATGTGCTTTACACGATTGATGTATGGATTGTGATAAGAGTTGTATGAGCCCCCAATAAAATGATTTTTTAAAAAGTTACAGTCCAGAAACTCACAGGGACTGTCCAGTGGGGTTTGCTGAGTCGGCATCGACTCCATGGCAGTGAGTTTTTAAAACATTGGTTAGTTAGTTGAGGAGCCCTGGTAGTGCAATGCTTAAGTGCTGGCTGGTTTGAACGTACAGCATCCGTGGAGAAAGCTGTGGCAATCTGCGTCCTTAGACGTATGACCTGAGAGCCTGAGGGGCACTTCTGTTCTACAGTGTCACTGACTCAAAAGCCACTCGGCACTGTGTCTACCTGGTAGTGGACAGTTTTCTGCTATGGAGCCTTGATGGACAGACACAGCGTCTTTGGGTCTGAGACTCAAACTATTTGTCAGTAAAATGTTGCCTGTACTTTTTGATAGCAGAATTATAAACAGTTAAATATTAAAATGACCTGGGATTTGCTCCAAGAAGGGATGTAGTAGAAAATCTTTTCTGAAGCTTTTCATTTAGAACTAAACAATTAGTCCTGTTAAAGCATTGAGATTTTGTTGTTAAGTGATATTTGGACTAATTCAAACGTTTTTGCACTTTAAATTCAAATCCTTTCTGTTCTATGCTTAAAAAGTGCAAGAGTGTGTGTCTACATGACAGGATTGTTTCAAACAGTGTAGATGATACGATATGTTGGAATCCCATGGATAAAGTCTTTATTTTTCCATAGGTGATCCTAAGTTTCCATGGGTGTGAAAATAGGCAGCGGGCTGCCCTCAGGTAGCGCAAGGAGGGGGAATGCAGTGATGCGATGATGAGTGAAGTCTAGTCTGACCTGGTATTGCCATTGTGCCAGCTCTGTCTCTGACCAGGGTATGATCTCTTAATCTTCTCTCTGAGCTCATTGTGGTCGTGGCTTTTCCACACGCGTGTGTTCTGGCCTATTTGGATAATGCTTTTATCATGTCTAAGATCATTTTGTTAAATCTTCCATTGAATTACTGATACTTTCACATTTCCCTTCCTAGGTTGAGGCCAGAAATATGCCTTTGAAATCTTCATGGAAGACAACTTCATTTTAGTCCTGAATCTGGTTTAATTCCCTCATTGGGTTTTCAAAGCGCTTTCTGAGAAGCAACAAAGCCCACATGGAAGAAGCACACCAGCCTGTGTGATCATGAGGTGTCGATGGGATCAGGTATCAGGCATCAAAGACCCAGAACAAAAAAAGCATATTGATGTGAATGAGGGGGAGGGTGGAGAGGAGACCTAAAGCCCATCTGTAGACTATTGGACATTCCCTCACAGAAGGGTCACAAGGGAGAGATGAGCCAGTCAGGGTGCAGTACAGCACGGATGAAACAGCTTTCTTCTAGTGTTTTAATGTTCCTCCACCCCCACTATCATGACCTCAGTTCTACCTTACAAATCTGTCTAGACCAGAGCATGTACACGGACAGTACAGATAAGAGCTCGGAACATGGAAATCCTGGATAGATAAACCCCTCAGGACCAATATTGAGAGTAGGGATACCAGGAGGAGAAGGGGAAGGTTGGGGGAGATAGGGGGAACTGATCACAATGATTGACATATAACCCCTGCCCAGGGGCACAGACAACAGAAAAGTAGGTGAAGGGAGATAGCGGCGGTCAATGTAAGACATGGGGGAAAAATTATAAGGGTTCATGAGGGAGGGGGGGAAATGAGCTGATACCAAGGGCTCAAGTAGAAAAAATGTTTTCAAAATGATGGCAACACATGTACAAATGTGCCTGACACGATGTATGTATGGATTGTGATAAGGGCTATAAGAGCCCCCATAAAATGATTAAAAAAAAACAACCCAGGATCCCAGTTAGAAACTTTAATAAATTAATTTTTTTTAAAGAAAAAGTGTTGATCTTTATAAAAAATGCTTTCATGAATTATGGTATTTGTTTATGTAAATTATGTTAGACTTAAAAGGTCTCCGAGTGGTGATTTATTTACAATTGCCTGCTAACCTAAAGGTTGATGGCTCACAGCCGCCCAGCAGCTTTGAGAGAAAAGCCTGCCCGTGGAGTTGAGAGAAGCCCTTGGTGAACACAGTTCTCTCAACACCAGGGGCCACCCTTGGTTGAAATCAACCTGATGGCAACACTTGGTTTAGTGGGATTGTTTTGCAAATATGGTATCTATGATAGTCCCCTTTATATGTAACCAAGCCCACTGTTAATTCCATCAAAAATTGATCACCTTTATCCTACTAGAGAATATGAGCTGAATTGCTGAAAAATGACTAAAAAGTATTGGAAAATACCTGTCTTGGCAGAAGTACTTAAATTTTTCATCTTTCCTGTTTTAAGATTGATTTTTTTTTCTGACCCTTTATTTTCCCAACCTGACAAGGCAGTGGAATGAATTTTCCAACACAGGCTATCAATTGTTTCTGCAGTATTCCTGATACAAAGTATTTCACGTAAGACTAAACATTGTTGAATAAAGGCTTTTACTCCAGTTGTTGGATAGCAAAAAGACAAGCAAAATGTTAATCAATAGAAAAATATCCCCAAATATCGAAAGTGAAATGAAAGAAAAATTTATTTTAAACATGTCATCCAATTCTCCACAAAATCATGATGAGACCACTCTTTAACAGAAACATTTATTCTTAAAACTCAAGTGTTTCATAGAAACTTTAGTAATAGGCAGAATAATTTATGCCAGTTTAAACTAGCAGAACAGCAAGCAGAAAGACCTTATCAAAAAGACCTTACACAGGCTGTTCAGTATTTTTATTTGTATTGCTTTATTGATCGTTAGCTTTGTTTCCACAGCAATCTTCAGACTACATGTAAACACTCGTTATTTTCCTTTAATGAGTTTCCCCAAAAAGATGTTTATGGCTCATGAATCTCTGAAAACTGATGAACTATAGGGGACTATAGGGGTCAGTTTATGGAAGGAGCACTGTTTTCAAAGACTACTTTTGTAAAGGACAGGTCTATGACCTCTACATCAGTGGCAGGTGGCTTTCTAAAGAAATTTGCTTTCCCTGCCCACCCACTTTTGAGATCTAATGGCTTCAGCACTTGTTCTTTAATAAAAGAGGAAAGCTTCAGGATTAATTATCCCTTTTATCCTCACCCTCTACAATGGCCCTCGCTTCTGGTGATCTGACTTTCATCCCGTCTTGGCTAACCTGAAGTAAAGTTTTAGGGAGTGGTCTAAAAGTTTAGACTTAATAGGTATGTGAGGGGCTTCAAAGAGTTGGTGGAAAACTAGAATGAAAAGACAATAGAATTTTCCCATGAACTTAGCGCCCCTCTTAGCCTTCTAGAGAAATGTGTAGTTGTTTGGTGAATTGAGGCTGAGCAGTGCAAGCAGTGAGAAATCAGCCCTGTGACCTCCGAGTGCAGTACTTAGAGGGGGTGCCGATTACTTTCAGCTCTCAGGAGAGTACAGCTTAATCAGATGTTGGACTTCTGTGGGGTACCCTGTAATGGGGCAAGCTTGGTGAGTCCTCACATAATTAAACACACAACGATAACAAAACACATAGCCAGAAGTAGCAAGCACAGTGTCATTCACCCGGGTTTTCCGACATAGTGGGCACACGGTCTTCATTTTGGGCAGTAGTGGAGAATCAGAGTTGTAGTCTAGGTGTACAGGCGGTGGTGGAATAGGCAGGGCAGTCAAGGACTTGATGGTTTCTTGATTTTCGGATGAGTACCACCATTCAAGGAATTGCAGGAAGAAGACACCCACAGAGAGGCCAGTAGAGAGAGATAAGGCAGCACCGCCCACAACTTTCTTCAGAGTCAACTTCATTTTCTCACAAACACTGTTGAGAGCAGAAAGGAGGTAAGCGACAATCACATCAAGATAGAAATGTAATTCTTGAGGGGAAAAGAGCTGATACCAAGGGCTCAAGTAGAAAAAGTTTTGAGAATGATGACGGCAACAAATGTGCTTGACACAATGGATGTATGTATGGATTGTGATAAGAGTTGTACGGGTCCCCAATAAAATGATTTTGAAAAAACTATTACTCATCAGAATCACTGAATTGGGATTGTCCCTGTATGATTGGCTAAATAATTCCCTATTTCCATATTTTAGGAGCATAGGTGCTACGGTTTGTTTTTAATAACAGGACTAGAATTTTAGTTTTCTGCGATATTAGTAGAGACATTGACTGCATTGACCATTTGTTGTGGTGGAACACAGTGCATCCAGGAAAAGAAACAACTAAAAAATGACAGGAAAATGTGGAACAGACCTCAAAATCATTTCTACCAGACTTGGTCAGAGAGAGACTGGTGGAATCCCCAAGGCTATGCCTTAGTCGGGAGCCCTTGGGGCACAGTGCTTTCGTGTGGGGCTGCTAACCGGCAAGGAAAGCAGTTGGAAACCACGAGCTGCTATTCTTGAGAAAGGCTTTCTACTCCCATAAAGAGTTACAGTCTTGAAACTCACAGCAGCAGTTCCACCCTGTCCTATAGGGTCTCTGAGTTGACCCGGTGGCATTGAGTAAGGGCGCAGTCACCCTTCTGGTCTGGAACTGAATTCACTGCAGGCACTCCCCACACCCACCCACTCCATGTTAAAATAATGAAGGGTAGCATTTGTCGAAGGGCAGAGGAAGCAAAGGAAACAGTAAACACTGGGACGAAGTGGGATAAGCTACGGAAATAACAGGATTGAAATGGATAAATTAATGTATGAGGGTAGGAGGGAAAAAAGTAGATACCAAGGGTTCAAATAGTAAATATTTAGATAATGGGGCAACATGTGCAAATATGCTTGATACAATCGATGTATGGATTGTTAAAAGATCTGTTAGAGCCCCCAATAAAATGATCTTAAAAAAAAATAAAATGTGTATAAATTGTTGAATATGAAACTGATAATCTGTACACAACCTAAATCATGATAAAAAGTTTTTTAACTACAATATTGAGGGATGTGTTTGTATAAAAAACAGTAGTAGTAAAGATGGGGTTTTCTACTGTAAAGAGTTAAAAACAAACTCAGTGCTGACTCATAGCAACTGTTTATGGGAGTAGAAAGCCCAGTCTTTCTCCCTCTGAGCTGCTTGGTGGTGGGTTTCGACTGCCAACCAAGCAGATCACAGCCCAATGCATAACCATTACACAGGGCTCCAATTTGGAAGTCCACAGGGGCAGTCGTACTGTTTCATAGGGTCACTGTAAGTCAGCATCAACTTGGTAACAGTGAGACAGTATCGCAGTGAAGGGTATAATTGTAAGAATTTCATTAACCTGGCATGCACTTGACTTTGCCACATTGTCCATGTGGTCTTGGCAAGGCACTTCTCTGTTGGGGTTAGTTTCCTCAGTAGCTAAGTGGGGCTAATGTGTTGGTTTCCTTGGGTTGTGAGAGAATATGCGAAACAACACGGGCTGGCACATACCGAGTGGGTCATAAGAAGTTACCATGACGACGATCTGAAATCCTTGTTTTAGCAACATGATTTTAAAATGTATGAATCACGGGTATCTTGAAATGTTATGGCCTCACCTGGCTGGTGGTTGCTTCATGCTGCCTTCACCTGGTTTGTGCTCCAGAGCATGTATATCGTGAGCGGTCAGTCGGCCTAACCGGACTCCAGCCAGCTTCAGCAGTGGCGAGTGATGCTGAGCCTTTCCTAGGATGTACCGAAGTTGCTGGACAAGAAACCAGCCTTCCCAGGCCATGTTAACAAACGGGTAGGCGGCCAGGAAGGCCCGGTAAAATCGCTTCCAGGGAGAAGAAGGGGGATGAATAGAATATTCATCCTCTTCTCTCAGACTAGTAACCAGCTTCTCCAGCTTCACTTTCAGATAGGGAATCAGAACTAGGAACACAATTGACTTCCAGAGCTGCTGCTTTGGGAGACCAGCACTGGCCAATCGCTGAAACTTGTGTGTGTCTGCCAGTACAATCCGCTTTAAGCCGTAGAAATTTTCAGAAAATGATGCACTAGTTTTAGCCAAGTAGTGCTGCTGAAGCAGAAGATCTAGCAGAGTAAAGATTTCATCAAACCACCTCCAAAAGAAGCCATAGTAGGCAGGATTTGATTCTGCAAGGACCTGAAACAAAGGAATTACGTGCATGAAATTCATTGCATTAGTTACCATACCTTGTATTTACGTCTTTAGTTCTAAAAATTCTGCACATTTTGGGTTTAAATAAATCCCTTCTTTTGGGACTCTGCCCTAAAACTTTCCTGAAGTGCTAGCCAGTCAAAAGAGGCCTCTGCACAGGAGACTTACAATGATCTCATGAGACCTGAATTAGACACTAATTGGTGCTACCAACTTAACACATCAATCTGGCTTTTACTGCGTGGTCCTGACTTGAGGGCGTTCATACCTTACCTTGACCACATGCTGCAGGGCCGGCCTCACTGCCGTCATTAAACTGTCCTGTGCTACGACCTCAAAGATGGACGGCTGGTCATCCACCACCGAAGCAGTTGTGATGTGAGCCCCGTGCTCAGCCATCGCTTCCTGCCTTCACTTCCCCCAGACTCTGTAGCGGGCATGAACCTGGTATTTGAGCTAGCGGGGGCTCAGTCTTACAGGTAATTTTGGTTTTCAGGCAGCTAGCCGAAGCACTGACCTAACGGGGCGAGATTTAACTGGGGGAGAAAGGGGCTCTTCGGGAAGCGTGGAGAGGGATTGCTCAAATTACGGAGGCTGGGAACAAAGCTCGGACGTGGGCCGGAGTGTAATGTCAAATGCTGGGCTGCGCAGGGCAGAGCGTAACTGTGGGAAACAGCCTTGGACGCACGAAGGCCGTCCACTGGAGCTGCCGTCCCGGAGGCTCCGATTCGGGTCCCCTTGGGGAAGTCGCCAGGTCAGAAGTGTCAAGGTGGGCCCGGCACGCGGGACGCCTGTGAAGCAGCCCCGCCCGCCCCCGTCCTTGCTGGCTGACCCCAATGAGGCGCGGGGCCCCACGCCACTCTCGAGGGGAGGTCTCCGCTTTCGGATAGAAGAGGGAGCCGGAAATCGAAGCCTCTGAGGCCTCGGGGACAGCGAGGAGCGGCGCTCTAGCCCGCAACGCGACGCCGGAGCCGGAAGTAGAGCACTCTATGGCCATTCGGGACTTCCGCTCCCGCCCTCGCCGAGATTAAAGAGCGCCCCCTAGAGCAAGTCTTCGCGAATACGCCGCCTGTTTTGTATATCCTAAGTGGACGCACACAGATGAAAGCTGAGATCTGGGGTTCTCTGTGGAAGAACTGGGAGGCGACGTGTTTTTTTTTTTTGGGGGGGGGGGGCACTCGCGCGGCGACTTCTGACGCCCAGGATCTAATTCAGGCTGGCGGCTGACGCCCGTGTTTTTGGCTCACTGAAGCCAAGGGATCAAGACATTTGGAGATGGGTTGTTGTGTGTGTGGTGATTGTTCACTTCGTTGCTTTGTTGGGTTTGAAATGAACCAGCAGGAGAGAGAAGCCTTCGCGCCATTGCTGTCAATCTTCCGTCGAGTTGTTTCCCACACATCGCGGGCCTGTGTACAACGAAGGAAACCTTGCCCAGTACTGCCTGGTCTAGAGCAAACTTTGGGCTAATTTTGGGCGCCCTGTTGCAGCCACTGGGTCAGTTCATCCAGTGCAGGGTCTCAGGGCGAAGGGAAATGCCCCAGCTTCATTACCTTCTTCTTTTAAAAAAAATCATATTAGGGGCTCATAAACTCTTATCACAATCCAGACATACATCAATTGTGTAAAGCACATTTGTACATTCATTGCCCTCATCATTCTCAAAACATTTGTTCTCCACTTAAGCCCCTGGCATCCTCATTTCCCCCCTCTTCCCCTGCTCCCTCCTTCATGAACCTTTGACCATCTATCTAGGTTTTGGTAAAATTCAGCTATGACTAGTCATTTGGTGTACACGATGAAATGGCTTTTCACCGCTACAGTAGGATATGCCATATTAACAAAAATACAGCGCTAAAGCGGAGGGATCCTGATGAATTCTAAACAGCATGAACTGGGGAGGTTTTACAAAGTACTTATCAGTTTGTATGTCACAACTAATAAACACTGCTGATTTGCAAAGTGCTTTTACAGTCAGCTTTGTTCCAACTGCATTGTCGATACAGGTTATTGGATTTGCTCAGCCCCTCCCTCCACCCTGTCTCCTAGCTAGAATTAGAAGGCACGATCCATTCCCCTGATGAAAGATGGCATAAAGTGAACTCTCAAAACAAGTTTGACTTTGTTTCTTTTTTGGGTGTGTGTTAGTTGTCTTAATAGGAGATCTTATAACCTTTATTATAGTTTAAAATTTTAATTCTAGCAAAACAACTCTAAGAAATTTACATCTGAGAAAAGATTTACACTTTTTACAGTTTTATGTTGATTAGTAATCTCACTGTTAGGTGCTGTTGAGTTTGTTCATCAATTTAACCCTATGTACAAAAGAACAAACTACTGCCTAGTCCTCTGCCAGCCTTACAATGGTGATGCTGGAGGCCCTTGTTGAAGCCGCTGTGTCAGGCCCTCTTTTTCAAAAAATCATTTTATTAGGGGCTAATACAACTCAGCACAATCCATACATACATCAATTGTGTAAAGCACATTTGTACATTCATTACCTCATCATTCTCAAAACATTTGCTTTCCACTTAAGCCTCTGGCATCAGCTCCTCATATTTTCCCCGCCCTCCCTGCTCCCCCCTCCCTCATGAGCCCTTGATAATTTATAAATTATTATTTTGTCATATCTTGCACTGTCCGACGTCTCCCTTCACCCACTTTTCTGTTATCCATTCCCCCAGGGAAGAGGTCACATGCAGATCATTGTAAACGTTCCCCCTTTCCAACCCACCCTCCCTCTACGCTCCCAGTATCACCACTCACACCAATGGTCCTGAAGGGATCATCCACCCTGGATTCCCTGTGTTTCCAGTTCCCCTTACAGAAGGGTCTTGGGGAGGAGATGAGCCAGTCAGGGTGCTATGTAGCAACGATGAAACATACAACTTCTGTAAGGGGATGTCCAGTGGCCTACAAATGGGCTTTGGGTCTCCACCCCGCACTCCCCTCCTCATTCAGTATAATTTTTTGTTATGATGCCTGATACCTGATCTCTTTCACATGTGATCACACAGGCTGGTGTGCATCTTCCATGTGGGCTTTGTTGCTTCTGAGCTAGATGGCTGCTTGTTTACCTTCAAGCCTTTAAGACCCCAGACGCTGTATCTTTTGATAGCTGGGCACCATCAGCTTTCTTCACCACATTTGCTTATTTACCCGCTTTGTCTTCAGGGGTTGTGTCGGGAAGGTGAGCATCATAGAATGCCAATTTAACAGAAGAAAGTATTCTTGCATTGAGGAAGTACTTGAGTGGAAGCCCAATGTCCTTTCTACCTTAATACTAAACCTATAAATATATGCACATAGATCTATTTCCCTATTCTCATATATAAATATATTTGCATATGCACATGCCTTTATCTAGACCTCCAGAAATGGTGTCAGGCCCTCTTGTCAAGGGTCTTCCTCGTTCTCCCTGGCCCTCCACCAAGCATGGTGTCTTTTTTCACAGACTGGCCTCTTGACAAGTCTCCCCCTCTACGGGGCATTCTGACTGTATTTCTCCCTCGAGGTTTCTGGTGGCTGCTGCTTTATAGAATTTACCTTTCTCGGGGACTGGGCTCCCTGATGTCTTAATTTGAGATTTTGGTGAGTCATGTTTGAAGGTATCCATCAGTGTAGCTGGTAATTTTGTAATGAAGTCAGGGGAAGAGATAAAGATTTGGGACTTAGGGACATACAAAAGATAAAGGAACACTGATGATATTGCTAAAATGATTGTGTTAAATACCTGAATGGAGAATTTAAACAAGCAACAAAACCCTTGCCACTCTCCCTCAAGTAACTTCCTGTATTTTTTTTGTGTGTGTTAGTTTGGGTAGACTAGAGAAACAAAATTCAGATACTCATGTCTACAAGAAAGAGCTTTATATAAAAGAGTAATTGTACATTAAGAAAACATCATAGTCCAGATCAAGTCCTTAAGTCTGATATTAGCCCATATGTCCAATACCAGTTTAAATTCCTAAATTCCTCTTCAGACTCATGCAACACATGCAATGACACCAAATGCAGGAAGATCACAGTCTAGTGGGTGTGATCTTGTGGATCCAGTAGCAGTGGAAGCATGTCAGCACTGGCGTGGGTCTCCACATGGCTCCTCCAGCTCCAGGGCTCTAGCTCCATCAACTTAGCTCCATGTGGCTGACTGGCTTGTCAGAAGGAAGATGACGAAGCAGAGAGTATGTCTGGCCTCAAGTGAGCTATTTATCTCCCACTGAGCCTCCAAAATGAGGTCCTCAACCTGTGACCGATTGACAGGCTAGACTTCATACTTCCCAAATTGACAGATTATGTAACTGCCGCACTCTTCCAGCGTCACTTTTTTTTTGCCTTTAATTGTGGGGTTTACGGCTTGCCCTGAGGGTCCAGAGACCCCCTGCAATTGTGGTCCTCCACATCATGATTCATGGCAGCCTCACATTTTCTAGAGTGAACTATAACTCCTGTTTTCATCTCATAGCTTCTCATTAATCCACAAGCCTCGCCAGCACAGCTTTTGCTTTCCTATCTGGTGTCCCCTATCGTGACATCCAAGACCATTGCATAGCTGAATCCTGTGGACAATTATCAGCCCTTCTTTCTGTAGCAGCTGATATTGCTGACCACTTAATCATACATTTATAAATTCAACAAATTCTTTAGGGGAGGGAGAGGTACAGCTAGGCCTCAGTAATACTAGAGCAAACAGATGAGTATTATCTTTTATTCACATTTTTTATATCATGGCTCCTAAAACATCCGTTTTCTGCTTTCCTTCCTCTATGAATACTCCAAGTCGTCATTGCATTCTTGGGTTTCCTCAGTGTCTGCCCCAGCTCTCTCAGGCTCTGCATTCTCCAGCCTTGCCAGCTCTCTCAGGCTCTGCATTCTCCAGCCTTGCTTGCTTACTGCCGGCCTTCAATTATCACCTGCAAACTGAAGACTTCTCTAACCCAATGCCAGGTCATTCCTAAAACATGAAGGAAAAGGTTCACCACCTCGTTCTCCTGCCTAGTTTTACTTTAATTAACTATGTTCTCTAGTTCTGGATTCAAAAAGGTAGAAGGGAATTTACTTTTGTAAAACCACACCTAATATGCCCAACACTTTAATTCAAATTCCCCAAACTGAACTCACTGCCACTGAGTTGATTCTGACTCACAGGACAGAGTAGCTGCCCCTGTGGGTTTTAGAGATTGTGAGTCTCCCCAGAGGCTGGTGGGCTCAAACTGCTAAACTTGGCGGCTAGTAGCTGAACTCTTTACCTACTAGGCCACCAGGGAGCCTTCCACTTTATCTTACTTCAGGTTCACAAGCCAGACAGTGCGCGAGCGAGCGAATCCTAATCTTAAAGAAAAATAAAATTAACACCTAGATGACCTCGTGCAGTAACCCTCAGGGCTGGGATTCGAACTTGGTCCAACGTCAGCGCAACATTTTCTTACACTACTCTTAACTGCTTATGCATAACCTTGCGCTGGAAAGTAATTGGGAAAGTTGTGGAGTTATTTTTTTAATCCTTTTACTGGGGGCTCGTACAACTCTTATCACAATCCATACATCCATCAATTGTGTAAGGCACATGTGTACATTTGCTGCCCTCATCATTCTCCAAACACTTGCTCTCAAGCCCCTGCCATCAGCTCATTTTACCCCCTCCGTCCCCACTCCTCTCCCTCATGAACCCTTGATAACTTATAAATCATTTTGCCGTATCTTACACTGTCCGACGTCTCCCTTCACCCACGTTTCTGTTGTCCATGCCCCCAGGGGGGAGGTTACATGTGGATGCCCGTAATCGGTTCCCCCTCTCCACCCCACCCTCCCTCCGCGAGTTGTGTTTTTTTTAAAGGGAGAAACAGGATATTTCACTCGCTCTATGTGTAAGTCTTCCAGAGAACTCTTGTGTGAGGAACTAAATCCCGAGACTATGGTGTACATTTGCCATATCCCTTCAGACTCAACAGCCGCCGGGGCGCCGGTCTGCGGGCCTCTCCCGGCTTCCGCCCGAGGCCTTCCGCCCGCCCGCCCGTCTCCAGGGCGACGGTCCCACGGGGCTCCCCGGTGCCCCGCGCACGCCGATGACGTACACGCCCAGGCTCCCGGACGTCAGCACTTCCGGTCCGCCATCTTTGTCCCTGGCAAAGCGGGTTTTGCGCAGTGGCTTACATCTGGAGGAGGAACCGTGACGGGCAGGAAACCATTCCACCACCGCCCGGGCCGTGCTCGCCGGCTGCCCCGCCGCCCCCGCCCTTGCCTTCGGTGAGCGCGGCCGCCGGCCCCGGGCCGCGTCCCTCGTCAACTGGGAGGGAGCGCGCTGGGCTCCCGGCCGCGGGGAAGGAGGCCTGGGAGCGGGGCCGTGGAGGGCGGAGGGAGCCGGCTGGAGTCGCCGTTTGCTGAGGGGGACTCCTCCGCACTGGCCGGGGTGGGGCGAGGGAATCCTCGGGTGTGGCCCGGGAGGGGTGCGGGGTGGGGTGTCGCCGAGGGTGTGGGCGACGCTCCCCTGCCCGCGGCCGGCCGCCGAGTTTGGAGGCCCGAGGGCCAGGGGTGTGGCGGGCAGAGCCGTGGGCCGAACCTTCCCTCTTGGTCCTCGCCGGCCGGCGGGCGGGCGTCGCCGCGGGGCTCGGAGGGGCTGGGACGAGGTCGGGGAGCCCCAGGGAGCAGGGACCCCCCACCCCCCCACCCCCAGGCTCGGCCCGTTCGCTCGGGAGAAAGAAACTCCAGTCCCCACCTCGTAATGGAGGAACGTCTCCCCCGGAATTCCGTAGACGGGGGAGCAAGAAAGCAAACCTCCCGAAGTTTGGCCCGCGGTGGGGCTTACTCTTAGACCGACGCGTTCATTTTCGTTCTTCTTGCTTTTCTGAATCCTTCTGGTTTAGGAATGACCTGGCTTCGATAAGGCGGTAGGTTAAGGGAGTGAAAAAACTGGAACTTCCTGTTACTTCCAAATTCTTTGCAGCCAACGGATGCCTTCGTGCTGTTAGTTTTTTGAGGCCGGTCCTGGCTTTTCCTGACTCCCCTGGCTCTAGGTGGCTGCTCCCGGAATCTGGCGCGGTAAGCAGCCAGGGTTTTTAAGATGCCAAGCATCCGTCTCACATCCATTGCCGTTGACTAGGAAAAGGTAGAGGAGAGCACAAGAAGCTCCCCAAAAAAGGCAGACTGAGGCAGGGAGAGGCTGGTTGTCTTGAGGAGCCGTTTCATTATGAATTATCGCCCTCGGGTACTTGAATTGCTTCGCCTCCGGGGACACTTAGAAAAGTAATAATAGAAAGCAGTAGAGGAAGAAGCTGGAACGGTACAAGGAAACGTGTAACACATGCCGCCGCCGGTGACTAAGTGTGGAGGGAAGGTGAGAACTGTTTGCTGGTCTCCTCACAATTGAAACTCCGCAAGGAAGCCGAAAAGCTGGTGCTTTGTGCAAACAGCCGCACTGCAAGTTGGATGGTAAAAGTAGTAGAAGGCTAATATTCTGACCGAGTGTAGACATTCAAGTATGTCCAATTCTCCCATCCTTGTCTCCTTAAGCACATTCAGCATCACATTTTAGGCATTGGTTTATACCAGGCTGAACCAAGAAGGAGTTAGTTAGCATGTTGGCCAGAATCACCTTCTTAACTTCTTCCCTTCAAGCCTTAAGTTTTCCGCAGTTTACTGGCATTTCTGTTAAAAAATGGAATGGATCTAAAACTTTTGGGGCTTTTTCTTACTGTATCATTTTAACAAATAGGTTGGTATTCTTTCACATTGAAATAGAAGTCGCAAGTTTTCGTTCCTAAGATCCTATTGTATTTTGTTAAAAGTTAAATGGTACCTATGCATGCTATTGGCTTTGCATTATTAGTGAATATAGGGTTAGAAATGAACTTGGGATTTCTTAACCTTTTAATGAAAAGTTACTGGAATGACCTTTCTGCTTTAGGATCTGGTTAGCTCTTTGGCTAGTTTTTCCAATATGGAGGGTTTTTTTTGTGTTTTTTTTTTCCCCCTCCCTCCCCTTTTCCCCCTCCCTCATGTGCCCTTGGTAATTTATACATCGTTATTTTGTCCTATCTTGCCCTATCCGGAGTCTCCCTTCCCCCCCTTCTCTGCTGTTCCTCTCCCAGGGAAGAGGTCACATGTGGATCCTTGTAATCAGTTCCCCCTTTCCAACCCACTCACCCTCCACTCTCCCAGCATCGTCCCTCACACCCTTGGTCCTGAAGGTATCATCCACCCTGGATTCCCTGTACCTCCAGCCCTCATATGTACCAGTGTACAGCCTCTGCCCTATCCAGCCCTGCAAGGTAGAATTCGGATCATGGTAGTTGGGGGGAGGAAGCATCCAGGATCTGGGGGAAAGCTGTGTTCTTCATTGGTACTACCTCACACCCTAATTAACCCATCTCCTCTCCTAAACCCCTCTATGAGGGGATCTCCAGTGGCCGACACTTGGGCCTTGGGTCTCCACTCTGCACTTCCCCCTTTATTTAATATGGTATATATATACATATATACATATACACATATATACACATACATACACACACTTATATCTTTTTTTTTGCATGATGCCTTATACCTGGTCCCTTGGCACCTCGTGATCGCACTGGCCGGTGTGCTTCTTCCATGTGGACTTTTTCGCTTCTGAGCTAGATGGCCGCTTGTTCACCTTCAAGCCTTTAAGACCCCAGACACTATCTCTTTTGATAGCCAGGCATCACCAGCTTTCTTCACTACATTTACTTGTTCACCCACTTTGGCTCTAGCCATTGTGTCGGGAGAGTGAGCATCATAGAGTTCCAATTTAATAAAAGAAGGTATTCATGCATTGAGGGAGTGTTTGAGTAGAGGCCCAAGGTCCTTCCGCCACCTTAATACTTGACCTATAAATATAGACACATAGATCTATTTCCCCATCCTCCTATATATATTTGCATGTACATGTCTTTGTCTAGACCTTATGGAGGTTTTTTTAAAAGGCTTAGTGACTTCACAAACTATTTAAACTGCCATTTCTTTTTTTTAAAAACATTTTATTCGGGGCTCATACAACTCTTATCACAATCCATGCATATACATACATCAATTGTATAAAGCATATCTGTACATTCTTTGCCCTAATCATTTTCTTTCTTTTTGTATAAACTGCCATTTCTTACAGAGCGATTTGAAATTAGTTTCTGTTAATTTTTTTCCTGACTTTATTCAACTCAGTTTATCAATCTTGTTTTTTGCTCAATTTTTCTCAGGGATTTTCACAACCTGTATTTGGTAGTAACTAGGGTAAGTTAAATCTAACCTTATAGTTCTGTGCAGGAAGGTCTCCTCTGGACTGATTTAGTGATGTCACACTGGCTGAGACAAGTAGGTGAGAGTGTGTACTTTGTGGCAGATTTCACAATACCCTAAGCCATATTTTGCTTTCCTGGAATAATAGCTAGGGATTGGGATGTCTGGTTTGATTGGTTAGAAAGATTGCCTGAATTGGAGCCTCAAAGTGTGTCAGAGTAACCAGCCTCTGACAATTGTGGGGGGGTCCGTAGGCACAATTGTACAGCTATAACATATAAACACTATAGTAAAGTCAGACAACAGGAAAGGTAGGAGAGAAGATAAAGTAAAGGAGTCAGGTACATTTCATGGTAGCATGCTCACCTCCGGGACAGCCAAGGTCTCAGCAGCCTTTTTTTACCTACTCCCCAAGAGCAGCTTGCTCTTTGAAGCTCTTCAACACATTGATCCTGCCCGTGCCCCAGACTCCATCATGGCTACTTTTTGTGGCTTCTAATGCAGATACCAGTTTTCATCATCCCATATTTGGGAGACTGACCATACCATCTTGGGGTGTAATTAAATGTATCCTCCCTCACCCTTTGAAAGAGTATTTTTTAAGAGTATACTTTTAATTGAGGTGAAATAGAAATAACAGCAAGCCACTGTAAGGCAAACTGTTGAGTGACATTTAGTTCCTTCATAGTGTTGGCCGACCACCATCATTTGTATGGACTGTTTGTGTTCTTGTTTCCTGGGAATTTCTTTTGGCTTAAGGCAGGAAGTGACAGTACAAGGTTTCTCTGCCAATATGGATAAGAACTATTTCATTTGTTTATAGCAGTGTGAGCTAAGAGAGTGGTATGTTTCTCCCTGCTCTTAAGGGCATGAGTTTTTGTGACTTTTATATGGGGTGTCTAGGGATGCTAAAGAGCCTGGTGGCATGACAGTTAAGTATAATTGGTCCCTAACCAACTGGTTCGTGATTCAACCCACCCAAGAGAAAGACTTGGCTGGCTGTGGTAAAGATTGGAGCAGGAAAACTGTGTGGGCCAGAAGTTGTTCCCTGTTAGCTGAGGTGGCTGAGTTGAAATTGGCACCTAACCACTAGGGGTATTTGTTTTCCTTGGGTACATTATTCTCTAGTACAGAATACTCAGTGACCACATCGAATGGGGAAGAAACATAGACCTTTCTGATAAAATACTTAGGAGAGGTTATAATATGTATGTGCTACTAATAAAGCTTCACTGAGACGAGGCCAATTATATATTGAATAGATGGTGGGGAAAATTCCTTTTGAGAATTTACTGTGTGTGAATATGAGAGCTTTAAATAGCAGAACAGTTATGTATGTGCTCTCTTTCAAAATGGAGGGAAAATTTCCAACTGATTTTGTTATGAAATCTTCTTCATTTGGATGATTGGATTTAGAATGGCATAATAACATTGGAGGCAGACTGTAATGGACTTTAACTTTGACCCTCCACCCTCTTTGAAGCGCTACTAAGCATCCCTGTGTACTGTTTTTGTTTGTTTGTATATGCAAGTGCACAGAAGCCAACCTTGGGCTTAATCTAGGTCTGTTATGTGAAGTATGTACTTCTCTTTGTCTACTTCACACTTAGTTTACGTTGTGAATGGATGAAGTGATTATAAAATGATTTACATTTTTACCAGGAAAGCATTATGAAAATAGTGCAATAAGAAAAGCATTTGATGCCAGCTAATTTTTAATTGCAAAAATATAAAAACATTTAAATAATGATACTTATGAGTTCTATCCAACTCCCCCTGCTACCCCCCTCTCACTGCTAACTCATAGGGACCCACAGTCCAGGGTAGCACCATCCTTCTGAGAGTCCAGTCTGTAACTCCTTCAGGCAGCAGAACGCCTAGTCTTTCTCCTGCAGAGCGGCTGGTGGTTTCGAACTGCTGACTTGAAGTTAGCAGTTCAGTGCGTAACCACTGTGCCACCAGTGCTCCTAGCCAACATCTTGTAGCAAGGCGGTTTAGGGAGATTCTAGAATAGCCTGTGTAACTTTTTACAGGACTGTAGATAATAAGTGCATGATTAGAAAGATGATAGCAACTGAATCTGATTTCCATTTGATTGTCCAGTGTTAGCACATTTTACAGATAAAAGTAAAGCTTTGAGATTATTTGATAATATTTAACCCAGATATATATTTTTTTCTTATTTCTTTTCTAACTACATAAATTAATTTGTTGTTTAGGTCTTTTCTCTCAGATCCATATTTACTATGTTTTTGGTTAAATGTGTTATTATTGAAGTTTGTCCACATGTATTACTCATGTTGAATTGATCAGACAGTAATGGGCAGGTGCCAGAAAGTCTGTTCTGAAATTGGTAATAATTATTAATTTATTACTTCCAACAACTTATATTCAGTGTTCTCAGGGAATACACAGTACACTTTGCCCAAGAGTGAGCCCAGAGAATAAAAATATTTGTTTTCAGTTAAAAACAAGGCAAAACAATGAGATATTTGTTCTAGAGTTCAGAGTGTCAGAACTTGTGCTAACACCTAAAGAAATGTGTATCCCAGTCTCAACCTTAATTCTTGTTCTCCTGTCTATTGTTTGGCTGAAAATTGAGCCCCAGGAGAAATTCAGTTCAAGACCTAAAGGATTGGCTAAAAAGCCCAAGGACCATAGTCCAGGGCAGTGGTTCTCAGCCTTCCTCATGCCGCGACCCTCTCACACAGTTCCTCATGTTGTGACCCCAACCATAAAATTGTTTTTGTTGCTACTTCATAGCTGTAATTTTGCTACTGTTAGGAATTGTAATGTAAATATCTGATAGGCAGGATGTATTTTCATTGTTACAAACAACATAATGAAAGCATGGTTATGAATCACAAAACAATATGTCATATGTTGTGAAATATTTATTTCTAATGACAAATGAAATTTTGTCTTGTAGCATGGTAACAGTCTTCATGCCGGGTACTCGTATGTGGGCGTATGTGCAGTGGGCGGACCCACCTGGAGGCGGGTAGAGGAGCGGTGTCTCGGTTCCTAAGACCATGGGAAATATGTTTTCCCATGGTCTTAGGCGACCCCCAAAGGGGTCGCAACCCACAGGTTGAGAACTGCTGCCCTAGGGAGTTCCAGTCAGTCTTTGTAAGTTTGGTCTTTTATGATTTCGAGTTTTGTTCAGCAGTTCTCTCCCACTTTATCCAAGACTTTCTTCACAGAACACTTGGTAAGGGTAGCTGTGTACCGTCTGCTTCTGGTCTCAGAACCCAGCAGTAGGCTGGTGTTTGTGTGTCCATCAGTTCCTTGGGTTGATTATTTCCTTGCATCTTTGACTTTTTCCACTCCTCTTTCCTCTGGATAAGGAGATACCAATAGATAAGCCATTCATGAGGTTATTTAAAGGTCCCAGGACTTACTATCTTAGTTTCCTTTGTTTCCCTGGAATTGCTGAGTGTGGTATGCATGGGTTTTAGGGTTTTAACTTAAATTATAAATTGGATGCCTTGGTAGGCGTATGTAATTTGGATAAAGACATTTTTTTGTTGTTTTTAATGTAGGTGCACATTAAAGATCCCAAACCATGACTGACTCCAAGTACTTCACAACGAATAAAAAAGGTAAGTATGGTTTTGCCGTGTCTGTTTTCATAAAAAATAAAATAAAGTATTACAAAAAGAGCATGGACCCTCCTGTTCAAAGCTTTGAGGTTATTTGATAATCATGGTAGAAGACTAGCCCCAAATCTTCAGACGTGCACATCATGGACAGGCTCAGCAGGGATCTAATACACACGAGGAACTCACACGGGGAGCTCTCCGTGCCGAAAGCACAAGACAGGCGAGGCTTGAACGTCTTAGAAAACGTTAATGCTCCTTCTTTTGTCTTCGTGTAATTTTTTGCACTCTAATTTTCAAATGATTTTGATCTAAAAGAAATCAGAATTCTCCAAATATTAGTATTTTGCCACATTTATCATATTGTACTCTTTAATATATGTGTAATTTTTTCTCTGATAATGTCATAGAAAGGGTTCGTGCCTCTTTAGCCCGAAAGGTGCCTGCGTATATATCTTTTAAAAACAAAGGAATTCTCTTACATAACCACAATGCTTTTATCATATTCAGGAAATTAAATATTGGCACATTAGATCGTATTCAAAGGTTCATTCATGGCCGTTGGACAAATGTAGCCCTCGGTCAGGGATCTCTCTCGTTCAGGACCATGTGCTCTATATGTCTGGTCATTCCTCAGTGGCCTTCGTGATTGTGTCATACTCTGAAAGCACGGGCCAGTGATTTTATGGAGTGTCCTCATTTCCAGCTCTCAGCTTCTGCCCATTCCGAAGAGTGCACATTCTTGATTTCTGTTAACACTTTAACTGCTCAAATCAACAAGAGATTCTTTACATTTATTGTGAGATGTAATTAAACTTTACCTACGTTTGTAAGCCTTTTCTTGTTAGGTTTCCCTGGTAATTTTTTTTGTGTACATTCAGAGATTTATTAAAATTTGAGACTTACAGATTGAATCGCTGCTGGGTAAAAAATGACATTTAAAAACATGTTAAGACTGTGTTCCTTTTGCTTCTTGCAACACCCACTCAGACTGTTAGCAGAACATCACTCTTTAAGCAGATACTGCTGGCATAATCTTGGTTGCATCCAGTTTAGTTCTGCTACTGTTGCTGCTGCTCTGAATTCTCTTTCTGAAATTTGGTGTCGGTCCTTTCTTTTTCCCAGAAATTAATAACGGGAACCCAGAGACCTGAAGATTGGCAACATAGGAGTTAGTCTAGAGAGCCTAGTTTTTCTGGCTGTGCTGTTTTTTAAAAATTTTTATTGGGGGCTTGTAAAACCCAACTCATCACAGCCCATCCATCCATCGTGTCAACACACTTGTACATTTGTTGCCATCACATTCTCAAAACATTTGCTTTCTACGTGAGCCTTTGGTATCAGCTCCTCATTTTTTCCCCTCCCTCCCCTTTAAAATCTTTAAAAAGGTATTCAATCATCACCACAACCAATTTTAAAACATTTTGTTTATTCTTGTAATGATGTTTATTATCTCCTTCTTTCCTCATTTACCTCCCCTGCCATAGTCCTAAACAACTGTAATCCACTTACTGTTTCTCTTTTTAGTTGTTTTATTAGGGGCTCATACAACTCTTATCACAGTCCATGTATACATCAGTTGTGTAAAGCACATTTGTACATTCATTGCCCTCATCATTCTCAAAACATTTGCTCTCCACTTAAGCCCTTGGCATCAGGTCCTCACAGTTAACTGTTTCTATAGATTTATTGAACCTAGATTTCATATGAAGAAAATCATACAGCCCTTCCCACCCCTCCAAAAACAAAGTAAAACACAGGAAAACCTCTATCAAAAGAAAGCAAAATATAATAAAAACTAAAACAAATTTAAAAGGAGTCAAAAGGGGGACCAAATGACAAGATACTAATTTTTAACTTTATTAAATCTGCATTATTCCACTTTCTAGTGCTCTTTGCCCGAGGGTAAAACCATTCTTATCCCTGGTCAATGGTCAGAAGTGTTTTACTAAGATTAAGTGTGGAAACTGTATAAATGGATTTTGGTCTTACTCTGGCATCCATAACTTTCTGCAAACTAGATGCTCAGAATTTAGGCTTCAATACAGTTCCCTTCTCTGGTCTTGGGTTTTGTTATAATCCTAGGATCACACAGGCTGGTATGCTGCTTCTGTGTGCATTTAACGAGCAGCTCACTTAGACAAGCCAGTAATACCTCAGGTGTTTTTCTTTGTGATAGCTAAGCACTATATGATTTCTTCATCCTAATTTGCTATACCAGGATCTTCAGGATCACTGCTGTTCTTAAAGGGATGAGGAGATAAGGTTGTGGTTGAGCCCTGGTGGGATTGTTGGATAAGCATTGGGCTACTGTCCCCAAGGTTATTAGAGTTTCAAGGCCATTTCCTTCTGGGAGGGAGAAAGATGAGCCTCCGTGCACTCAGAAAGATGTTCAGGCCTAGGTCGGATTGCTGAGTCAGGATTGAAGCCATGCCAGTGGGTTGGTGTAGAATGGTGACTTAAAAGAGGCTTGTTGGGGCAATGAGTGAGACATTTGGGGGTAACTGCAAGGTCAGGTATTTGAATCCATAATGTGCTCTGCAGGAGGAAGATGAGGCTGTTTAGTCCCCTAAATTACAGTCTGGGAAACCCTGTGGGGCAGTTTACGCTGTCCTGTAGAATTTGTATCAGTTGGATGGAGTCTATGGTGGTAGGTAGTGGCTAATGATGTTCTGTGTCTTTTCATATGGTCATTGATCATTTGAACTGTCCGTGTAGGTCCCGTTTCCATTTTTTGATTAGGCTGTTCATATTTTTATTATGTTGTAGAAGTTGTAGATATTTTTTAGATAACCTGATATGTGGTGCAGAAAAGTTGTCTTCCAATCTATAAATTATCTTTTTACTTTCTTGAGTAAGCTTCTCTTTTTCTGACCTTCAGCTCCAGCTTCCTGAAGCTGGGTAATCCTGGAGCTCTGCACCTTAGAATAGATTAGCCGAAAGTACCTCATAGGTCAGGACCTGAGCAGTTATTCAAGATTGTAATTTTAGGAAGACTGCTTGGTACCATCCTTAAGCTTCACAAATATTATTCTTGTTAGATTAATTGACTAGGATGGGACCTTAAAGCCTGTTAACTTTATAAGATATTGATTAGACCAGTGGTTCTTACATTTGACTGTGTTAGAATCATTTGGCGCTTCCAGATATGAACTGAAGAGTTCTCGTAGATACTTTGACTTATTTGGTCTAGTGCAGAGCCTTAGGATTGTGAGGTTTAAGTACGTCGTGGTTAGGACGAGTGTGGCCCAGGTTGGAAATCTCTGGATTGGAGAGTCAACACAGTTAAACCCAGTTCTGTCATTAACTCATCCTGTGATGTTCTTTATCTGTAAAGGTAAGGTGTGTGTGAATGAAGAACCCTGAATCTCTTCTGGTTTTAAAATGCTTTGTCTTCTGCTTGCATTTATTTTCTTCTCAGCATCTCAGACTTTTGATGGATATCAGTTCATTCCCTAGTGAGGTTGGCTAAGATTTGCCTTTTCTCACTCTTAAAGTTTCTAAAGGCCTGATTGTACCTTCCTTGGCCTAACTTAAGATGGGTTTAAAAAAAAAAAGATGAGTTTTAAAGGTCATTGGTGTTGTCTTTCTCAGTGGGTCCGGCAACATTTTAAGGCTTAGAATCTTGCTGATATGACTGTCTGTGCCCCAGCTCTCATTCGTTATTTGGTCCTGCAATCACACACAGTTGTTCTCTGTTTTGTAGGAGAAATCTTTGAATTAAAGGCTGAGCTCAACAATGAGAAGAAAGAGAAGAGGAAGGAGGCTGTGAAGAAAGTGATCGCTGCAATGACCGTGGGAAAGGATGTTAGGTAAGACTCACCACATCATCTCGTGGTCATCAGACCCCACCCCATCTGGTGGCCTCTCCTGCTTTTCCATTAAAACTGTATTGATTACAGAACCAGTAAGAATGAGTTTGTTCCACTAGAAACATGACGAAGAGGCATGGTTGCTTTTATGTTAATAGTCTTTTATTTTTGTAAGAGTGAGGCGAGTCTGATTCTGCTTCAGACAGACCTAGCATAACCCTCCTGAGAGCGGGCACAGTTACAGTTGGTTGGTTGAGTAGTTTTAGAAATGATAAAAATATACTGAGAGCTAGGAGCTCACATATTCCTTAGGTGGGTCATGCCAGTGCCCTCTACTGTACAACTCCACATTCAGATGCTGAATTCAAGAAGAAGATCGATGTGAACAAAATCCATTTGGTCTTGGTTTGTTTCTGTAAATTAGCAAAACGTTTTGGAAAAGAGGATCGTCTGTGTTCCAGGTATTTCATATGGTCCATGAGGTCAAACTAGTCTGTGTAACACTAGGTAAGGCATGTGCCTTCCTCACTGTATTGACATGTGCACCTGTGTAACAGAAGCACTCTTAAGGGTGCAAGTGCTCCTGCAATGAAAAGCTGAGTGCCCCTCCCTAAGCAAGCGGGGATCCCGGGTGGAAACGGTGGCGGGATTGCAGTGTGAGGTCCCAGGCACCGAGGGCCCGTGTTCTGAAGTAGGTTTTGTTACAGTTTTGTGTGTGAGCACATAGTCATGTGTGGTTCTAAATTAACATTTTCTGGCCGTCCCTCTCAGACGGCAGTAAACTTTTCTGTAAAGGGCCAGGTGGTACATTAATTTAGGGTTAGTTGGCGAGAAGGCAATATTGGTGAAAAAAGAAAGCAAACAATTATGTATAATCTTTATTATGCTAAAATAAACATATAACCAAAATTGCCTTTTTAGTTATTTTTAAGGTGTAAAATTCAGTGATATGAATTACATTAACTACATGTTGAGGAATTTCCCTTCTATTCCTAGTATTCAGAGTGTTTTTTATCATGAAAGGACGTTGGATTTTTGTCAAAATACCTTTCTGTATCATTTGAAA
The DNA here is from genome assembly GCF_050624435.1 of Tenrec ecaudatus. Taxonomy (NCBI): domain Eukaryota; kingdom Metazoa; phylum Chordata; class Mammalia; order Afrosoricida; family Tenrecidae; genus Tenrec; species Tenrec ecaudatus. The sequence goes on from NC_134539.1 coordinate 118,646,193, forward strand.
TGATCATGTGCATCTTTGTCAAAGTACCTTTTCTGTATATTTTGTGCAGATCTCCTTTTTATATTCATTTGTTGTATTACATTCATTTTCTTGCGTGGAACCACCCTGGCATTCTTGGTAAAATTCCATTTGGTGTATAATCTCTTTAGTGTACTGTTTCATTCAGTTTGCTAATAGTTGCTTGAGTGGGGGAAAGATAACATTTGTTTAATTGGATCCCAAAGTTCGTATTATCTATTATCAAATAGATTATAAGTGTTATCTGAAGAATCATTTTTAGCTCATGGCTTACAAAAAAAATTAGGCGTCGTTGCCTACTCATGATCTATTTGATCACCAAAAGTCTATTTGGTTTTGCCGAGGGACATCTAGATTGAGAGCCCTGGAACAAATGAACTGCTAAAAGTCAACAGGGTTCTCTCCTAGACTGTTGAGTCTCAAGCTTGTTTTTGTATCTTACAGAAAAGTTAAAAACTCCTATCGTATGTTTGGTAAATCTGAACTGCCTGTAGCTTTTTCTGTGCCTCGCACTGTACCAAGGGGCAGTTTATGTTTCAGCCTTGTGGCAGTGCATGGTCTAATTGAAGAGACTCACACTGAAAAATTAGGAAGTAGTAAGTTATATAATTACGTGTTAAAATATGTTAAGGGCAATGAGAGTTCTTAGAAAGTCACGTACGTCTAACTTTTAATGTGATTAAACCATTGAGTTGTATTCTACATAAGTCATGTCAACAAAACTGTTAAAAAAAGAGTCACGTAAATTGGAATTGTGAAAAACCCTCCTTGAAAGAGATGGATTTAAACTGTGCCTAGGAAGGTAAAGCTTAGAGAAATAGAATAAAGATTAGCCATTTATAGATCATCGTAGTTCATTCTCCCTTGCAAGTAACCTAGTTTAATGCTTTCTATTTCAAATTAATTTGAACCACATTTGTAATAGAAAATTTCCTAATAGCCACAATAAAAGAATAAAAAGAATCTAATGAAGGTTATATTAATATTTTATTTTAAAAATTATATACAATACTTACCTGGCAGGGGAGATACCAGGATCACGAAGGTGGTTTTCCCAGGGCGAGGCTCACCCATTGCACTCCGCGTGTGCTGACCCCTGCGATTTCCCCAAATGTGGGAAACTCGACTGCATAATTTGTGGTGGTGGGGGACTGCGTTCGCGCTATCCTGTTTAAAAAAAAAACCAGAAGATTATATACAAACGGTTCATTTTAACATGTAATCAGTATAAAACATTGAAGTGTTTGCCATTATTTTTCCTATGAAGTCTTCAAAATCCAGTATGTTTTACGTTGCTATCGCATCTCAGTTCACACTAGCCACATTGCTCAGTAGCCACGAGTAACTAGTAACTGTCACATCAACAGTACAGGTGTGTAACGTTGGAGATGGTACTAACAGTATCTGCCTCGAGGGCAGGGGTTCTCAACCTTCCCAAAGCCGCGACCCTTTCAGACAGCTCCTCACGTGGTGGGGATCCCCAACCATAGCATTATTTTCATTGCTACTTCATCACTGTCATTTTGCTACTGTGATGAATCATGATGTTAGTATCTGATATACAGGATATATTTTCATTGTTACAAATTGAACATAATGCATGGTGATGAATCCCAAAAACACTATGTAATTATACATTGTGAAATATTTCTTTTTAAAAAAATATTTATTTCTAATGACAAATCAATGACATTTTGTCTTGAAGTGTGGTGTAGCCTGGATAGCAGACTTCACTCAGGGTACACATATGTGGGGTATCTGTATGTGGGCGGACTGGCCTGGAGATGGAGAGAGGATCCTAAGACCATGGGAAACGGGTGCTGGAGCCCCGGGTTAAGAACCACTGCTCTAGGACTTTGTTCTTAAGTCTTATGCCGCTTGTTAGAATGAAATAATTTAACACCCTAGAAATGCTCTTGATGGAACGCTTTACATTTACTTACTGGTTTGTGGTTGTTGTTTGGACATGAGCGCGTTGCCTGGGAAATGGAGAGAACATTCCTGTTTGGAGCTCGTAGACAAGCGCTTCAGTGAGTGTTCACTAGCTAGCTGTGTGTACACGAGACTAGTCTAAGCCCAGGGCCACCCACACGAGAGCCATTGCCTTAGTCGAACGAGCTGTCCTTAGTGCTTACGGCACTAGACCTCTATGGTAGCAGACTGCCTCCTCTTTCCCGTGGACTGGCCGGTGGGTTTGACTCACCAGTTTCCCAACAGCTCAATGCTACCTGACTGCACCAGGAAGACTCTAGACAGTGCAAGTTAAGAAGAGAGTTTGCCTTCCAGGACAGAGTCATTGGCTCATTGGATAGGCAGTGGATCTCTCTATCTTGTGGTCTCTCTCTCTTTTTATGAATCATTTCCATTTTGAGACTCTGTTTTTATGTAAATAGAAGCTATCCCATGCCACCAGTTATTTCAGTAATTTTTTTTTCAGTAGAAGTACATTAACATTTCTGTACTAGTATTTAAATTTTCTAATGATTTTAATAAACTCTTAGAGATAAGGTTAATTGCTGAATTCCCATAACATGATTGTTAACCTATATTTTTTTAAAGGCAGCCTACTTTTTAAAATTCAGTAAGCTGTACCTTTCTTACTCTAAACTTCAGGTACTACTTTGTGAATGGAACCGTAAGTTTCTTTCCTGTGGCTTTTTAGAAGAATGGTACAAGTAATTATGAAATGACTATAACTTAAAAGATATAAGCTCCTTTTAGATTTAATGATACTCACATTCTTGTTTTTCTGAATGTGTAAATGGAAAACAACTATTAAGCCCCGGTAGCAGGAGCCCTGGTAGTGTAGTGGTTGTGCATTGGGCTGGGATCCACGTGGTCCGCAGTGAGAAACCACCAGCAGCTCCGAGGTTCATAGAAACCCACAGTGGGTCACTGTGAGTAGTGTTGCCTCGATGGCAGCAAGTGAGGCAAGTGAAGAGAGAGCGAAAGCTTCATGGAGAGGAAAAGTGCAAAATGCTCTTGGATGAAACATCGTGCTGTACCAGAAGGTAAGGAAGCTGTTGAAAATGTAGAACGTGTCCCACGGATTCTGGAGCCGACTGAACCAACTTCCACTGGTCAAAGATGTAGGACTATGAGTACTAAGTGCTTTGAACTGCGGTGATAAGATGGTTACATTTTTAAAATGAAGTGTCATTGTGATTCTTAAAAAATTCCTAAGACTGTAAACTAAAATAGATTAAATGTATGGTTGCAAAGATTTGTTTAAAAATGAATCCTGATAAAAGAATCCTGAGCAGCTGGATGGGATGGGGATGGAGATGGGGACAGTGTGTTGGGGATATGGATGAAAGTAGATTGGACATGTTTCCTTATGACAGCCAAATGATAGGACGCATACTTTTCTCTCTCTGTTTCTTCAAAATAGAAGTTTTTTTAAATCTATTTTTGGAGGCCCTTTGGGGACAAGTACTACAATTTCTTTAGTAAATTATTTCATAGTAATTAACCCTGTGGGGATATTTGTCACTTTGTAAACTAAGGCCGCTGCTTTATGTTCTGTCAGACTGCTTGGCATCAGCCTCTGTTCACTTGGCTCTATTTTCAGCTCTCTCTTTCCAGATGTAGTGAACTGTATGCAGACTGACAACTTGGAACTAAAGAAGCTCGTGTACCTCTACTTGATGAACTACGCCAAGAGTCAGCCAGACATGGCCATCATGGCGGTCAACAGCTTTGTGAAGGTGACTCCCCAAGAACTCACCAGCAGTGCCTCCCACCTCAGCTCACTCTTCCAAATGTTTTTCTGGTTAGGTTAGACCTCGAGGGAAGGGGTGGGGCAATGACTTATGTGTGTCCATGGTTGAAGTACTCTGTAGGTCACTGTGTCGCCCAGGAAAGTTCAGACCATATGGAGAGCCTTCTGTCCGCAGGAGCTTGGGCATCCTTGCCAGAGGGGTAGGAGAAAGGCAGGTGAAACCTCGCTGTTGGACCTTCCAAGGCTGACACAGGTTGGGCCTGTCACTGTGGTCTCAGTAACTTAGGACTTTCCATTGAACGCCGTGAGTAAAGAAGTCAGCTCTTTTACTTGTGTTCTTGTGTCCTTTTCCTTGTTTTCCCTTTTAGAAGTTTCTTGAAATTTCCCTTTAAGGATAATAATAAAGCTGATCTGTAGTCTTATAAGAAATATTTTTCTCCATTTATTTTATATCTATAGAAAGTAGGCTACTGCAGCCAATTAAGCCGACCGTCCTCCTCCTTGTGGGGGCCGGTGTGCAATGGCTGCAAGCAGCAAGCCTCCTCGGTAGTGTCTGCAGCCTATTGTATGTATAGGCTGCCCTAAGGGACCTTGGAGACAGCCTTTTGCTGCTTTTCAATGCTGCTGGCCTGGCTAATTTCTGCTCTCCCTAAACTAGGCTCCACACTGGGATGCGAGGTGCTTTTGGGAAACCTCAAGGCACAGTGGCTAGAATCCACATTGTCCAGGTTATCATGCCCATCCGCACCAAGCTTCAAAACAAGGAGCATGTGATTGAGACCTTACACAGGGCCACATTCAAGTTCTCTGGGCGCCAGAAGATCCACATCTACAAGGAATGGGGCTTCAAGTTTAATGTGGATGAGTTTGAGGATATGGTGGCTGAGAAGTGCCTCATTCCAGATGTCTATGGAGTCAAATACATCCCTAACCGTGGTTCCTTGGACAAGTGGCGAGCCCAGCATTCTGAAGGCTTTGGTAGCCCTGTGCTGCCTCACTTGTACCAACTAAATAAAAATTGAACTTCCAAAAAAAAAAGAAAGTAGGCCGAAGGGTCCAAAGTGATCACTGCAGGAGATACTAGGACTTTGTTAAATTGAATAGATTTTACAACATTTGATTAAATTTTTTTAGCACGGAAAAATTTAAACACACCCAACTATAGAAAGAATAGTAAAATAAGTTGCTAAGTATTCATTTCACAGCTTCAACATTTACTGACAACAGCAACTCTTATTTAATTACACTCCCCTTAATCTCGCTTCTACTGGATATTCTTTTTTTAAAAACATCTTAAGCATTTTGTCATTTCATCTGCAAATTTGTCAAAGTAAGGTCTCTTTTAAAAACATAGCTACAGTGCAATTTCACATCTTAAATTTTGACATAATTCGTTAATATTATTAAATGGCCAGTGAGATTTTGTTTCTATTATGAAATTTAAGGAGCACACTGGGTTTATTAGTTGTTCCCATTAATAGTGTCTTCACTACTGGCTTGGAACTTGGTCTTCCAAAAATTAAACTCTATCAATTTGTTTTGAAAAAACTCATCAAGGTGCTGTCTTCACAGGGAAGTTTTGTTCGTTTCCTGCCGTTGGCCACATTGTACAGAATCAGACAGAACGTAACACTTCATCCTCCTTATTTCATGGTTCCTAGGTGGGCTGTAATTTAGGAAAGAATCTACTTTGTTCTCTTTGGAGACCAGAGTGCTGCCTAGCGTTATAGTGCTCAATAGATAAAGATGTAGGGCGCTGTAGAGGCAGGTAGGGAGAGCTGGTTGAAAGGTGAGTGCGCACAAATCGGGAGCTCGGAGGCCTCTCTGCTGCGTTAACCCCAGGAATTCAGGTCCCTGCTCAAACCAGCTCATGTGTTCCTTTGCTTGCTCAGCTGTAGGTCCCGGAAATCCAGCTCTGTTTTCTTCCCGTTACTTACTGAACCCACTGTTGACTGATTGTAGTCTCCGGTGCCTCATTTTTATGGCACCTGAATACCAGCCCAAGATTTGTTCTTAGAGTAGCATGAGAGATTTGGGGTTTCCATATAAAACAGAGCTAGAAGGTATTAGGTAACCTCTCGCTGATGAGACGCTCGTTTGAGAGCGAGCACATGGAGTGCACACCTGTAATTGTCGATGGCTGTTTTCTGTAGGACTGTGAAGATCCCAATCCATTGATCCGGGCCTTGGCCGTCAGAACCATGGGCTGCATCCGGGTGGACAAGATCACAGAATATCTCTGTGAGCCCCTCCGCAAGTGCTTAAAGGATGAAGACCCCTATGTGCGGAAGACGGCCGCCGTGTGCGTGGCCAAGCTCCATGACATCAACGCCCAAATGGTGGAAGATCAGGGCTTCCTGGACTCTCTGCGGGATCTCATAGCGGATTCAAACCCCATGGTAAGCCCCGTTTACTACGGGACCCTTTAAAAGGCATGCTTAAAACAACCTTACCTTCAACAGATTGCTCAGGAAGTAGCTGTGTACACACAATTCTGTGTGTCCCATCGATTGTAGTTTGTTACCCTAGGTGTTTCTGAGGTGAGAACCAAGCACTGAAAAAGCAACCCTTTACACCCGTGCTGCCCTGTGCTCAGACACAGACTAGTACTTTCATAAGTGTCGTCAGGGGGTCTTACCTTAAATTTCTTTGGTAATTGTGTTTTAAAAGATTGTTTCTTCACATTCATGTTGGCGGTATTTTCTGGTGGTGCAGGACTGGGAACTGAACCAGAGTAACCTTTATTGCCTAATTATTATAAGGCATTTTTGTACAAGAGAATTTTAGGACAAGATTCTTTCTAGCCTTAAATTCTAAATGCTTGGCAGCCAGACATAACATCTTAGTGGTTTTGGAGATCTTTTATTCCTCTTAATGGGCCTCAAACTTTGCATAAAATGAAAAGCAGGAAGTAGGTCCCGTGTGGTACTGTGACTCTCGTGGAACTAGTTCATTTGAATCGAGTTATGGTCAGTAAGGGTCATTACCAAGAGGATGGAGGCACATAGCTACTTTCTTTAGTTTGAAGTGCTCCCTTTTTGCCTAATGCGGTGTTTGCCTGGAAGTGACTAACAGTCGGAGTTCACCGTTTGGTTTCAGGTGGACAGTTGGAATTTGCCTGGAGCCAAACGTTATCCCTTCCAATCATCGGTTCAGATGTGTGTTTTGACATCTCTTACTGGTGTATCTTACCCCTTGAGTAGCCTTGGCTTACATTTTTTAATTATTGCTGTTCTTCAAGTTTTGTATTTAAGGTCAAAAGATGAAGTAGGCACGTTTTTAAAAAGTACTTGTATCCCAAATAAAATGATTTTTTAAAAAGTTTGTTAAATAAATGCCAAATCAGGATCTTTTGACCCAACCAACTCTTTGATTCCCCCCCTGAGGAAAACAAAATGCTTGTGGTACTGACTAACAGGAAATGTTGTAGCCATCTCCTGGCATGGAGGCACATGTGTGTGTGCACATGCATACATGTTTATGCCGTGACTCCGACACTGTCCCTGCAGTCCTGCCTTTCTGCCCCCCAGCACCACTGTCCATTACGAGCCCAGTCGTTCGCAAGGCAGTACATCTGTTGCGTCCGCTGTTCACCTGGTACAAACTGCTGCTCTCAGGGCCTTGGGGTTACTCTTGCTGCCTTGAGTAACTGTCTTTGAACGGCTGTTCCGAAGCGTCAGTGAGGAGCTGCAGGGTTCAGGGCCCTAACGCTGACGGAATGAGCAGGATGTTGCCTCCTGTGGAATCTTACTCAAAATTCAGTGGGGCTAAAAGAGTGGCAACCCCCATTACATCAAAAAGACACCTTGAATGCAAATTCTTCACATGCTAAAACTAGAAGATTGGGGGCTCACTGTGGACTTGGCTGTAAGGGTATTGCTCTTTGTTTTTTTGTTCCCTGGTAGCACTGAGAGATCTTATCCAGAAACACTCCAGCTGAGAGCATAGAAACATTCAGAAAAGAGCTTAATTTGTCTGATTTACTCAAAGTTTTCATGTTGTAAAGAAAGGCTGAATCTCATCCAGTCCTTGGTACTCAATAGTATGTGTCTACCTTTTATTTATACTTTATTCCAGCCATTTAAAAAACTTTTTATTGTTGTAAAAATGTATATAGTAAAACATGGGAATTTGAAAACATTAGAATAAGTGAATAAAATGAACCCCTTTCTAGTCTCCAGATCCAACAGTTAATGCCAGTCATAACTGTACCTATCTTTCCCCCTAGCTCCCGTTTATAAGTATTTCAAGCAGAACAGAAACCACTTGTACCTGAATGGCAGCTTGCGAACACACTTTACGGCTGCAGGCACTGTGCATCAAACTAGACAAGAACAGAGGGCTTGGCTGTGGGGCTCAGGCACAGAGGAGGAGGTACCAAGAATATCTCTGTTGTGTTTGGGCCTGAGCACCTGGAGGGTGGAGTTTCATTTCAGATCATGAGAGAGGTAGGGAGAACAGAAGGTCATTTTTGGCCATGTCTCTTTGAGATGCTCTTGGGTTAGCCTCACGTGCCTGGGCATCTCTTACTACGTCTCGGATGCTTTTCCCATTTGCTTAGTCAGTTGTACATTTCAAGAGAGACTGATTAAAGATAGACCCACTACTAACCTTGTCTCATGAACAGTAACAAAGAGCCATTCCCACATGAGATTATCACCAAAGGCAAAGAGTTTGAGATTTTACAACACATCCTTTTACGGTATATGATTCAATATATAACAGGCATCCGTAGTTTGTAGATGGGAATTAAAACCGTAGATCTAGATGAGTTTACCTGGAGAATGAAAGTAGATGGGAGCCCTCCAATTTTAGAGGGTTGGGAGTCCAGCAGGTCAGCCAAGCAGATAGGGAAGGAGTGGCCATTGAGATGAAGAGGAAAGTCCATGAGAACGTGTGGTATCTGTGGCATGAACCATTGGGCAAATGCTGCTGGTATGTTAGGAAAGGACGAGCATGTCTCGTGATGGATAGCTCAGACATCTCAGTGGAAAATTTAAGTTTTATAGTCTTCTGTGTCAGGCACCGTGGTAGATGTTTTTACATATTTAAATTAATTCTTAGATCTGCCCGGAAAAAAAAAGAGAGAGGAAACCAAATCCACTGTTTTTGAGTTGATTCTGACTCTAAAACAGCGACCCTCTCTTTACAGGGGTTCTGAGACGATAAGTTTTTCCAGGAGCAGACAGCCGCCTCTGTCTCCCACAGAGCAGCTGGTGGGCTTGATCTGCTCAACTCCTGATCATAGTGCCACCAGGGAAGTAGAGGTTACTTCATTTTACAGAATCCAAAGCTATAACGCAAAGATCCCACAAACTCGCAGCCATCTGGTTGATGCCAACTGGTAGGGTCCCCGTAAGACAGAGAACTGTCTCTGGGCGTTCGAGGCTGTAAGTCTTAATAGGAGCTGAAAGCCTCCTCTCTCCCCTGGAGCAACTGCTAGTTTCAGATTGCCGACTGTCTGGTTAGCAGCCCCACGTAGAACCCACTCTGACACCAGGTCTCTAAAGTTACAAGGCAGTAGTGAGATATCTAGTTGGAATCATACACTTTACAAGGCCCTTCAACAGCTTCCTGGGGAAGTGTCATTGTCTTTCAATTCCATTTTTCCACAGACTTCTTATTAAAGCTGCTTCATGTCGTTTCATATACATAATAGAGTGTGTGTGTGTTTGCATGCACACACGTACACTCATATATCCATATACAGTCATACTTAGACCTGTCATTTTCTTAAAATGGTTACAATTTCTAACATGTCAAGTAATTATCCAAAACCTTTCACTATGAAAGTCTTCAGTCCTTTCATGGTGGTTAACAAGCAAACAAACAAAACCCCTGTTGCTGTGGAATCTATCTTAGCACAGTCGTCCTCGATTTCCAAGACGCTCAGTCTTGATAGGAGCAGCTGCGCCCTTTCCCTCCCGTAGGTGACTGGCGGGTTCTAAGTGCCAACCTTTGTTTTGCAGCCAAGCATCCAAGACCCCAGCAGCACCGTGGCCCCTCTGACAGTGGTTAGGAGCCCTTACTTTACTGCTCGTAGAGTATGTGTGCTCACGTTCTGCCTGTGCTGCTCCACACGGTGGCAGCATCGTACCATCAATATTAAAATCGCCTGCAAAAGAAACAGCAATGTGAGGAATTCTGCCTTAGTTTTCTGGTAGCTCACAGCAGAAGGGTCTTTTAGTGTAACAGCAGCAGACCATGTGCAGAATGACTTGGAAATATTTTGGGAATACCACATTGACAAGATTCAGCTATTGGGGTTAAGTTGACTTCCAGTCAGGTTGTTGGGCCGTGAGCCTTACAGCAGGCAATTGCACTTTATTATTGCATTTTAATTTTCTGGTGCTTTTGGAGGATAAAGCATTTGTTTCCTATAGTTAATCATTTATTATTCAATTTAAGCTGACTTTCAGTGAAAAGATGGCCTTTGAAGTAAAATATTCTTGCTACTAATTCCTAATTGTATGTTTTTGCTCAAGGTGCTTTACCACTCTGAGTCTGTAAAATAAGAGTTAATATCTTAGAATTGTTATAAGTGTTTATTCAGCTATTGAATGAAAAGGGTCTATCAAAGCACCGGCTTATGGGAGCTCAGGAGATGATGGCTATTGCTGGTCTGGTCTGCTCTCATCTGTGGTGATGCCATGTGTGTCAGGATGTAACTGCGCTCTGTAGGGGGTTTCAGTGACAGTTTTCAAAAGTAGATCACCAGACCTAGCTTCTGGGGCTCCTCTTGCTAGATTTGAACTTCCAACCCTTCGACTAGCAGTCGAGCTCGTTAGCTATTAGTACCACCCAGGGATTTCTAAGTAGATGCTTCATGAACGGTAGCTGTTACTGAGGAACAGAAGTAACATTATGCATCTCCCACTTGTAGTTCTTATTTAAGCATTAGGAAGTACAGTTGTGTTACATTGCAACGTGTTGTTAGTCTGAGATAGTGAATGTTGGAAGACTTGTCTGTCTGGATCACTCTAAAGTCTTCCAGGAGGCTTTTTGTCAAAATATATTTAATGTCCCTGTGAGCTAAAGGGTCTATTAAAGATCTAGACGCATAACAGAACTTAATGACATCACTTAATTTAGTACTTTAATTGTGTGCTTTGTTACTCATAAATATATAAATAGGGGGGAGCTGCAAAGTTGAAATCTTCTATGTAAGTGAAATTAGAATTGTATGCCAACGGTGGAGTATTGGAGGTGGTAGAGTTTTAGGCTTGTGTGAGTTGCCAGTATGTGATGAAAGTAATGTAGAAATTACTGTGTGTTCTGTGTGTGAGTTCCTGAGGGAGTAATGTCATAATTGATCCTAAAAGTCCCAACTGCCTGCGAGTCCATTCTGATGAATAACAGCCCAGGGAAACTACACCTCAGTGTTCGGAGGCTGTAAATCTCCACGGGAGGAGGGAGCTTTCGGATTCACACTGCTGATCAGGTGGTGGGCAGCCCATCCAGGAATCTGCGCACCCCCACAGCGGTCCGCGGCACCAAAAGTGGAGCACCTAAACCAACCCCCAGAAAGACTGGCGGGTGGTTGCTGAAGGGCGACAGCGTTGAACAAGCGGGCGTGTTGGAGGCTGCTTTGCTCTGTTGTGTTTAGAAGATGCAAACACGTTCTGTTTTCCTTCCCCGCCGTGCTTTGTGGAGATCATGTTCCTGTGTGTTCTCACCTCACTTCCTTTTGGAAATCGTGGTCATTGGTTGTGTTCCATCCTATGACCAGGTTAGGCTTTTTAAACATAAACTCATCTGGGGAGAGGCATTTTAGATTTGCAGAGAGGTTGAAAGTACGTACAGGGAGCTCTCACATGTTGTCTGCTTAGCTGCATCTAAGGTTAGCTCCTTACATAAACAGGCGTCACTGGTTAGGACTAAGAAAGTAAGGTTGATATGTTACTATTAACTGCAGTCACCAGATTTTTGTTAACAGCCTTTTCCTGTTTTGTAGTTCAGTCCAGGATACCAAAGTGTCTTTAGTCACTTATTTTATAAAGTATTGCCCTATCTGTAGAAATGTAGCTCAAAAGCAGAAATGTGCCGTTTACCTACGACGCTGCCTTTTTCTTCTGGTCTCTGTAGCATTGGAGCCAGGCAGATGTGGGTTTCTAGTCTGGTTCTGCCATTTCTGAGGTGGGACCGCCCTGAGCTACAGGGCTCTTGGCTGCACAATGGCGACTACACACTGTGCTTGTCACAGAATTGGTGAGAGTAGCAAAGGGGGAGGGTTGTCAGCCTAATAACAAACAGCTACATTTTATGGGTGCTGGATATCAATGATTATAGAAAGATTATAGAAAGATGCACGGTTCAATAGCAAATTTAATTTTTTAATTTTTTAAAGTACTGAGTTTTGTTGGTATAGATTGTTTAAGGACAACCATTGTTTCTTTTTTTCTTTTCAAACATTGTTTCTTACGTTACCTCTGAGGTCGCCTCACCCACAAATGATATTAAATTGTCACAGGATTATTTACCAAATCATTGCAGAATTAATTTTAAAAGGTATTTATAGGCCACTGGACATCCTCTTACAGAATGATCTCGGGGAGGAGACGAGCCAGTCAGAGTGTGATGTAGCAACGATGGGGCATACAACTTTCCTCTAGTTCCTAAATGCTTCCTCCTCCCCCACTGTCATGATCCCAATTCTACCTTGCAAGTCTGGCTAGATCAGAGGATATACACTGGTACAGATAGCACCTGGAAACACAGGGAGTCCAGGGCAGATGATCCTTTCAGGGCCAGTGGTGTGAGTGGCCATACTGGGACCGTGGAGGGAGGGTGGGTTGGAAAGGGGGAACCAATTACAAGGATCTACATGTGACCTCCTCCCTGGGGGACGGACAACAGAGAAGGGGGTGAAGGGAGACGTCAGACAGTGTAAGATATGACAAAATAATAATTTATAAATTATCAAGGGTTCATGAGGGAGGGGGGAGTGGGAAGGAAGGGGGGAAATGAGTTGATGTCAGGGGCTTAGGGTGGAGAGCAAATAAATGTTTTGCGAATGATGAGGGCAGTGAAAGTACAAATGTGCTTTACAAAATTGATGTATGTATAGATTGTGATAAGAGTTGTATGAGCCCCTAATGAAATTATTTTTAAAAAGGTAATTGTTTAAGGATATACCTTTTAAGCTACTTTCATCCACATGGTCATTCAGTAGTGCGACAGAAGACCGGCGTTCCCTCTTTAACTGATGGCAAGACCCTGATTTGACAGGAGAGCCTTTGACTTTCCGGAGGGCCGTCGTCAGTGGTGTCAGGTCCGTGTGACAGCCTCTTGGAGTCAAGTAGCCAAGTAGCTTCTTATCAGTATCTTTTGCCAGTTTGTTAATGACAGGTACTTTATTTGTAGGGTTTTGGCTTTGAGAATGTTTGTGTTTTACCAGATCCTATCTTCTGCCATTTCAAATAATGACTTTTATTGAGTCTTATATGTAAACCTCGTTATCATGTATTTAAGCAAGCTTGCCACGGTCATATGTGTGGACTCATGTAGTTTAGTTCTGTTCTAGGGAGGAGGAATGGGGGATTACTGAACATTACAGATTGTAATATGGGAGGCATATGGTATCAGTTGGCATATGGGCAGTGTTTTGAATTGAAGCATGATCTGTAGGTTTCCCTTCCTTAAGGGCAGAAACAACAAAATTCACCTGGTAAGGCATGATCGTTTTCTCCTTGAGAGACAGTGGTAACTACTGAACTGTGCATGGGAGAGTGACTTGTTCCCTGTGCTTCAACATTACTCCGGAAAGCGAGAACAAAATCCCAAATTGCAGTGAGTTTTAAGAGGATAAAAAAGTAAACCACCTGTCTGTTTTATCATACTTGCTTTCTTAGTTCATTCTACTGCTTTTTAAAAATCTTATTCACACATTCAGGGGCACCAGCTAAATTGATAGCATATTGAACAGAAAAACTGAAGCAAAATCTGTTTGGAGTGTTTAGAAGGTGACAGCCATCTTCTAAATAGTAATTTAGTTAATAGCTAGAAGTCACTCTATTGAAAGTATCCTCTTTCTTGGGCTCCATGACCATGAAATGAGTGAGATTCTACTACAGAATGTAAATGGAAGGACAAGGCATGACGTGAGGAACTGCTCATCAAGGCGGTTCTGTCCACGATCGTTAACCCAGTGGATATCTAGATTTCCCTTAGAATCTTTTTTTCCCCCCAAACAGGAGCATTATTTTATTCTGACCACACTCGCTGACTGCTCCAGCTCACTCCTCTCTAAAATATGGGCCAAATTTATGTCTTCAGAGTTGATGCATATGAAATAGAGGTAGCTTGTAAATTAGATTTTATAGCTGGATAGTAAATCTTTCCTCCTTAAGTGCTGTCAGGGTATTAGCTTTGGCATATATGAGGCAGAAGAATACATTTTTCTCTCTCATATAAATCTACCTGTCACCTTTGCCTGGAAGTAAGGCTTAATTATATTAACCTCCCCCCATTCTGATTTTTTTCTCTTTCCCCAGCTGAAGTTCACAGTTCTTTTAGCGTGTATAGAGGTGGCGACCAAGCATGCACATGCTGGAATCTGGCACAGATTTTTTTAAAACATTTTATTGGGGGCTCGTACAACTCTTATCATAATCCATACATACATCCATTGTGTATCAAGCACATTTGTACATTTGTTGCCTTCATCATTCTTAAAACCTTTGCTTTCTACTTGAGCCCTTGATATCAGCTCCTCATTTCCCCCTCCCTCCTTGCTCCTCCCTCCCTCATGAACCCTTGGTAATTTATAAATTATTATTATTTTGTCATATCTTACACTGTCTGATATCTCCCTTCGCCCACTTTTCTGTTGTCTGTCCCCCAGGGAGGAGATTATATGTAGATCCTTATAATTGGTTCCCCCTTTCTACCCTACCTTCCCTCCACCCTCCCAGTATCGCACTCTCACCACTGATCCTGAAGGGTTCATATGACCTGGATTCCCTGTGTTTCCAGTTCCTATATGACCTGTGTACATCCTCTGGTCTAGCTATATTTGTAAGGTAGAATTGGGATCATGATAGTGGGGGGTGGGGGGATGGGGAAGCATTTAAGAACTAGAGGAAAGTTGTATGTTTCATCATTGCTACACTGCACCCTGACTGGCTCGTCTCCTCACTGAGACCCTTCTGAAAGGGAATGTCCATTTGCCTACAGGTGGTCTTTGGGTCCCCAATCTGCACCCCTCCTCATGCACAGTGATGTGATTTTTGTTTGTTTGTTTGTTCTGATGATGCCTGATAGCTGATCTCTGACACCTCGTGGTCATATCCGGCACAGAGTTTACTTCATTCCTTTCCAGTGTGAGCTTCAGCGAGTCCCTGAGTTTCTCGAAGCCCTTTTCCTTGGGTGTAACAAGTGGGTTGTACTAGTAAGCACCTAGTAACGCAGTGCAGCGGGTCAGGTGCTGGACTGCTAGTTACAGGATGGGTGGTTCCAACCGCCCAGTGGCGCTGCAGTAGAACAGCAGTCTGTTAATCTGCAGATCTGGTCATCTGTTTGCTTACAGATCGGCTAGGAAGCCCCTTGGGCAGTTCTCCCCTTCCCATTGGGGTTGCTGTGAGTCGGAATGGACTCACTGGCACCCAACAACAGCACCTGTGTTGTTATGAGTATGACAGGCTCATTATAAATATGCAGCTACCTTTAGTCATTTTGTTTTGTCTTTCTATTAGATTTTTCTTAAAAACCCGACCCCGTTGCCGTTGACTCTTCTGCCTCCTTGTAACCCCATAGCACAGAGTAGAACCAGTCCTTTGGCTTTCTAAGACCATACATCTCACCTTTATGGGAGCAGACAGCCTGTCCTCCTCCCGTGGAGAAGCCGCCAGCCTTGTAGTAAGCAGCTCAATGCTTAACCACTATGCCACCAGAGGCATCTCACTACCATCGAGTCGATGCCAACTCAGTGACCCTGTAGGACAGGGCAGAACTGCTCTGACACCATGCCTTCCTTTAGATTTGGGGTACCCTAACCCTGAGACCTGCTCTGCAGAAAAGTCTGGATGACAGTGGAAGTTGAAAATCCATTTGCGTGGTCCATGCATGGACTAAACGTCCACTGAATCCTCTCTGTTCATATTTGAGGGTTTTGAATAGCCCTGTTTTCAAACAGAGAGCTTTGGAAACGCAATTATGGCAGACATAGTTAGGTCAAAATGTTGTATCTTATTATTTGATCCGTCTTTGGACTCATGTTAATGCTGTTTCCGTATTTTAAAAGAATGAAGGAAATATACGGGGATTAAGCCATGGTGAATCCCTTCTGACCATGACCAGGAATGTGAACAGCCTTGCTATTGTGCTTTATGCTTTGGAAAGTGGATTGTTGGAGATGCAGTTAGGTTAAAGTTTGTCTTCCTTATGAGCTATTAAAATTTGTTCTGCTTTTTAATGTTTTCCTGTTTCTTTTCTATCGAGGTTTTTATGTGCTTTAATTTTGTTATCGTGAGGTTTTGTTGTTGAGGATGTTTTTCTGGATATGAAGTTCAGGAGAGGTAGATCTGCAGACACAGTAGCCGGGCTAATGGTTCCTGGGGATACAGCAGGGGAGAGTGATGGGAAATGGGGAGCTAATAGTGACTACAAGAGTGAAGAAAATACTCTAAAACTGACGGTAGTGATGATTGCACAGCTCTTCTTGATGTGGTTGAAATACTGAATTGTATGATATGTGAATTATATGCTACTAAAACTTGAGGTGGGCAAAAGACTTGAGTAGACATTTTTCTAAAAATAATGAACACATGAAAAGCTGTTGAGTGTTATTAGCCATTAGGGAATGTGAATCAGAATCACATTTGATAAACCACTTTATTACTGCAGCAAAGTTCCTCTTACTGCCACTGAGTCGACGCTAACTCATAGCCACCCGATAGGACGGGGTAGGACTGCCCCTATTTGTTCCTGAGATGGTAACTCTTATTTGTTTTAAGATCATTTTATTGAGGGCTCTCAACAGCACTTACCACAATCCATACACCAGTTGTATCTAGCATATTTGTACCTATGTTGCCATCATTTTATAAACATTTACTTTCTGCTTGAGACCTTGGTACCACCTCCTCTTTTTCCCTCCCCCACCCTTGTGACTCCATGATAAATTATAATTATTTTCCTATCTTAACACTGACCGCTGTCTCTCTGCCCCACGGTTCTGTTGTTTGTCCCCCTGGGGGTGTGGGGTATCGATCATTGCAATCAGTTCTCCCTTCCTCCCCCCATCCTCCTGGTATCGCTACTTCCATTTCTGTTCCTGAGGGGTTTATCTGACCTGAATTCCATGTGTCCTGAGCTTTTAGCTGTACCAGTGTACATGCTCTGGTGTCGAGCCCAAAGTGAAAGGCAGGAGAGATTGTAACTCTTTATAGGAGTAGAAAGCCCCTTCGTTCTCCTAAGGAGTGGCTGGTAGTTTCAAACTCCTGGCCTTTCAGTTAGCAGTCCAGTGCATACCACTATGCCACCAGAGATGGTATACGTGTGCTTGACCACTGACCTAAGTGTTGGTGGTTTAACCTCTGCCCAGCAGCACTTGGAAGAAGGGCCTGTTGGTCTGTTTTACTGAAGGTAAGTCAGGGGAATGTATGGATCTGAGTTATACCAGGGATTACCATGCATTGGAATCAACTTTATGACCATGGGCTTTGTTTTAGTTTTCAGATGGTTATAATTAAAACGGTATTTTTAAGAATCAGAAAATAACATGTTGACAAAAATGGAGAAATTGATGGAGCAAATGTAAAATTGTTCAGCCATAAATGACTGAGGGTGCCGTGGTCGACAGGCCGAGCCCCAAGAGTTCGAGTTCAGTTCTTCCAAATCCCAGTGGTCAGCAGTTTGAAACCACCAGCTGCTCCTTCAGAGAAAGATGAGACTTTCTACCCTGTCTCGTAAGGTCCCTGTGAATCAAAATTGACTTGCCAGCAGTGAGTTTGGGTTTTTGTTTTGGTCTACTCTGGTACGCAGCACATTCACCTGTCCCCTTGCCATCATTCTGGTTCCATAGCTTCTCTCCACTGGGCTGGTGAGAGAATTGTCAGGCTTTGCTCCCAGGCCTGCTCCCAGCTGCTTATTTGAACTAGCCCTCCCTTCCCATCATCACTGGAACACTGGGCAAGCTCTTCCTTCTCCCTGGGGATGCATCACAGAAAGCTGCCAAAGCAGGCCGCTGGGCACTGACTGCTGTCTTCTTTGCTGGTCTTTAGTACTTCAGCTACGGCTGTAGACTGCTGTCATGCAGTGGGAGCTGTGCCATTGTTTACCTGGTACCTTAAAGTACGACTGTGCACCTCTTTGCCTCGGCTCTATCATGCCGTTCAACTGTCAGTAAGGAAGACTAACAGACATGACTGCTGGTGAGACAGTTCTCTCCTAGTCACATGGTTATTTTCAGATTTACTATGAGGAAAAGGATTCAGAGGAACAGACTGCATTCCATGTTCAGGTGAGATAATGGGATTGTCTCCTCACGTCTCCGTAGACTCACAGCGTAACGAAACAGTATAAATTATTTTGTGCCATTTCAGTTGGTTACCATCAGTCCATTATCATCAAGCCTCTTCTGTATTTTTTTTGAGGAATATTGGACAATGGTGAAGACTCATAAAGATGGTGCAGAAAATTAGACTGTTTAACTTTTGGAAAAATTTCCCCTTTGTTCTGTTGATACCATTTACCGATGGTTACACACCCCTGGGAAACGTCACAGTTAGAAACTGCTGCTGCTATCTCGTATTACTAATTCCTGAATCCTAGGAGGAAGGGCTTAGGGCATGTTTGAATATAGAAAAGTTGTATTTGAAGAATGATCCTCTAGTAGATGTATCGGAACATTACAGACTCTAAGCTGAGATTTATCCTATAAATGTCCTTAATCTGCCTACAAATATAACACTGTGAAGTAGCAAACTGTTATTTTGTTACTTTGAGCCTCTCTAATGTGAAAATGTATTCTATCAAAATAAAATCTTTCAAACAAAAAGCTGTATAATAAATGTTTAATCTTGTTCAGCCACTATAGGAAACGATTTTGACATTTTTCTAAAATGTTAAGCATAGAAATACCATATGACCCGGCAATTCTAATCCTCAGTTTATGCCCCAAAGAACTTCTGAGTAGATATTCACATGTGTACACAGACATACGTTCATAGTAACACTATTTGCAATAGGTGGAAGATGGTAAATGCCCATCACTGGTTGAATGGACAAATGAATAGATAAATTGTGATAAATACATACAATGTAATAGCCATAATATAGCATAAGAAAAAATGTGGCTGAGCATGAAATGTGAGACACAAAATGTTGCCTATTGTATGATTCCATTTATCTGAAATATGCAAACTATGTAAACCCATAAAATAACATGTAGATTAGTGGTTGCCAGAGGCTAGGGGTAGGAAAGAATGGGGGGAAATTGTACATGCTCTGGTCTAGCCAGATTTGTAAGGTAGAATTGGGGTCAGGATAGTGACGGGGGAGGAAGCATTAAAGAACTAGCGGAATGTTGTGTATACTCCACCCTGACTGACTTCCTTGTTACCCTTTTGTAAGGTGATGTCCAATTGCCTACAGATGGGCTTTGAGTTTCCACTCCGCACTCACCTTCATTCACAGTGATAAGATTTTTTTGTTCTGTGCCTTTTGGTGCCTGATATCTGATCCCATTGACAAGTCATGATCACACAGGCTGGTGTACTTCGTCCATGTGGGCTTTTTTGCTTCTCAGCTAGATGGTCGCTTGTTTACATTCAAGCCTTTAAGACCCCAGACACTATATCTTTTGATAGTTGGGCACCATCAGCTTTCTTCAACACATTTGCTTATGCACCCGCTTTGTCTTCAGTGGTTGTGTAGGGAAGGTGAGCATCACAGAATGCCAATTTAATAGAAGAAAGTATTCTTGCATTCAGGGAGTACTTGAGTGGAGGTCCAATGTCCATCTGCTACCTTAATACTAAACCTATAAATATGTGCACATAGATCTGTTAGGTGTCTTTGCATTCTTCTCTAGGGGAACAATCTATGATGCTTATCAGAAGGTAATGCTCACCCTACTTTGGGTGAGACAGAAAATACGGTCTGATTGCTTTTGATGGCCAACCTTCAGGCAGATAGTCTTCAAGCAGTTGGCCTTCAAGCAACAATGTGTTTGCAAACAGCACTTTAAATTTGGCATTATCATGGGGGAACATTGTGGGGGATGAGAAGGTGAGTGGGACATGAACGTGCGGTTCCCTCCGTGGGAGCCCTGGCCTCCCAGATTCTTTAATGTATGAATGTTGAGTTTGTGCATATACACTCTGTCCCGGTTCTGTTTCCCACAGACTACATCTTAGGTTTCAGTCTGTGTGTAAAGTTTATTCATTTGTTTATGGACAATGTATGTGCGTAGTATAGAATTCCAAAGTTATAAAGTGTAAGCATTGCAAGTAAGTCTTGGTCTCTTCCTTTAGCTGCCAGATCCTGTCTGAAGTATTGCCTTGTCTAGAGTATGATTGGCTTATTTGAAGTTTCCGGTAAGAGTGAGGGGAGCATGGTTTACTGGCCAGGAAAACTCCCTCATGGACCTGCCTCCGTGTGAAGCGAGAAGGGTCTGACGTGAAGGTGCAGAGCTGAAATCGGAGTGCGCATGGAAGCGGCTCCAGAGCTGTAGAGAAAGAGAGGTTGCTATTGGAGGGCGGGATGGTCTCCTCTTGCCAGTCAGTGTCTCCGTGATCGTTTTTCTCAGCTCAGGCTTCACTAAGCTTTTCACTAGACTTCGTTTTCTCTCTCTTATTTCTTGTTTTAATGTTATAATAAGTAGAAATTGCCATTTTAAATACCAGAACAGATCATTCATTAACTGCATCACACACTTGGTTTAATTTCCAGTTGCCTACGATAGCGACAGAGGAATTCTAATTGCTCATTCCGCGTAGCATCTTGTTTCTCTTCCTTTTCTCCCCATGGCTCTTCATGCTTTTTCCACTTCTTACCCCATTTCTGTGCCTATTAACAGACTTGGTAACTTTTTCTTTTTAACATGAAAAGGGTGTGACTAGCAAAGTGGTAAATTATGGTACATCTATTTTTTACAAGACTAGTCATGTGTTGGCAGTGCCTAGATCAAAACAGGCAGTTGGTCTTAAAGTATGGAATTTTAATCCTTTACAGATTGTAGTCAAGTCTGGCTCGTGTCATGCACATAGAAAATAAAGTGTCTCTGCACATAAGCAGTGAAACAATGGAAGAGATTATAATTTCATCTGTGCTTGATGGTGGAATTAACAAACAAAAATTAAGTCACAGAAGAACTTCATATGTCCTACTGTCCAGTAGGTAAATTAGGTGATTGTTCTTGGTATGTCTTAATAATAATAAAATACATACCCATAATTATACCAAGTCTTCTTTGATTTTTCCTACTGACATCTCTGTTCTAATGGCCACGTTTGTAGCTGAGATGATTATTTGTAGCATCATTATTCTGTATGTAATAATGGATACATGTTTCTCTAGTCATTGATCATTTAGGTAAACTCAATGCTGGAATAATTGGCAGACTACAAAGTTGATATTGAAATTGAAATAATAGCAAAATTCTGCCAATTACACTGCTGCTTTGGCTTATAAAAGAATAATCATATAACTTTGCTTTCTCAGGCTTTCAGCAAGGGACTTAGGAAGGAATTAAATTCAGTGACATTTTTACTATCTTTTCAATTTACGTAATTGCTAAAGTTGCTACCTCCCATCATATTTTATGCTTAAAAAGTTTTTTAGTCAGCCTCACCTTGATACTCGTTAGTAATAACTAGGAACCGTTGCAAAATGTGGTTTTATCCCCACTTAGAATAAGATCAAAGCGTAGACTGTTACGTTTCTTTTGGCTTCTGCAGTCCTTTATTAATTACTTTATACAGCCATGATTTATAGACTTACTATATTAGAAATAATCTGATTTTTCATACTGAACTGAATTTTCCTTTTGTAGCTAATACAAATGTCCGTTCTGATGTATTAGCCCCATCTGACCCACAGGCAGACATCCATACAATTATTTCGTCTAAAATTTTGTCTCTGTTGTCTAGTATACATTTATTTCATATTTAGATTTCACTGTTATAACTGTGCACATATCCTGATTTTTTTGTTTCATGTCCTGGTTTTTAGTGGTAATTTGGAGTACAATTACAATGGCTAATGCGCTTTAATAGTAAGTCATGTATGAAACTCTGGAAATATATGAATTGTTTAAATAGCTTGCCTGGCCACCAGATAGCTTTGTAATGTCATCACTGACAATTTAATGCATGCTTCGAAAGCAGTTTTTCTGTTGTGTTTACATGATGGGTGAAATGTTGACGGATGGTTACCGGGTTGAGACGTGTGAAGTAGTCTTGAGAAAATAGATGAAGTATTTAAATGATACAATTCTTGGTGAATCCAGGTCATATCTCTTCTTCCCAGGTGGTGGCTAATGCTGTAGCGGCACTGTCTGAAATCAGTGAATCTCACCCAAATAGCAATCTGCTTGATCTGAACCCACAGAACATTAATAAGCTGCTGACAGCACTTAATGAATGCACTGAATGGGGCCAAATCTTCATCCTTGACTGCCTATCAAATTACAACCCTAAAGATGACCGGGAGGCTCAGAGGTCAGTCTGTTTTCTTGGATAGCATCAAGGGGTCTTGCTTCATATAATAAGTTCTCCTATCTGCTGTCAGACTAAGAGTTCTTTACACTGAGGAAGATCAGTGGCTTGTGGGTAGGTATTAGTCTATCCAAGGTGTTTTCTCACTGGCTTTAGGGACAGTTTAGATCGTGGCATAGACCATGCCATACTGACTCCCAAGAGCTGCATATTTTTTATTTCGTGCTTGAATAGTACAGTTACCACTTCTAAAGTCATCACCATCTCTGTCTCACATCACTTGCAGTTTGGGGCCATTTGACAAACAAATTAATTGTCTTTCTCTGAAAAGAAACTTTATTTTATTGGATGGGTAGGATACAGCTGGATCACTAGTTACAGAGCTGAGTGACAACTGTACTTCCGTATCAGAGGACGTCCATTGTCTCCTAGGAATGAGACTTGGAAGAATGCATTGTGCCGTCCATCAGGTATAGCGCTCCCATCTGTCTGAATATGGAAGAGATTTTGAAGGCACACCAGGAAGGTTCTGATGGTAGCAGCGCCATCCTCTTCTCACCTTAGTGTTATCAGGTTGCTGTGGCTGCCAGAAACTGACTACTAAAGTGCACGTGCACACAGTGTATGGAGTTGAAATTAGCACCAGTTTTTACCAGTCATGTTGTACAGCTAGGCACTGTACTAGGCAGAGTACTGCTGAAGAACTGTTGGATCATCATTAAAGTTGACATATTTTAATTATGGTAGATAAGAACCTTCCTTGCCTGGCTGAAGCTGATTTCCAAGCTACTATAATGTAAGTGCTCTTCCCGTGCCTGGGACATTGTTCCCTCCAGACTAAGCTCACCCTGATAGTTTCTTTCCATCATTGAAGAACAGATTCTTTTTGGAAAGAACTTTACCTAGAATTTTATTTCCTATTGATTATTAACATAACTCACTCATTCACTCAGCAGTTATTTATTGAGTCCATGTTATATGCCAGGGCCTCCTCTAGGCCCCGAAGAGACAGCAGTGAGCATGGAGCACTTATTCTGAGGGATAGGAGTGGGGGTGGGAGACAGTACACAGAATTAATTATATGATCTATAACATGTCATGTGGTGATAAGTACTAAGGAAGAAGATGAGTTAGGAAAAATAAGGAATGCCAGGTATTTGAGTATGAGAGGTTGTGGTTTTAAAATGTGCCTTGGGAAGGCCTCATGCGAAGGTAGCATTTGTGTGAGAATGAGAAGTAGTAGTTAGTTCTGTAGACAGGAGAATAGAGAGACGCACAGCCTACACGTATCCTTCATTGAATAAAGTCCACTAGCCATGCGTTGTTCAAGAGCTCTTAAAGTTCAGTTCATTTCTGAAAAGTTCTCAACAGATAGATAAATATACAAGACTTGTTGGCATTCATATGCAGGAGACCTGGGGTGGGAAGAAGAGAGCAGGTTGATGTTTAAGGGTTGGCGTGCTTCTAACAAAACAACAAAACAAAGACCTTCAAAGTTCCAGTAATAATCCTAAGGCAAGGAGGGGAACGGGTAGTTTTCTCTGCTAACCCACCCCTCCATCGCACAGCTAAACCGTCAGCCACAAGCCAGTTGATTTTCTCACTCTAAAGCAGCCCTCAGATTGTTTAGTTTTATTTTAGACAGGCTGAAGAGATATGGGCTGAGAGTCAGGGATTCCCTTACGCAGTGTGTGGAGACAGCAGACTATAAAACAGTAGGTAAATGGTGTGAGCTTCAGGTCTAGGTATTGCTAGTTTCCTTCCATTGTGGAACCTCCCTATTACTGGTTTCCTGGGATCCCTGCTCTGCCTGCTGTTTGCCGAGAATGAGGCTTCTGCAGTGTTGGATCCCAATTTTACTTGAGCGTGGAGCTTTGGCTTTCCTAATTGATACTCTGATTTCTTGATATTTGGGCCATGAGACTGACAGAATGGCTAGAGTAAGACATCACCATTCAAGAAAGTAATTTTCTTTTCTGTCCGCAGCATCTGTGAGCGGGTAACTCCTCGGCTCTCCCATGCCAACTCAGCAGTGGTGCTCTCAGCAGTAAAAGTCCTTATGAAATTTCTAGAGTTGTTGCCCAAGGACTCCGACTACTACAATATGCTGCTGAAGAAGTTAGCCCCTCCACTTGTCACTTTGCTGTCTGGGGAGCCAGAGGTGCAGTACGTTGCCCTGAGGAACATCAACTTAATTGTCCAGAAAAGGTTTGGAAATACTGAATTGGTGATTGAAGTATTTGTGATGTTGAATTTAGTTTAAAATCAATCCTAACAGGCCGCTGTTAGGCTCTTTTTACGGCATGGAAATGAAAATGATGTGTGGCAGGGCAACTTGGATATGGGCGCGTTCCTGTGATCAACCCCTGGACCTACTGTACGATGAGCTCTCTGGACTGTCTGCAGGGTCTCTTTCTGGTCTACTAGCAGCTGAGTTGAGACCTTCGCCACCGCACCACCTTGGTGTGCTGTGTAGAGCCTGTTTAGTAACAAGGTTCAGTCTGCATTTTTGGGTGGCGGTGTTGTTATTGAAGCAGTCCTTGGCAGCATGTTCCCAGGCCCTTAAAAAAAGATGGAAATAGTCAAATGGAACAAGAATAGAGGGGCATGGAGGGAAATTGTGACCGTTTGGGGGAGAGAAGAGGGTGGCCGAAATGGGCAGCAGAGATACTAATAGAGGCTCAGAACAATCTACCACTATACGCTTTCCCGTTCCTTCCCGTGTGTTTCCGTGTGCTATAGACCTGAGATCTTGAAGCAGGAGATCAAAGTCTTCTTCGTGAAGTACAATGACCCCATCTATGTGAAGCTGGAGAAGTTGGACATCATGATACGGTTGGCATCCCAAGCCAACATTGCTCAGGTCAGACGTCAGCCAACTCAAGTTTGTTACGGCGTAGATACTAAGGCCTGCTCTTGAGAAGAAGCTAGGCTGCGAGAAATCCTTAATGATTGTCCACTTCTGGGATTTTACCAGGTACTGGCAGAACTGAAGGAATATGCCACCGAGGTGGATGTGGACTTTGTCCGGAAAGCTGTGCGAGCCATTGGACGATGCGCCATCAAGGTGGAGGCAAGTGTCTGGTGGTGCTGGGATCGGACATCACAGCATCTTCTTCATTCTTTTCTCTTCAAGACGCTTTTCATGAGTCAAAATAATGAAACACCTAAAGTGGGAAAAACTTAAAAAACACCTGTCCTGATGAGCCCCCTTAGGACAAGTGGTGAGAGTGGCGATACCGGGAAGGTGGGGTAGAAAGGGGGAACCGATCACAAGGATCTACATATAACTCCCTCCCCCTGGGGGACGAACAACAGAAAAGTGGGTGAAGAGAGATGTCGGACAGTGTAAGGCATGATAAAATAATGATTGTAAATTATCAAGGATTCATGAGGGAAGGGAGATGGGGAAGGAGGGGAAAATGAGCTGATACGAGGGGCTGAGGTAGAAATAAAATGTTTTGAGAATGATGATGGCAGCAATGTACAGATGTGCTTGACACGATGGATTGTGATAAGAGTTGTATGAAGCCCCAATAAAGTGATTAAAAAAAACAGCTGTCCTTTGCAGTATAGCACTGACAAAATACACAACTTTGATCTAGTTCTTTAATGTCCCCCGTCCTCCCTTATCATGACCCCAATTCTCCCTTACAAGTCTGGCTAGATCAGAGCATGTACACTGGTACAGATAAGAGCTCGAAACACAGGGAATCCAAGACAGGTAAAGCTTTTAGGACCACTAATGGGAGTAGCGATACCAGGAGGGTAAGGGGAAGATGAAGGGAGAAAGGGGGAACCAATCACAACGACGGACTTATAACCCCAGGTGACGGACAACAGAAATGTGGGTGAAGGGAGACAGTGGACAGTGTAAGACATGAAAAAAATAATAACTTACAGATTATCAAGGGATCATGAGGGAGGGGGGGATTGAGCTGATACCAGGGCTCAAGTAGAAAGAAAAGTTTTTGAAATTGATGATGGCAACATAATGTGATTAGCACAGTGGATATATGTGTGGATAGTGGTAAGAGCTGTATGAACACCCAATAAAATGATTTATTTTAAATGTACTGAAAAATAACCTCAGCTGTTCCTTCGTTACTTGGACCTTAGTATCAGAGGGAAAACATTTAAAAAAAAATCATTTTATTAGGGGCTCATACAACTCATCACAATCCATATATACATCAGTTGTGTAAAGCACATTTGTACATTCATCAGCTTCTCATTTTCCCCTTCCCTCCCCCGCCCCCTTCCCTCTTAGACCCTTATTATTTATAAATTATTATTTTGTCATATCTTACACTGTCCGATGTCTCCCACTTTTCTGTTGTCCGTCCCCCAGGGAGGAGGTCACATGTAGATCCTTGTAATCGGTTCCCCCTTTCCAACCCACCCTCCCTCTATGCTCCCAGTATCGCCACTCCCACCACTGGTCCTGAAGGGATCATCTGCCCTGGATTCCCTGTGTTTCCAGTCCCTATCTGTACCAGTGTCCAGATTTGTAAGGTAGAAATGGGATCATGATAGTGGGGTAGGAGGAAGCATTTAGGAACTAGAGTAAAGTTGTATGCCCCATTGTTGCTACATTGCACCCTGACTGGCTCGTCTCCTCCCCGAGACCCTTCTGCAATGGGATGTCCAATTGCCTACAAATGGGCTTTGGGTCTCCACTGTGCACTCCCCCTCATTCACAATGATATGATTTTTTTGGTTCTGATGATGCCTGATACCCGATCGCTTCCACACCTCGTGATCACACAGGCTGGTGTGCTTCTTCCATTTGGGCTTTGTTGCTTCTGAGCTAGCTGGCTGCTTACTTACCTTCAAGTCTTTAAGACCCCAGATGCTATATCTTTTGATAGCTGGGCACCATCAGCTTTCTTCACCACATTTGCTTATGCACCCGCTTTGTCTTCAGTGATTGTGTCAGGAAGGTAAGCATCATGGAATGAGAGAAAATGTTTTAACGTTTCACCTATTTCTGATTTCCATTATTTTGATTACTCCGTATCTCTAAGTAGTAGGCTTATGTTGTTGTTATGGATTTACTAATTAGAGACATTACTTTTTAGCTGTGTGTTAGGAATAAAGTGTAGTTCACACAGGAGATCTTGGGGCGCAGTAGGTGGAGTATTGGGCTGTGAATGGAAAGCTCAGTGGTTTTTAACCTCCTAGCTGCTCCCTAGGAGAAAGATGAAGCAATCAGCTTATGTAGAGATTTATAGTATCAGAAACCCTATGAGCCAATTCTCTGTTTTGCAAGTGTTTCTGTGAGTCAGAATTGACTTAATGGCAATGGGTATATATGCGAGGGTGGGTATATATGCAAGGGAGCTTCAAAAGTTTGTGGAAAAATAAAATTGAAAGGTAATGGAGTTTTCCATGAGCTTTATGAAGTCCCCACATGTAGTTTATGTGTCTCCTTTTATCATTTCTCCCCTCTTCTGTATTCCAGTATACTATCATGAATATTTAATCCAGCGGTTCTCAACCTGTGGGTCGTGACCCCTTGCGGGTTTAAAGACCCTTTCACAGGGGTCTCCTAAGACCATTGGAAAACACTTATTTCTGATGGTCTCAGGAACCAAGACACCGCTCCTCTATCCATCTTCAGGAGGGTCCATCCACATGTAGGTATGCCCACATCGAGTACCCAGCATGAAGACCGCTACCCATGCTATACCATGCTTCAAGACAAAACTTCATTTATTTGTAATTAGAAATAAATATCTCACAATATATAATTGACATTTTTTGTGATTCATCATTATGCTTACATTATGTTCAATTTGTAACAATGAAAATACATCCTGCCTATCAGATATTTACTTGATGGTTCATAACAGTAGCAAAATTGCAGTGATGAAGTAGCAGCAAAAATAATTTTATGGTTGGGGATCACGGCAACATGAGGAACTGTATGAGAGGGTCGCGGCCTGAGGAAGGTTGGGAAGCACTGATTTAATTCTGTCTAAATTGTGATAACATCCCTTTATTCCTTTTGATGTCGCATATTATCATCCTATGAGTATGTCGAGCTTTGGCTCACAAACACCTAGTATGCAATTACAGCACTTTCTTCTTCTCTTTAAGTTAATCCTTTTATTGGGGGGCCCTTACAAACCTTATAACAATCCATCACTCAGTAGTAGTAAGCGCATTTGTACATTGTTGCCATCAACATTTCCAAAACAGTTTCTTTCAACTTGAGCCCTTGGAATCAGCTCCTCCCCCCCACCCCCTACCCTCGTGAGTCCTTGATCATTTATATGTTATTTTATGTCTTACACTGTCCGTTGTCTCCCTTTACCCACCTTTTTGTTATTTGTTCCCCTGCGGGGGAGGGGTGAGTTTTCTTTTTAATAGAACCTTTCCTTTTTCTGGAGTTTCTATATTTTCCTTGAATTGTGTGTATTCATTGAACTCTTAGCTTCTCAGTCATATCAAATTATGTGAAATCATAAATTATGATTAATTATGATTAATAAAACAAATAGAACATCCTTTCCCAGAGATACATTTTGTCTATGATTTGATGTCCGTGATTGTAAATCCCTGTCTTAGTACATCTACATAGATGTGTGTGTTTTACAAAGCAAGAGCAACAGGAAACTCCCTTAAAGATTTACAGAGCCTCAGACATCCTTTAGAGAGTCACGATTGTTCCCTGGTCATGGGTTTTGGGTTACAATTTACAAAATTCAGATCATACTTTATATGTCCGCAGAGAAGGTGACCTTTTGTTTCACAGAGTGTGAAGATACTTTATCCTCTCTCCATTCACTTAGGAACTCCAGCTAAGACCCTCCTCCTTGGCTTATTCTGTAACTCACGTTTTAGTCTCCAGGGTGATTCTTTTCGTTTGAACTGATTGGTGTTTTGTAATGAGTAAAATTTGGAGTAGGTGTAGAATTTCTGTGTAGCTACATTATATGACCTTGCATCTAGTATTTCTTGATCAAATAAACTGCCTCAGCTTTGAGTTTAATTGATGCCCTGATATTAGTCAAATTTTTGTTACTCAGTTAAGGTACTATTGGATAGATCATCTGATTTTTCTTTTGTTCTTTTTTCTGTTTCTCTTCAACAGCAATCAGCAGAGCGCTGCGTGAGCACTTTGCTGGACCTGATCCAGACTAAAGTAAATTATGTGGTCCAAGAGGCGATTGTTGTTATCAGGGACATCTTCCGCAAGTATCCTAATAAGTATGTCCGAATATTTCTATGTTTTAAGTAAGGTGTTTATAATTGACTTAAGGAGTGTTTTTTTTTTTAGTATTATTACTGGTGGTCATAATATACATATTAAAAATCAGAAACTTTTTAAGGTAGCTACCACAAAAACTAAAACCTGATTTTTCACTTTAAGGAAAATTAAACCGATAGCTGATTATACACTGTCTATTGGCATGTAGTCAAGATAGCACAATTAAATTTCTTTAGTGACGTTACCAATAGATAATTTGTATATTGTAGATAGATAGTCTAGATGGTCTCTAGCATAATCCCGGTGTATGCTGTTTTCCAGGCATTTTTAATCATGCTTCTTTTTACTCTTAGAAATGTCTCAGATAAACTATATCATCCTAGCTATCATTAAAGCCAGGAAAAAATCACAGAATATATGCAGAAAGTGTTGGGGGCCACATCTGACCTCCTCTTACGGTGGGAGGAGTATCTCCATCGTCATCATCAGCTGCCCAAGGCCAATTCCTAAGACCTGGATGTCAGACATGCCTCTCCTCCTATCCTATTTACCAATTCTTTATCAGCCATCCCTCTCACACTACATCTTAATGCTAGACTCATAATTCATTGTTAAGGTCACACAGAATCCACAACCATATTCACAATTATGGGGCTTATTAGAGAAGCTAATAGGTTACAATTCAGGATCAGAACTACTCTGTACACAGTTCTGACAGCCAAGGCAGCATACCTCTCTCTGGGCCTTGGCCTCTGCCCTGCTCAGGCAATGCTACAGGGCTCTCTCAGTGCCCCTGACGTATGCCTGAAGGTGCTCCACTCTGTCTCCATGGGTGAGTAAATCTAGTTCTCCAGTTAAGTGCATGAGGCACCCTCCCTCCTGCCCAGGGGCACTCAACTCTCCCCACTTGCGGAGTAGCTAGCTCATCTGTCTGGCTCTTGGTTCTCCTGTGTCTGAAATTCTTCCACTTCTGTGATGTCTCATCTTTGAGTCCTTAGATCAAGGACGTTGATTGCATAGGGATTTGGGGATTCAAGGGCTGAGCTCCACTCAGGCTCCTCCTGGTAGTAGTGTTTGTTTTTTAGATAGCTCATTTTAAACCCAGCAGGATGGCCAAACTGACCAATCCTCTAATTAGATTTCCAAGTTTTTACAACCACAGTTAACTCTGTTATCAACCACTTAAAATAGACTCATATAATCCTATCAGTACTTCTCTGAACCCACTCATAGCCAGACCCATCAGGAAAAACATCCTTTGGTGGGAGTAAAAAATTGCCACTGAAGAGCTATATTACATAATGTGCTGCACTACAGCATGTAAACAATAAGTCATCTGCTCCATGCATTTGCTCATGTGTTCTGGATATTCCCTTACAGAAAGCAAACTCCATATAATTTCTCCACACATTTTTCAAGTGGAGGCCTCTTAGTTTATAAAAACAAAGGGAATACTCTTGTAGATGTGATCTTGAAAGCAAACCATTAAAGACTCTGAAATAATGAAATAAGAACAGATCTTGCAAGGATCCAAAAACTCATTTTGCTTTGCAGTCTGCTGAAACTTTTTGGTAGAAATGGTTTACCAAGGGAGTGGTTTATTAAATCTTATATTTAGAAAACTATCTTTAGAAAGAGAAGTGTTGTGTACTTCTATTCTTGTAGAAAGGAGGACTATTGGGCTTTTAAACTTGTTGATTGAGGATACATATCTGTATCTCAATTTGATTTATAGAGAAATGCATCCTGTCTGATTTATGCTAGTAATAACATGACAGTTTAATTTTAAAGAACCATTAACAGCCTGGCTTAATCAGTGTAAGGCAAACAGTCAAATGCACTGAGCTCTTCCCATATAAATGATTACATAGTATCATTCCTGTAATAGAGTTTAAAACTATTAGCCATGGTGCATTCAACATGGTAAACACTGATGTTATACTTATAAAAATCAGTATTTGAAATACATGTTTCTTAAGAGAATAAAGTAATTAGTTTGAGAGACGTTGGGGGGAAGAATAAAGAGCCCTATTTAAAAATTAGGTAAGTTTTCCAGTCTGCATATTGTTTAATTCCATTTTTCTAAGTGCAAAATGAAATTTCTCTCATGTAGTTACAAGAAAGATTGTTATAAAAAAAAGAAAGATTGTTATAAATGTGATAGTAATATTATTTTACAGAACGACATATTTCCTTACTTTGTGAAAAAGATGTCTTGTGGGGGCAGGGAGGGAGGGGAAAATGAAGAGCTGATCCCAAGGGCTCAAGTAAAAAGCACATGTTTTGAGAATGATGATGGCAACAAATGTACAAATGTGCTTGACACGATGGATGTATGGATTGTGATATGAGTTGTACAAGCCCCTAATAAAATTATTTTTTAAAGGGATGTCTGAATGATGAATTTTCATAAACATTGAAGGTTTGATTATCAAAATATAAGTGTGTACATTCTCTGGACTAAAAGAAGAATTTAGTTGTTTGATTGAGAGTGCCTTCTCTGTTTTTTGTTGTTTGTTTTTTTTTTTTTAGCTTCGCTATTAAGAATAGTGTTTAGTGTTTGTTTTTAATTTCAGTAACTATAGGCAATTTTGTCGTGTTAGGTATGAAAGCATTATTGCTACTCTGTGTGAGAATTTGGACTCCCTAGATGAGCCAGACGCCCGAGCAGCTATGATCTGGATCGTGGGAGAGTATGCTGAACGAATTGACAATGCGGATGAGCTACTGGAGAGCTTCCTGGAGGGCTTCCACGATGAAAGCACCCAGGTGAGCGCGCGTCCGAGTGTCCCACATCTCTTTAGGGAGTCGAGGCTGGGCAGCTTCCTGAGTGTGTGAGAGCACATTTATCTAGTGATTGTTGACATATGTAGAGGGAGAGAGAACATGAATGTGTCCATTTGTACAACGTCTTCATGTTTCTCCTAAAGGTAATGAATTTTTTTCACTTCTACCAATTCTCTCTCTGTAACTTAAACCAGTGGCTCTCACATTTTAGTAAATAATAGAAAATCCTGGTGGGCTTGTTGGGCCCACTCCCAGTTTTTCCATTCAGCAGGTTTGCCGTCAGACCTAGTCATCTGTGTTTCTAGCCAGGCCCTTGGTGATGCTGCCAATCTCCTTGATGTCTGGCAGCCCACTCCTAATTGACTGTCATCGAAAATCTTCTGGCTTGACTCTTGCACCAGTGTAACAGAAGATCCATAGTTCCTCCAAAGCCAGATCTTTGGGTAAAAGTACATGCTAAAGGACGTAGTCGGAAGTCATTTTAATGACCATCAGTCAGCATGCACTGTAAGAAATGCAGCTTCAGCAATCAGGCTCAAGGAGCAAAACCAAGTTGTAGCACGAAAACATGCACTTGAACAAGTGGTAGCTAGCGAGTTTTCACTGGATGAATAACAGCTGTTGTTGATAAAGACTGAGTTTGTTAACCTTTGTCTCTTACTCAAAATCACAGGGGCCCCATCGTAACTCTGATCCTGTCTGTCTAGGTGCAGCTCACGCTCCTTACTGCCATAGTGAAGCTGTTTCTTAAGAAACCATCAGAAACCCAGGAACTGGTCCAGCAAGTCTTGAGTTTGGCCACCCAGGTAAGAGATTTGGACAGAGTGAGGTTTCGGTTGGCTTGTCGGAAGTTAGGAGCTTCTGCCATGATTTGGGGAAGTTTCAGGCGGAAGAGTTACAACTTTCAAATCTTGTTAACATATAAAAACAATGTTTGATGTACATATTTCTCATAGAATTGTAACTAGTTTCAATGGCTTTTAAACTAAGGTGATAGACTAATCTTCACGGTCATTCATGAAATGTGAACTTGCACTCTTTAGTGAAGGGCATGTTGTTAGTTCAGAATCAGGACCCCATGTATCCAGAGAAATTGAAGACTTCGACCAACTTCTTCCGTCTGACATTGATATCCAGGTGCATTGATAATCATTGGTGATTGGAATGCAGAAGTTGAAAACAGAGGAAGGGACAAGAGTTGGAAATTAATGACTCTATGTGTGGGAAGAAAGGATGGAGACGCGCGTTGTCAGCAGCTGAAGCCAGACCAAGGCTGACTGTGGGACAGACCAGCATACTTAAGTTTAGGTTGAAGTTGAAGGAAATATAAAGTCCACCGGAATGGAATACAACTTTGAGTCTATCCCATCTGAATTTTGAGAACCTCTCAAGAACAAATTTGGCACATTCAACATTAATGACAGAAGACCTGATGAGCTGCATGATGACTTCAAGAACATCATATGTGAAGAAAGCAAAAGATCATTAAAAAGACAAGAAAGAACCCTTTCTGCCTGCTCCCCTCTCCCCCTCGAGCACCGCTCCAATGGCACCACACTTGCTCAGAGCTCTGTGCTCTTCCTGAGCTGGCGCCACAGCTGTCTCCCTCTGGCCGCCATCATGATCTCCCGTTCAGGACCTCATCCGCCATGGTGAGATGTTCTCCGACATCTACAAGATCTGAGGGATTGCAGATGGGCTGAGTTTGTGTCTGGAAGTGGAGGGGAAGATGGTCAGTAGGACCGAAAGTAACATCAATGACTCGCTCATTGGTGGCAGTGCCTCAGCTGACGGCCCGATGGTGATGCAGCAGAAAGCACTATGGTAACAGGTGATGATGTTGTCATGAGCCATCAAGTGCAGGAGACCAGCTTGACAAAAGAAGCCTACAAGAAGTCATCAAAGACTACATGAAATCAATCAAAGACAAACTTGAAGAACAAACCAGAAAGAGCAAAGCCTTTTATGACAGGGGCTGCAGAACAAATCAACATCCCTGCAAATTTAAAAGCTACCAGTTCTTTTTTGGTGAGAACATGAATCCAGATGGCATGGTTGCTCTGCTGGGCTACCGTGAAGATGGTGGGACCCCGTACATGATCTTCTTTAAGGATGGCTGAGAGATGGAGACATGTTAACACAGTAGACAGCTCATGATTGATCGCCTCTCATCCTAACCAGCTGCTGCTCATCCACACGACAACAGGACCTAGACAAACCGAACTGATGTCATCGAGAGCTCTTCATTTAATTTTGACCTTGATTTATTTGGGGTGGGGTTTTTTTAGTTTTTTTTTTAAGGGAATAAAACGTGTAGGTTGTCTAGAAATGCATTTAAACTCATAAACAAACAAAAAAACGAGATCTGCATGGATTTCAGAAGAGATTCTGAAGCTTGCACTTAAAGAGTAGCAAAGGCAAATAGAAGAAATGATGACTTCGAAGAGCTGAACAGGAAATTTCAAAGGACAGCTCTCCAGACAAAGTCAAATATAATGAATTGGGTAAAGACCTAGAGTTAGAAAACCAAAAATGAAAAACACAGCATATCTTAAACTGAAAGAACTCAAAAAAACAAAAATTCAAGCCTCGAGTTTCAGTTTTGAAAGATTGCGTGGGTAAAATACTGAATATTGGAGGAAGCATCAACAGGAAATAAAGTAGAGTCCCCCCCCCACCCACAGGGGATGAACAACAGAAAAGTGGATGAAGGGAGACAGTGGATGATAAAATATATGAACATAATTTATCAAGGATTCATGAGGGAGAGAGGGAGGTAGGGAAGGGAATAAATGAGCTGATACCAAGGGCTCAAGTAGAAAGAAAATACTTTGAAAGTAATGAGGGCAACATATGTACAAAAGTGCTTGATACAATGGATGGATGTGTGGATTGCAATAAGAACTGTAAGAGCCCCCAATAAAATGATTAAAAATAAATAAATCCACAGTCACTGTACCAAGTAGGGCTCGTTGGTATTCCACCATTTCACGAAGTAGCATTTAAGCCAGAACCATGGCACTGAAGGCCTCTGCCAGGGAATTTAGACGACCACGACTTGCTCAGCTGACCGCAAGAAGCCCATACTTGTGTCCTTTCAAAGAACGGTGACCCAACAGAATGCACGACTTGCAGAACAATTATCGTTGATATCACTTTAGTGACATTTTGTTGAAGATTATATGCAACAATGGTTGCAGTTGCAGCAGTACGTTGACAGGGAACTTCCAGAGATTCAGAAGAAGACGTGGTACAAGACATTGCTGCCATCAAATCTTGACTGAAAGTAGAGATACCAGAAGGATGTTTATGTATGTTTCTTAGACCATGCAAAGCTGTTCAACTGTGTGTATCATAAACTACAGACAGCCTTGAGAAGAGCGAGAGTACCAGAAACCTTCATTGTGCTCATGTGGAACGTGTACACGGATCAAGAGGCAGTTGTGTGAACAGAGCAAGGGCATACTGCATGGTTTAAAATCAGGAAAGGTGTCAGAGTTGTGTCCTTTGACCATACCTATTCAGTCTGTATACTCAGTAAAGAATAGCTCTTGGCAAGAAGAATTGCGGAAATGTCTATGAGCAGCCTGCAGTTTTCAGATGACACAATCTTGCTTGCTGACAGGAGAGCTTTAAACACTTGTTAGTAAAAGCTCAAAGGTTGCAGCCTTCAGTATGGATTAAGAATCATAAAGAAGACCAAAACCCTCACACAACTGAACTAATAAGTAACTTCATGATAAATGGGGGACAGACTGAAATTGGCAAGGATTTTGTCTTGCTGAGATCCACAATCAGTACTCCCCAAGCAGCAGTCGATCAAACATTGCATTAGGTACATCTACACAAGACCTCTTTAAAGGGTTGAAAAGCAAGGCTGCTACTCTGCGGATTAAGGTGCACTTGACCCAAGCCCTGATATTTTCAATCGCATGTGAAAGTTGGACATTAAGAAATACTGAAGAATAATAGATTCATTTGAATTACGGTGTTCGCCAAGAATTTTGCAAGTACCATGGTCTGCCAAAGAAACAACAAACATCTGTCTTGGAAGAAGTACAGTCAGAAAGCTCTTTAGAGGCAAAAATGGCAAGACTTTGTCTTGTACTTTGGTCTTGTAATAGGAGCGGCCAGTTCCTGGAGAATGTTGCAATGCTTGGTAAAATGGAGGGGCAGCAAAAAACCGGAAAGCCCTTGGTAAGTAAGATGGATTGATAGAGTGTCTGCAACAATAGGCTCAAAAATAAGAGAGACTATGAGGCTGGTGCGAGACCTGATGGCGTTAATTTTCTATTTTATGTAGGGTCACTGTGCGTCAGAACTGACGCAATAGCACAGTAACAGCAAGGTGGCAGGAAAAAGGTTCTGCTGCATTCTGATGTCAGGCATGTGACAACTAGCTTTAGACATTACTCACTGTTTCAGACTTGTAGAAACCAAAACAGTGATGTTTTCTCTTGTAAATGTAGTATGATCAGCAATCCATCACGTATTTAGTAATATTTTAATTGAAGTTGAGAACGGGGTGGCATTAGACTGTCAGAGTTAAAAATGTGCATGGAATCTGAGTTACATATTCAACTTAGCGTTTTCTCTCTTTAAAGAAATCTCTTTACTGTGGCACAGTATCACAAATTAAAACCCTTTGACAGTACTCTGCAGTCATGTCTCCTATTAATTTTGCGTAGCTTTATAAGTGCTCTTTCAAGTGCTTTTGTTAATTTTTTTCTTGGACATCTCCCTTTGCCTGAAGGAAAGCAATTTCCATCGCCTTCAAGATAATGATCGTTCAGAATTTTCACTGTTGAATTGAACATTCTAGGCTTTCTGTGTCTAGACCTTTGATCATTCATTTGTATCTCGGTCTGTTGAATTCTAAAAACATATTCTACGGAGAATTTTGGCTTTGCTTCCTCTGCTCATTTCCAAATAGGTAAGGGATATTTTTACATCAACCAAGCATTCTCTTGTTTTCAAAATTCTCACTAGCTCCATTTTCTTTTAAAGTCGATGAAAGCTCTATGGGAGAAAAATGAGGCTTTTTGCTTTCTCAAGGATTTACCATCTCAGACACTCCCAGGGGCAGTTCTGCCCGACCCTGTAGGGTTGGGATGAGTCAGAATCGACTCAATGACAGTGAGTTTGGTTTTTCATATGGGGTATTTTGGATTTTTGTTAGTATTCAAACTCAATCTCATTACCACCCAATATTATCAAATGTTGACTGAGATAAAGTGTTCAGGAAAGATTGCTTAAAGGATTAAAGGACACAGATCCTTCCATTCTCACAGAGTGGCTGCAGTTCACCCAGAACTAAGTCAGATTTAGTCAAGAACTGGGTACATTGTATCGTATTTGACCTTTATTACTACTGATTTTACTGAAGTACACTGATACCACTAGCTGTATTAATGGTTGTGATGAACAGCTTTCTTACTTGACTCTTGTCAGCTAGTTGTTAGTCATTGTTTGTCTCATTACATAGCTTCTCCATCGGAACCCCACTAAGTGCCTACCAAGTTTAGACTGTTCCTGTGTGTGGCTGCTTAATGCGTTGCTCCTCTGACTGGCTGACCTGACTGGGTTGCTTTAGCATCTTAGAATCAATCTGAAGGATCTCCCATAGTAAACGTGTATATGTTGTGGCCTGTATTTTTCTACCTCTATTTTCTAAAGTGCATAAATTAAATTCATTTTTATAAGCTTTGTGAAGTCCTTCTCTAGAGCAGGGTGGGGTAAAAATAAACCAGCAGACGTTTCTGATGCTAGACTTGGCGTAGAAGGGCTTGTTTAGAATCTTAACCCTCATTTACATAGTGTTTTCCCCGTATCAGGCATTCTATTAAGCACTTCTCTATTAGCTCAGCCTGTTCTTAGAACAGCTTGTGAGGGTTGGTGCTATGACTGCTCCAGTTTTACAGATGAGAAAACTGCGACACAGAAGTGAATGTAGGAGGGAGCTAGGACTCAGACCCACATAATGTGCCAGGCTCTGTGTCCTTACCCACTGTTCTCATCTGTGGAATAAACATGCGTGAGGTTGACGGGGTTATTGTAGAAAAATGAACGCACAGGAATTAATCTTTCCCACTTTCTCAGTTTTCTCTGGTATATAAAATAAGGGGCTAGTATTGATGATTGCTAATAAGTGGATACTGTCCGTTTGAGCTGGGCGGCAGTGTTCTGCTTTTGCACAGACATGTCCGTCCAGATCTTTCTGATTGCTTCTGCTGCGTGCCAGCGATGGCTTCATCTAGTTGTTCTGCCAGCATCTTCAAGTGCACCTGGACTGCTTGTTTTAAATGACAGATTCCCGGTCCCTACTTGCGACATAATGAACCGGAATCTCTGTGGGGATGGTCCTGGCATGCGCACTCTCACTAGCTCAGCTGGAGTGTGAAAATGGTGATACACAATGAAGTTTAAGAACTCCTGTTTTAGAGCTGACCTAATGAAGATTGAACTGGAAGCTCTCACATTTTTAGAAAGACACTGTAGGAGACCCTGAGGAAGGACTAACAATATAGTAGATCCAAAACCACATTTTCAGAATTTCTAAGCATCTTAAAATTATAGCTGTAGGTTCTGTTATTTGCCACAACAGTTTACTCACCTGGCTTATTGTGGTTCTATCTGACTAATTAGTCCATGAAGGCCAGCCCACAGTAGGCCTGAGGCCAGAGTTGGAGCGGTGGGAGATCCTTGCCAACTGTTGACTTCAATCTGGAATGTTTGCACTCATTTCTCAGAAGACTCTTATGTTTTAAGTTACGATATTATTAAGATTTCAAATATTTACACTCTTTGATGCATTAGTTCTGTCTCCAGCAGTTTACCCCATTGCAGTGTTTTGGATTTGGGGGGCAGAAAGACAAACTTCTTTAACTGAAGCATGACTTTGTAAGTAAATGCCTGTAGGAATTTGGGCTAAATATTTGCATAATGTACAAAAATAATTTATATATTTTGATTAGTATATTATATAAATCACATTCTATTATAAAATTTATTTGAATGGTTTTAGCAATATTGCTACTCTGTAAACAAAACCGTTTTTCTACCTAATATGTCATGTTTATTTTAATTTTATAACAAAAAGTATAATGTTGCTACAAATATTAAATGATGTGCTTTAGGGGCTGATTATTTAGATTCAAATTTATATTTGTAAGGCCAAAAACAAAAAAAGGAGGGAAAAATTGCTTTTCTAACTTTGTATTTAAAAACCTTCATGTTGCTATTTTAAAAGCCAGCTTTTTTGGCACTGGTAACATTTGTGCTTTGTTTCCAAATGAAGAACTAAGTGAGACAAATGGAGAGCTAAATTTCAGACTCTTTATAAACATTTAGTCAGGAGCTAATTACTTCCCCTCAAAAAAAATAACAAAACAAAGTCCAGAAAATTGGTTATTATTTTGTTTTTTAAAATATGAGAAACATTTTTATATGTACTATGTACACACGAGAGTGCTCTAGAAATTTAGAAGAATGGATTGTTTTTGAATCCCTCTTACGCATTCTGTATATCTTTCCATTTGGATGCATTTTCATTCGTCTAATGGCAATCTGAATATCGGGGGTGATTTTGAAGTAAAAGTATTACATTGCTATGCTCTGTTAGCTTGTTATGTTGTATTGAACTTCCTCTTTTTGTTTTCATCCAGTCATCCATTCTGAGTGCAAGTTAAACTGTGTGACTAATGGGGATAAAAAATATATATTTAACCCTGTAGTCAAAAAACCATGATGGTGACTGCTGGTATTGACCTGAATAATAAATACCTTAAGTGGCTGAGTCATGAGCCAATTTATCTGCTTATTAAAAACTCACTTGAAAGTCCTCAGATTGGCTTCTTTAAAGACAATGTTTGTATATCTTTGCATGTGTATGTTAGACACAAAATTGAAGCAGTGATTATTGTTGCCTTTTATAACATGGGGCCCTGAAACTATTCAAGCACAGAAAGTGCTCCCATTTAGATGTACTCAAAGTGACACATTCCAGGGTTTTTATAGTGGTGTGTGTGTGCGCGCCGCGCACGCATTAGTTTTAAAATGTTGGTGGCCACAGCTGTCTGGATGGCACACTGGGAACAGTGGCTGCTTTGGGGACAAGGGGTTGAGGTGGGGGCACTTGGAAGGCAGAGAGAGATTTGTTTACATCTTACCCTTTAAGTTGAAATGTGGCCGTGCTGGTAATTATTTTTAACAGTGAGCACAATTAAAATTGTTTGTAATCACCACAACGAAGAAGGTTACCACTGTTGGAAGCACTTATTGTCTCTTTTACAGTTTTTGATTATTAGATAATAGTTCTTCTCACACAAGGACCTCTGATGGTGTAAATAACCAGCTAAATGCTCAGCTGCTGACCAAAAGGTAGGCAGTTTGAGTCCACACCGAGTCCACAGAGAATGGACCTTACAGGAAGTGAACGTTAACAGCGCAGCAGTGAAATACTCCTGTGTGAAAAGGATCTGTCCCAGGCTATCAGTGAGCAAGCCACCAGATTTGGGTTTAAAATCCATACCCTGAGGATGCGTAATAAACGGCAACTCACGACTGCCACATATATGCTATTTTCGTACACACTTCCTTCTTATGACAAGTTTAGTCCTGCTCTACCTTTATGTATGAACATTATTGAAAGTTTTACCTATCTCCAACTCTCATTTTTTGTCCAGTCACCTAAGTTGGTAATCTGTACAAATCAATAATGTATATATTTTGGTCTGAAAATTTGTCCTATACATGTATGCTTTTTATTTTATCCATAGTGTTTTAAATTTTGTATCATCAAGTGAATTAATGGAAATATCAGTACAACTATCAGTATGCCCCAAGGATATAATTTATAATGTCTTTCAACAAAATGATAATAATGATATATTTCAAGAGTAAATGAGAGACATATATAAACGAATGGATTTTGAGCTCGAACTTCATTGCAACCCTAATCAAAGAAAGATAGTTTTTATGACATGGCCCTCCTTAATAACCTTCCACGAAGTGATCACTGAAGATAGTGTTTGGGCCAGGTCCGGAGTAGGCAGCCCCCACCTTCTCTCCAGCTCCTCAGGAGGACAGAACTTCAAGGCCCAAATTCCAGCCTCTCAGGAAGATAAAGGACCTATTGAAGTATGCATATTCTGCCCCAACATTCCAAGGAGCTTCTCTCTCCAGACCAAGGTTGTGTAACCCCTGTGCCAGCACTCCAGGGAGTGGGTTGGCAAACAACAAAGGCACTTTCCATGGATCACATCCTGACTCAAGGTCCTGCAGCTGCAAGCAAAACTCTCCCTTCTTGGTTGTCAACATCTACCTCTCTAGCTGAGCCCTATCTGTCTCCCACCACCTCACCGACAAGCTCAAGACGCTTGCTCCTGTCCTTCTCTCGGCTCTCCCTCCCCTCCCAGGAGCTCTTTCCCTACCCTAATAAAGCCACTCAACCTCACGTCCTTTGTCTCGGTCCTGTCTCCGTTCCCTGTCTCAGGGTTGACCTCTCAGAGAGGGGTGCCATAGCAAAGTGTAGTGAAGAAAGCGGTGGTGCCTGGCTATCAGAAAGAAGAGCATCTGGGTTCTTAAAGGCTTGCCTTCAAATGAACAAACATGTAAGTGAGGCATTAACTAAGTCCACACAGGAAGCATACTAGCTTCTGTGATCCAAACATTGTACGTAATCAAATCCAATGGTATTAGAACCTAAATCCTAAACACACAGTTTGCAGAAGCCATGGCTGATAGCGAAAGCCCCAATCCCATTCATAA
Organism: Tenrec ecaudatus; assembly: GCF_050624435.1. Classification (NCBI taxonomy): domain Eukaryota; kingdom Metazoa; phylum Chordata; class Mammalia; order Afrosoricida; family Tenrecidae; genus Tenrec; species Tenrec ecaudatus. Next base: position 118,688,362 of record NC_134539.1, read on the forward strand.
AGTCCTCCGTGCAGATGAAGCCTCAGGTGAATCCCCTCTGACCGTGGACCCCGGGATGCGAAAGTCCTTACTATCAGAGTATGCGATAGGGCAATTACTGTAGTTTTACTGAGATCAGAATATGACGCCTTGTCATTTGATCTCTTGATCCAATGTATAATTGTTCCAGTTTTTAATATTTTCTTTGTTTTCTCGTTTTTTCTGTTTCATTTTGTCAGTGTTCTTGGGCCATTTGTGTTTTGTTTTGATTCTGTATGTTTTCCTGTATATGAAACCCAGGTTAGGCAAAACTTTAGAGACAGTTTGCAAGGGACATAGCAGGGGAACTTGGCAGGCGATGGAGAACTCACAGTGAGAGTCCTGGAATTCATAGTGGTGATGGTCGCACAACTCTTTATGAAGGAATGTGACTGAACTAGTGAAGTGTCTGTGCATAAGTTGTATGCTGGCGAAACTCCAAAACAATTAAGCTACTTTAAAAGAAAAAATTTTCACTGCAGCTACAAACCCCGTGGGGCAGTTGTACTCATCACCAGGTTGTCTCACGGTGAAGCTGCTGCACAGTGCTGAGCAGCAGCAACTACTTGTGTCCTTAATAGATGCAGTGAGCTCTGAAAGCCAGCCGCTACGTGGTGATCTCTCTCTCTTTGATTCCCAGGGCCTAGCCAGTGTCTCCCTCCAAAGAACCAACCTGCCATGGAATTGATTCTGACTCATAGTGACCCTATAGGTCATGGTAGAACTGCCCTGACGGATTTCTCCCGGCAAATGTCTGGTCGTTGTGACTACATATCTTGCAGTTAGCAGCCCGATGCATAACCACTCTGCCACCAGGGCCCTTAGTGTGTCTCACAGGAGATTCTTAAAAATATTTGAGTAAAGACAGAAGGTAGGGGTGACATATCTGTGTTATATATTAATTCAGGTAGTATTTATTAGCAGGTAAAAGTGTCATTTTTATGTCAAGGCCATCTCAGGCACTTACCTTTGACCAGATTAAATCTATTATTTTTTTTCTCCTAAATTTTATTTGAATTTGACTCTTAGGTCTAAATCATCTGAGTTTATTTTAAAGTTTTGTTAAACTTAGCAATTATATAATTACATACTGAAATTATACTTAGTGATTGTCTTAATATCGTAATAACCAACTGCACAGCCAGTACAACATTGCGTAGACAAGAAATTAACCAGTTTGGGTTTGTTTACCGAGTTTGGGTAACGATACAGGTATTGCCACATAATTTGATATTTTTTTCTTATCATTTCATGGGGGCTCATACAACTCTTATCACAATCCATACATACATCCATTGTGTAAAGCACATGTGTGCATTTGTTGCCCTCATCATTCTCAAAACATTTGCTATCCATTTAAGCCCCTGGCATCAGCTCATTTTTCCCCCTCCCTCCCCACTCCCCTCTTCCTCATGAACCCTTGATAATTTATAAATTATTGTTTTGTCATATCTTATACTGTCTGACGTCTCCCTTCACCTACGTTTCTGTTGTCCATCCCCCAGGGAGGTCACATGTAGATCCTTGTAGTCGGTTCCCCCTTTAACACCCCACCCTCGCTCCACTGTTTTTTTTCCTTTTGACCCTCAAAATGAAACCAATAAATCAATAAAAATATTCCCTCTTAGAATACAAGGAAAGAGAAAATACTTAAATCCCCTACCCCTAAAGGGAAATACAATCTCTAATGTAAGATGCATCTGATTAATAACCTTATTGTATGGCTTCTTTCTGACTCTTCTTAACTGTTGCCTTTCCCTTAGGACTCTGATAACCCTGACCTTCGAGACCGAGGCTATATCTACTGGCGCCTTCTGTCAACGGATCCTGTCACTGCCAAAGAAGTAGTCCTGTCTGAGAAACCACTGATCTCCGAGGAAACAGACCTCATTGAGCCAACCTTGTTAGACGAACTCATTTGCCACATTGGTTCTTTGGCCTCCGTGTACCATAAGCCTCCCAATGCGTTTGTAGAAGGGAGTCATGGCGTCCATCGCAAACACTTACCAATTCATCACGGGAGGTAAGCAGGATGAGAAGTGACTGACGCTGTCCCTTTGGACAGAGTGGGCCTTCCCCACGCTTGTGTGGCTGGAAGGAGAACGTGCGGTACATTTGCAGACCTGCCACTCCACCGTCCTCGGGACTCCCTGTGAGCACTGGGACCACACGCTATGAGAGTAGCTCGTGACGATTGGGGCGTTAGAAAACTGTGATGGCCAGCATCTTTTAAGTTGGCTAAGTTTCCGGGAAAATGAGGTTAGAAATATTCCTAGAGTTGAGAACTCAGGATGGGCGTGGGGAGCCCATACCTGAGAGGGTTTCAACAAGTTCCTGGAGAAATGGAATTAAAAGATCATGGAATTTTTCGAAAACACTTTTGAAGCCCCTGAGTGTAGGTTAATCTCGATCCTGTGACTGTGCTTAAAGTTTATGGATAAAATTAGCGGATATTCCTATGAAATCGTATTTGTGAAAATGTTTTGTCAAGCTCACCTATTTTCTGTATTCTATATAGTGTCAAACCCACCAATATACTATATAGCTAGGATGTAGTATGCCTCTTCACCAAATGAAAATGATTCCATTACATTAGCAAGGGAATTATTCTGGAAACAGACTCTCGGGTAACAGAGCTCGTGCCTCAGAGCGGCCCTGAAGTTTTTATGCGGGAGCGCGAGGGCACTCATAAACTCTTAGGATGAGTATCCTGGAATGTTCTCTGAGCTCCCTTTCTTCATTAATCATGTTAAACTTTCATTCTAAGTAGACTTAGAATAATTGGGAATTTTCACCACTGTCTAATTTATATGACAAAGTGTTTCAGGAATTATTGCTGTGCAAATTTATGTAGTCTACACTTTGGACTCTTAAACGCACTGTGAACTCCGAAGATAAAGAAAAAAGAAAGGGCAATGCAAAGAAAAGATGATAAGTCTTTTATTAACTTTCAATTTTGATGAATGTGTGAATTGAAGGCAGGTGCTGTGATTTTTAAATCAAAGGAGACTTGTGGCTTCATATGAATAGTGCTTATCCATGTAGACCAGCTAGTTAACATTCTCTGGAAACAAATGGTTAACTTCTAAGTACATTTCCCAGTCTGTGCTTACAGTTTTATTATAGGTAGATTTTCTGTGGTATTTTGTCTTTTTTAACCATAGTAATTGGAGTTTTGAACCACTGTGTGATATACATTGCAATTTTTGTGCCACTTAATTTGGCATTGTCTTCTTTTGTTCCTTAAAATGAAGCCTACAAATAAAAATATCCCCTCCCTAGAATACAAGGAAAGAGAACCAATATTTAAACTTGGCCCCACAAAAGGAATTATCATCTCTTATATAAGATTTGTATCCAATTAATGGCCTTTAATTTGCTGTTAGCATCACTGTTCTTGTGTGGTTCCTTTTGGAGTGAGGTATTTGTGCTTATCTTTTATTTTTGTTTTTAAAGCACAAAGGCAATGCATTCCCTTGTAATATAAAGGGAGTGATGCATAGCTGCAAATAGTGTGGCTGTGACCGTTCCGGACATTGACTCTCTCTCCTTTGCATCCTCAGGTTAATTAGAGCTTATGCCTCCGACATAAAGCAATAATACTCGGAAACCTTATTTTGCCTCTTAAGGAATGTAGAAGACCTTGCTAGAACTTTTAATATCTGTTGGAAAAGACAGGGGTCCTTTTTACTTGGCTCTATTGCTTACTGTGCATATGCTTAACAACTGCTCCATGGGAGGGAGGTGGGAAATAGTCTGATTTAAGAAAATCTCACCTTTTAAAAATATCACAGGGATGACAGTTTATTTCCTATGAGTTCACATGGGAAAAGCTTTTATATTAATTTTCATATCATTTAGAAAGATGCACAGTACTGATTCTTAGCTTTTAGAAACTACAATATCATTTACCTCCCTTTATCTTAACTCATTTTATCTTCTCATATTTCCTTTCTTTTCCCATTACAGTGAAAGAAAATATGTGCACCATTACCTATTCTGTCTTCTATTTAGAGGTACCAATAAATCAGGTGTGATGTCACATTTCCTAAGTGGCACTTGTCAGAAGATGATCGAGTTTCATGGGTGGAAAATACCTGTAATGGAAATTTCATATATTTCTTGCCAGGTGTATATGTAATCATGCCTCCTTTTGACATCTTTATTTATATCTGGCTCCCCATCTAGATGCTTCTCATCTTGGCTTCTTGAGGCTTTTTTCCTTCCAAGTCATTTTTCTTAGGTTTGTTTTCTCTAGTGTTTGTGGTTCCGTATTCATTCTCTTCTGTGATCATTAATCATGGTTTATGCTACAAGGTCATTTTGAACTTTCTACTTGTGTGCTTCTGTGTATGATTTCTTAGGGAACTTATCAGGTAGCCGCAGCTACGGCTAATGTGTTACAGGGGGTTGCAGCTTGTTCTGTGTTCTCATTGGCTCCTCACGGTCAGAATTGACTTGATAGTGATTTTGAGTTTGATTATAATATGATCTAGCATTATGGAGAGTTGCTAACATTTTATTGATTGTAAACCTTGTCTCCAAGAGGTTGTCACCCGTATGCAATTAGAATTGGAACCAGGACTTGATCTCAGTCGTTTGATTCTAGATCCCTTCCCTTAACCCCTGCCTTGTTCCCTTCCCCATTACTGTGATGCTTTCAACAGGGATGTGGCTGTCAGTGTATTCCCAAATCTGCATTGCTAGTTCTGACTAGTCTCTGTGTTTTGACTGCTTATTGGACTCTGCTGTTCGTTTTACTTACTTGAAACCTAACAAAAGTGAGCAACGGCGTGTCACCCTGTCTATCACCTCTTTAGTCTCCACTATGATTAAGAGCACTACTAGTCTTAATGTTTTCCATGCTTTCTTTCATGGTCCACATATTGTAGAAATCTACCTTCGTTGTTATTTTTAGGAAAACACTTGTATTTGTTACTTCTTAAATGTAAATCTTAAAAAGCATGCAAGATAGAATGGTATAACAAACTTAAGGATCTACACTCAACTTCTGTTATTACCACTATTTTGCTTATCTTGTTTTATTTATCATAGGAGTGTGAAATATGTTCACTCAAATCCCAGACATCATATAATTTCGACCATAATTACTTCTTTACTTGGTATCTAGCAGATAAGGACCTTAAAAAAAACCAGCGTCTAATTAAGTTACAAGTATCCCTTAATGTCATTCCATTTCTGCTCTGAAAACCTTCAAAATTTCTCAATTTTCCAATTCTCTTTTCTTTTAGGGTTTGTGTGAGTATATAGCCTTTTCTGTAAAGGTGGAGAAAAGAAGTCAGTGAAACCATCTGGGCTGGGATTGTCTTTGTGGACATTTTTTAATGTTTTTGATGTACCATCCAGTGTGAACATTCAGTGTTAACGCTTATTTGCATGCGTTCATATAACTATACCCTGGTCAGATGTAGAATATATATTTCCAGCACTCTAGAGGATTCCTCTTACCCACTTGCTCTCCATAACCACTGTAAACGTCATCGCTGTTCTGCCTTCCATCATTATCCATTGTTGGCTCTGTCCTGAACATCATGTGAGCATAAATAGGGCCGTGTGATATGTACTCTTTGGGATCTGCCTGGTTTCAGTCAAGAGACTGTCTATGAGATTCATCTACTTTGTGCTGTCAGTAGTGTTTTTGTTTTAACTGAATGACAGAGTAGTTCTTTATGCGCAAATCCTGTGTCAGATACACAGGGAGCTTCAAAAAGTTATGGAAAAGTTCCATTATCTTTTGGTTCCATTTTCCCATGAACTTTTTGGAGCCCCCTGCATATATTAACAACAATCCTCTCCTAACTAGTCTTTGGAAAATAACTTTTCCCAACCTCTCTTGGTGGTGTCTTTTGAGGAAGAGATGGTCTTAATTTTAATCAAGTCAAGGTTATCAGTTTTTTCCTTTTTTATAGTTAATGCTTGTAAAATGTTTATCTACTCAGAGGTTATAAAGAGGCTGGCCTGTGTTTTCATGTAGGCTTTGCCCTTCACCTGTCAGCCTGACCCAGCTTTTCGTCTTTGTTCATGCTGTGAGACGGGAGGCAAAGTTTAGTTCTGCACACAGCCAGCTGATCCAGCAATGTTTGCTAGCTCATGATTTCTCCCTGCCTAATCTTTTCAGTACCTTTTGGGACTCACTACTTCCTTTTTGTTTTCATAGCTGTTGGGCTTATCTCATATATAGGTGATGCCATTAGCAGTCTTGCTTGCGCTTATACTCCTGGAACTCAGCAGATATTGTCATTAGTGTGCAGTGAAACAAATGGGTTTTTGAAATGTCTTGAAAGTCACGGGGATATGTTCACGATCCTATTGTGGCTCTCTAGGACTTGTTTCAATTTTCTCCAGCTTCAACCTGAATTTACATAGGAGCAGTTGATAGCTAGCTGCTCTGTGATCTCTTCACACAGAGATTGGATTCCTCTGAAATCATCTGGCAAAGCCTGTGTAGAGTTGTCATTTAAGTTGTTGAAAAAGGGTAACTGCAACAAAGAAGTGGATGCTCTTGCAAAATTCTGTCATGTTGTTTTTCAACTTCAATTTTATTACCAAAGCTGTTTTCCCCCTATTGATCCTTCCTTTTTGTTTCCAACTTTCACATTCTAATTACCAATAATTATCAACGTACCGGTATCTTGATTGAATGTTTGATCAATTTCAGACGGAAGGTATCAGTATAATTCATTTTCTATATCAATGACTTTAGTGGTTAGTATGTAAGTTTGAATAACAGATGTATGAACTGGATTTCCTCCTATGTGTATAGATATTATTACTAATTCTTTGTACTTAATTCCTCTAGAATTTGCCGTTTCCAGCATAGTGAACTGTGTGATTATCTGATTCAAAATGGCCAATACTAGTCCATTTCAACTCACTAATGCTCAGGATATAAATATTTATGTGTTCCATTTCATTTTTATGACATCCAATTTTCCTAGATTCATACACATTCCACACTCCAATTATTCATAAATACTTGGAGTTGTTCCTTCTCATTTTGAGTCTTGCCCCATCAGCAAATGAAGGTCGCAACCTCGACTTCATCTACATCATTATGATTGACTGTACTTTGAGAAGGTAGCTCTTCCTCAGTCGTATTTTGAGTATCTCTAACCCAATGGGGTTCATCTTCCGATACAAAATCTGACAGTATTCCAGTTATTCATGAGACGTTAGCTGGTTAATCCATCGAAGTAGACAGTTTATTCCATCTTCGTAGTCTCTTAGTCTGGAAGCTCCTCCTTGGGTGAGCCTGCTGGCATTGGAAGTACTGGTGACATAGCTTCCAGTATCACAGCAACACACAAGCCACCATAATACAATAAATGGTGGCTAGGCTACATAGTAAATGTTTCTTTTCATTTTTGTCAACTCTATTTTGATAGAGCCAAGAGTTTTGATCATTCTTAATAACAGGCTATAAAATAACCTGTCAATAACAGGTTATAAAATAAAAGATGTGCCCCCCACGCACACCTTTTTTTTTTTTAATCATTAAGTATCTTCTTATATACTAGATAGGAGTCCTGGTAGTGTAGTGGTTACATGTTGGCCTGTGATCTGAAAGGGCAATGGTTCGAAACCATCAGCCACTCTGCAGGAGAGAGAAAGACAAGGCTTTCTACTCCTATTAACAGTTACAGTTTTGGAAACTCACGGGGGCAGTCCTACTGTGAACTCTAGGGTCGCTATGAGTCAGTATTGACTCAATAGCAGTGAGCTTGTTCTTTTGTTTTCTTTATGTACCAGGTGATAATGATTTTTCTCTTTTGTCCTCTGTGTGTGTGTGTGTATGTGCAGCACTGATGCGGGCGACAGCCCTGTTGGCACCACCACCGCAACCAACTTGGAACAGCCTCAGGTTATACCCTCTCAAGGTGACCTTCTAGGGGATCTTTTGAATCTTGACCTTGGTCCCCCAGTCAATGTGCCACAGGTGTCTTCCATGCAAATGGGAGCAGTGGATCTCTTGGGCGGAGGACTAGATAGCCTGGTAAGCATATTTCTTTCCTCTTGTGGTTATTGGTCGTTCTTCAGGTACTAGAAGACTTCACCCAGCTTTTTAGAGCCGGAACTTTTGACGAACAATAGTGTCTTTGTCTTTAGAGAGTTATAATATTGGTATAGGATATACCTGCCAGAATATAAGATGACCTTGTTGCCTCCTTCAAAATAGAATTTTTTGTGTTTAATCCAACAATTATTCAGCAATCTTAATGTTTAGAATTCTTTCCAGAGCTGATTATTGCTATTGTTTCTTACCTCTGGCTATCCTCTAAAAATTCCCCATTTGTCCTGAACAACATTAAACTGGGCTCAAAGAAATTGAGCTTTAAAAAGTCTTAACAGTGTGTCTATTGGTTTATGCCTGGTCTCATGCTAAAAGATTTTGAAGCAGCTATTTTTGACTCTTGCCCACTTCTTCCTTACCCCTCAATCTTCCAATTTAATTAGCTTCCAGGATTCTAATACTAAAAGGCTTCTAAGTCCATAGTGTTTGTGAGTATGTGCCACCAGTAGGAGCCAAGGTTATTTTTTGTTGTTATACAAGATAAATGAGGGCTATTAAGGTTGACCTTTCATTTGTGGAGAGAAGACCAGGAAAATAACAGGTCTCATTATCCCATGGCTCCCTACAAGCTACGGGCTGATTATAGTGGAATTAGACACTTTCCGCTCCACACAAATAAGATGTTTGTTGATGCGCGGTGACTATCAAGATGCCCAACAAATTGATTCATTTCCAACATCAGAAATTGGGGGCATATGCCATAGACAGGAAAATATATATTCTCAGATAACATAAAACAACTTTGCTTTCTGCTACATACACTAGCATCGTCTGTTCTACTTCTAAGCAGGATTGTGTCTGGGGTTAGTGACAGCTAGTACAGGTGCAGCTGTGTCATACGTGGCAGAGAGTATAAGGAAACAGGAATGTAGTCACATCTCTGGGTTATGTGTTTTACTGATTGAAAGTCATTGCTTCCCTACAGTCCAATGCTCCAACTTTTATTGTCACAAATGAACACTCTTGTCTTTCTTAGGAATGTAAGCGTTTGCCTTGGATACTCACATCTTCTGTGAACAGTCTTAGCTATTCATGAGCATCAGAATGGCTTTTTATGTGCATTTTTTTTTAGCCTCCTCGTAGACTCGGAAGTCTAACAAGAAAGGTATTTAAATGGTCAGGCAGGTTCCCAGGGACCCCTGTATAAACATATATACAAACAGACTGGCTCTTCCTATTCTGTGGATACAGTAGCCAACCACAAGTTGAATATGAGCACTTTCCTCAAGTTTCTCCCATTAAAAACCCTTCTTAATAATTTCTCTGGGAATTAATTAATTTCTCTGGTGACTTAATACAAGTGAACTCATTGAACCTAAAAAGGCCAAAGAAAAATTAAGCTGGATACATGACAGAGGAAAGGGCTCTTTTGATTTTTTTTATTATTATTATTAGCTCTTGAGGCTCCTAACATGGGTTGTGTTGTGTGTGTGCGCGTGTGTGTGCTGTCACTGTCAGCACTACTTGAGATAAAATAACTGTTGTTACAACCTGCTTGTGTAATAGTAGCCAAAGAGGCAAGTGTACTTCTTTGGTTTGGTTTGGTTTGGTTTGGTTTTCAGGGATAGGGACTGAGTTGTTTTTCCAATGGAGTGTTTTTTTTAAAGGAGTTTTTAAATATTAAAATCTCATACAGCTTTTGTTATGTAGACCCAGTAATATACTGCATTTTTTCCTTAATTTGGGATATCTGTTTAGTATTCTTAGCCTTAATAGCCCCAAAATAGTTTACATGGATATTCTGTGTATTTTGGGATTTAAATATATCCTAGAAATAAAAATGTGAGTAAAAGTACTTATTTTTGCATTGTATTTGGAAATGGTCAGTTTATAGTCACTTCAAGAATCACAAGGCCAGTGTAACCTGACTGTGGAAGGTGAGTTTCTAAGACTGCAGTGGACTTACCCATTTTATAAATGTTTTTACTGTTCCCGTGTCTCATTAGCTAAAGAGGGAACTTGTAAAGTTGTCCCTTGCTCTGTGTAGACAGAGACATCTCCTCAGTGAAGGCTTGCTTGCTGTTGAGCACTGTCTTGGCCAGTGAATTCCACTTCAGGTGGCCGGTAGCAGGGAGCCTGCATTTCTAATAAGCTCACAAGCTGCTGCTTGCTGGCCCACACTTGGCGTAGTAAGGGGGTGCGATAACTGAGCACTCGGACTGTTCATTTGGTTTTTGTGCTATTCGTATCTGGTACACGCAGGGGTCTTTTTCTCCAGAAAAAGAATAAACTCTCTTGAAAGAAAGTCAATTTTCTCTTGTAGGAAGGAATAATCCCACCTGCCCTAAGCTGAGGGGCTACAAGAAATTCTTCTAGATTTTTTTTTTAAGATCTTTCATTGTCTGGTACAATTTATCCCGATTCTCCCATTTAGACATGGCTCAGATTTTAATTCTGTGGTTAGTTCAGTATTTGTTACCATGTTGTTACACAGAAGGTAGTGCTGTTATGTAGAGGGGATTACATTTAAGGCTACAAAACAAGCTATGTGTAAATTGCATGGAATACAAACTTGCTCTATAAACTTTCACTTCAGCCCCAATTTAAAAATTAGAATTAAAAACAAAATTAAAAAATTTATAGAAGCAGATTACCACATCTTCTCTGGAGTAGCTGCTCAGTTCAAACTGCCAGCCTTTCAGTTTGCAGCTGAGCATTTAATCACTGTGTTACCAGGCTGCTAGTCCCTCATTGGAACCGCATTGAAAACAACATTGGTAGTGATTGGGTCCAACACTGCTGCAGTTAAAGTATCTCTGGGAGGCAGGGCCTAAACTTTGATATTTGGACATTACCCAGGTTATATTAACTTTGTGGCCAGGATTGAGAACACTTAAAATTCCAAATGGGGTGAAAGCTAGGTGCAAGAGCTGATCTTAGAGACAGGGCAGTGACTTTCACAGAACAGCTCTGCTCTCTTGTAGCTTCACGTTCTCTTGGGGGAGCCGCCTTGGCACCTTCTCTAAAGCCAGCCCTCTCTGCCTTGACTTGTTTTTTTACCTCTATGGAATTTTTTTCATTATGGCTTTCTGTTATCTGATCTGTCCGAAATCAGCCAGAAGTTGACTTTGACAAATTTATCATTAGATTTAGTTGCTCAATTCCAATAACTCTTTTGACCCATGATCACTTTCCATAGAGACTGCAAATTGGGGGCTTTTTTTCTTAATTAAAATTAAAAAAATTTTTTTTGAAGTTAAATTGTGCTTAATTTATTTAAACCAGGGAATGTCTTTCTAAAAACAGACTTTGAGCACAAGGACCAGTAAAGACTATCTGAAGAGACTGCTATCAGTCTCTAAAAAAACTTTTTAATGAACTGTGTTTTTTAACAAGACAAGATCGTTTTATTCTTCCCTTTACATATCCTGGCCATCCTCCCATTAGATGTTGTTTTACTTTATCCATTTATTGTCCATTTATGAAAGAAGATGGAAATCTAATAAGGTTGGGCTCTTTCTAAGAAGCCCTGGAGGTGCAGTGGGTGTTATGCACTGGGCTACCAACTGCAAGGTTAGCAGTTTGAAAGCACCAGCCACACCCACCCCAGGAGAAAGAGGGCACTTTACTCCCATCAAAAGTTACAGTCTTGGAGGGGGGGAGGGAGGGAGAAAGCCAAGAGCGAATACCAGGGGCTCAAATAGAAAGCAAATGTTTTGAGAATGAGGAGGGAAATAAATGTACAAATGTGCTCGACACAATGGATGTATGTGTGGATTGTGATAAGAGTTGTACACGCCCCAATTAAATGATTTAATTAAAATTAAAAAAATTTTTTTTAGTCTTAGAAACCCACAAGGGCAATTCTACTCTGTCTTAGAGGATTGCTATGAGTCAGAATCAACTTGACAGCATGAGCTTAGTGTTTTGCCTTTTCTAGAACTGTTGTATGTTTGGGGGACTAGTAATCCATTATTATTAGCCACAACACATCCAATCTTCTATCAATAATTTTGTTCCTTAAACTAGCTGAGGGTGTGTCCGCAGTGTTTGCTGAGATAGAAAGCAAACAGCCAGTTGCACATGCCCGCATACTGCCCCTCCAGGGGGTTCTTGATGTGACCTTTCCTCAATACTCTTCAAGCATGTAGGCAGAGCAGCAGATTTTTAATGGAATACTTACTCAGCGTTGAACTCGCATCACAGTGAACATTCTACATATTCTTTCTTATTTTTACTTCACTACATAGTCTTTTTAATCTCTTTACGAAAACTAACCCATTCCCTATTTTACCTTTGCCCTTCAGCATGCTCCTTTAGCTTATATTCCACAAATGATTTCCTCTTTCTGTAAGTGTAAATGTGACTGACTGCCTTTATGTGGAGTAAATCCAAGTAATATACATTACAGGGTTGACATCTTCTACTTGTACATTCAATAGTGTGCTAATTATGTAGGATTGTTTCTTTGTTGTAAAAGCTGTGTGAAGGAGCTTCACAGGGTTTGTGGAAAAATGGAATTAAAAGATAATGGAATTTCCCTTAAAATTTTTCTTCAGCCCCCTCATAGGGATTTTGTCATTGTTGTTGTTTTGTACTTTTATTATTATTTCTTTTTAAAATCATTTTACTGCAGGCTTATACAACTCTTACCACAATCCATCCTTTGTGTCAAGCACATTTGTACATTTGTTGCCGTCATCATTCTCAAAACATTTGCTTTCTACTTGAGCCCTTGGTATCAGCTCCTCGTTTCCCCCCTCCCTCCCCACCCTTCCACCCTCACAAACCCTTGATAATTTATAAATTATTATTATTTTGTCCTATCTTACACTGTCCGACATCTCCCGTCATCCACTTTTCTGTTGTCCGTCCCCCAGGGAGGGGGTTTTATGTAGATCCTTGTGATCAGTTCCTCCTTCTGCCCCATCTTCCCTTTACCCTCCTGGTATCACTACTCTCAGTATTGGTCGTGAGGGGTTTATCCATCCTGGACTCCCTGCGTTTCCAGTTCCTATCTGTACCAGTGTACATGCTCTGGTCTAGCCAGACTTGCAAGGGAGAATTCAGATCATGACAGTGGGGGGGAGGATCTCATAACCTGCTTGCCCTATCTAGTGCAACATTTCCTTTGATGTAGATCAAAACCAAAACTCACTGCCATCAAATCAGTTCAGACTCATAGCTACCTATGGGGTAGAACAGAACTGCCTCTCTGGGTTTCTGAGGGTGTAAATCTGTATAGGGCCAAGAAAGCCGGCTTTCTCCCAGTTCAAACCACTGACCTTCCACTGGGTCATCAGGACTCTTCAGATTCTGACCTCTGCAAGGATTGCTAAGATAACAATTGAAGCTGTCAGCAAAGGCCATGGCTAAATTACAGCCCTGTATTCTATCCAGCCAAGGTGCTGTGCATTGTTCTGTTTAGATAAATGCTGCTATTGTGCGTCAGAAATGGAAAGGGGCCATTATCTAGAGGGCCCTTTCTCTGAGCTGAAGACAGGTTTCACGCTAGAAGTGTGCTCTGTGTGCCCAGCGGGAGTGGAGGGGAGTGGAATAGAGGCACAGCTGAAGCCACTGTTGGGTTTTGCAGAACCTCCCACCCAGTTTCTTACAGGCTTTTGCTTTTTGTTTTGTTTTGTTTATGCTTTTCATGAACTATTTTTGTAATAATTTCTTTAAGCCCACAGGAAATCTATTGTACATACAAGTTTTGTAGCTTCATTTTTCTTCCCTTGGAGAATCTTGGCAGTGATTTAAGAGCTTAGTTTTTAAAGTAAATAGTGTTATAGAGAGAACGTCATGAATTGAGGCAAAGTTTTCCTCAGTAACTTCTCCTGTGCTGTGCATCTTTTAGTACCGCCAGAGGTTTAGTGGTGGCTGACCTCAGGCAGTCTTGGGAACGTTTAGCCATTATTGACTGCCTAGTTACGTGCCAGTCCATATGTCAGAACTTGTAATTTCTAATCATCAAAACCAAATTATCGCTTCTGCAAAGAAATTGGTGTTGTGTTCTATCTTAACAGAAAACTAAGTTTCATAACTAGTAAGTCCCAGATTTGGAATTTGAACCCAAGACCTCTTAAAGAACTCAGTGTTTACACGCTTTCCACTATTTTAATGATTCTTCCCATTTGTTTAGAATAAGGTACACAGAACTTTGTCCTTCTCAACCCTGGGCACAGCGTTTCAGGAGTGCATGGTAGAGTACGAAGCACATTTGAGGCTTGACACCCCGCAGTGTCAGTTTTACATGATGGTGATTAAGATAATAAGCATGAGTGTACTATAGCCTACAATGTAAAACACAAGACTTATTTGCCCTATGCAGACCTTTATGCTAGTGTTGTCTGGAAGAGATCATGAAAATTAGAGAAGGACAGCTTACTCGTAAGCAGAGGAATGAGCTTGTTCATCACACCCTCTTAAGCAGAGCTGACTGCCTGATGGCAAACTCAAATGTAGCGCCGTAGAGTTGGTTCCAACGCATAGTGGACAGAGTAGAACTGCCCTTGTGGGTGTCCAAGACTAACTCTTTATGGGAGTCGAAAGCCTCGTTTTTCTCCAACAGAGTAGCTGATGGTTTCAAACGGCTGGCCTTGTGCTTAACAGCCTAATGTGTTGCCCACGACACATTGCCAGGGCTACTCAAACTGTAAGATTGTAGTACTTTGAGGACAATTAATCAAATGACCTTGAGGGGACCTTTTCCTGCTGAAAACTTTTTATAGACTTTCTAGATAACACATTTCCTCCAGAGCAGGGTCCTCAAACTACGGCCGCCAAGGACAATTATCCGGCACACTGGGTGTTTTTGCCCCATTTGGTTTTTTATTTCAAAATAAGACATGTGCAGTGTGCGTAGGAATTTGTTCATAGTTTTTTAAAACTATAGTCCGGCCCTCCAACGGGTCTGAGGGACAGTGAACTGGCCCCCTGTTTTAAAAGTTTGAGAACCCCTGCTCTAAAGAAAGGAATTTTGTCTGAGGACGTTTATTTTAACCCCAATTAGTTCTTCTCTTACTGACCCTATCTATGGGACAGGGTAAACCTGCCCCTGTGAGTTTCAGAGACTTAACTGGTCACAGGAGTAGAAAGCCCGATCGTTCTCCTGTGTTGACTTGATGGCAGTGAGTTTAGTGTGGTTTTGGTTCTTTTCCTACACGTTGGCACAGTTAATCCAGTGTAGTGTGATTGATCTAGACCAGTGTTTCTCCACCTTCCTAATGCCGCGGCCCTTTCATACAGTTCCTCATGTGGTGGTGAACCCCCCCTCAACCATAACACTCTTTTCATTGCTACTTTATAAGTATAATTTTGCTACTGTTATGGATCGTAATGTACATATCTGATATGCAGGATGTATTTTCATTATTACAAATTGAACATAATTAAAACAGTGATGAGTCACAAAAACAATATGTAATTATACATTGTGAAATATTTATTTCTGATTACAAGTAAATGAAATTTTGTCTTGAAGTATGGTGTAGCATGGGTAACAGTTTTAATATAGCAACAGTAACCGCATTGCTACATTTTATGACAGTATGCATAAAAAGCCAAGGTCAGTGCGAAAGTTGAGATAGCTTCTTTCTCACCACATCCTATCTGCATGTGGGCGGACCCGCCTGGGGACAATAGATGATCAGTGTCTCCGTTCCTCAGCCCACTGGAAACATATTTTCCCATGGTCTTAGGCGACCCCTGTGAAAGGGTCATTCGACCCCCAAAGGGGTTGCCAGCCTCCAGTCTAAGAACCGCTGGCCTAGACCTTCTGGTAAATAATTTTGTTCATCTCTCACTTTCTCTCTCCCCTTTGTTAAAACCACTGAGTTCAAAATAGTATCCCCAAGAAACAATATTGTCAGTAACCCTATTGATATGTTAACTAGAATATTCATTCAATAAATACTTAAGGGTTTACTAGATGCCAGGCTCAAGTCTATAGTTATGAACAAAACAGTACTTGCAAATACACATGCTAGTAAGGCAGGGATAGGGAACTCTTTTTTTTTTCTGCCAAGGGAGTTCTATTTGGATATTTGTAACACCATTCACGGGCCATACTGTTAAAACTTTCAATTAACTTACTCTAATGTAATGCCTGGAGCTTTTTGGTGAAACATGTGATGTTAGTTGGTATTCATGATTTAGCAGGTCAGACATTCCTCAACCCCTGTAGTAAGGGAAGCATAGGATAAGTAAGTATATCTTCTGGTAGTACTGTGTTTAGGTGCTGTTGTGTCTCACCTGGTAATATGTCCACAATATACTTCTATCCTTTTTCTTTTTTAATCGTTGTATTAGGGGCTCATACAACTCCTATCTCAATCCAGACATACATCAGTGGTGTACAGCACATTTGTACATTCATTGCCCTCATCATACTCAAAACATTTGCTCTCCACTTAAGCCCCTGGCATTAGCTCCTCATATTTTCCCCTCCCTCCCCGCTCCCGCCTCCCTCATGAACCCTTAATAATTTATAAATTGTTATTTTGTCATCTTACACTATCCAACATCTACCTTCACCCACTTTTCTGTTATCCATCCCCCAGGGAGGATGTCACATGTAGATTCTTATCATTGGTTCCCCCTTTCCAACCCACCCTCCCTCTACCCTCCTGCTATTGCCACTCACACCACTGGTCTTGAAGGGAACATCCGTCCTGGATTCCCTGTGTTTCCAGTTCCTATCTGTACCAGTGTACATCCTCTGGTCTAGCCAGACTTGCAAGGTAGAATTGGAATCATGATAGTGGGGGGGGGAGGGGGGAGCGCAGAAGCATTTAGGAACTAGGGGAAAGTTGTATTTTCCATCGTTGCTACATCGCACCCTGACTGGCTCATCTCCTCCTTGAGACCCTTCTGTGACGGTGTCCAATGGCCTACCAATGGGCTTTGGGTCTCCACTCCACACTTCCCCCGCTCATTCTCTATGGTAAGATTTTTTGTTTTGATGATGCCTGATACCTGATCCCTTCGACACCTCATGTTCGCTTCAGCTGGTGTGCTTCTTCCATGTGGACTTTGTTGCTTCTGGTCACTTGTTTACCTTTTGATAGCCGGGCACCATCAGCTTTCTTCACCACATTTACTTATTTACCCGCTTTGTCTTAAGCAGTTGTGTCGGGAAGGTGAGCATCATAGAATGCCAATTTAATAGAAGAAAGTATTCTTGCATTGAGGGAGTACTTGAGTGGAGGCCAATTGTCCTTCTGCTACCTTAATACTAAACCTATAAATATATGCACATAGATCTATTTCCTCATCCTAATTTATAAATATATTTACATATGTACATGTCTTTATCTAGACCTCTAGAAATGCCCTTTGCCTCCCAGCTCTTTCCTCTATTTCCCTTGACTTTCCTCCTGTCCCACTATCATGCTCAGTCCCCACCAGGGTTTCAGCAATTCCTCTTAGTTACATTACCCTTGATCATTCCCTACCAGGCCTCCCACACCCTCCTCACCACTGATTTGGGTCGCTTGTTGTTCCCTTGCCCCTGAGTTTGTTAACACCACTACCTTTCCTCCCACATCCCCCTCTCCCATGTCCCACCAGAACTATTGGACCTATTGTTTCTCCTCCAGATTGTTCATCCAGCCTATCTTATATAGACAGACCTGCAGAGATAATAACATGCACACAGAAAGACCGAGTAAGACCAAGCAACAATATACAACAAAACAACAACAAACCAATGACCAAAAAAACCACACAAAACAAGAAAGAAAAGTTTGTAGTTAGTTCAGGGATTGTTTGTTGGCCTTTAGGAGTGTTTTCCAGTCCAGTCTGTTGGGGCACCATGCCCTGACCCCAAAGTCCACCTTCCACATTCCCTCGGGACCCCACCACTCCATTCCCTTGCTGTTCTGTTGCACCCCTTTAGTGTTTTGCCTCGGTGTGGTGGGATCAGAAGGGGTGCAATTCCCACTCTGTCTCTCTGGTGTTGTCCTCTGTAGGGCTATGGGTCAGTGAGGGGCGTCATGTCTCATAGTGGGGCCGGCCCTGTGGTCCTCCCTGTGGACTGGCCGCTCAATTGGGAACATCGTCCACTACCATCCTTCTAAGCATTCTGGGCAACTTCTTCCAAGACAGATGTGTTTCTTCTTTCCACAGTGCTGTCCACAGCACCACAGCTCACATGCATGGATTCTTCATCCTTGTTCAGTGTCCACCTTGTACACGCATGTGAGGGGATTGGAAAGACCCTGTTTGGTGTCAGGTGCACCATGGTCCTTGTAAGTGACATCCTTACTCTTGAACACTTCTAAGAGGTCTTGTGTAACAGATTTGCCCGATGCAATTGACCTCTCGACTACTGTTCGTGAACATAGATGGTAGATCCAAGCAAATGGTTGACAATTTCAACTTTTCTCTTGTTTACCGTGATGCTACCTGTTGGTCCACTTGTGAGGATTTTAATTTTCTTTATATTAGTTTTAATCCATATTGATCATGTAATCAGCTTGGATTATTGACTAAGCATACAGATAGAAAAGTCTGGTGAGAGGATGTGACCCTTATGCACGCTCTCCTGCTTTTGAGCCACATGGTTCCCCGTGTTCTGTTGAAATGACTGACTGCCTCTTGGTCCATGTTCAGGTTATGCGTGAACCCATTGAAGTGTTGTGGGGCTCTCATTCTTTTCCATGTCGTTCACAGCTTGTTAGGAATGTCTGCGTGTTGTGAATAAAACACACGTGTTCTGTGCTAGAGGTGACCAGGGAGAAACACGAAGGTGCAGAGCTTCTCTAGAGTTTTCTTTATGCAAAAATGATTTCTCTCTGACCCGAGAAACCTGGCCGTTCCCAGGACTGGAACATTCGGTTCTCTGTCCCAAAACACAACACGATCTGTAACAGCCTCCAACTTTTGTGCTGGTAGATGCCTCTTCCCTTCAAGAAGTCTTTCCTGTCAAGATTTTGCACAACTTCATCTTGTTTGTGCTTTCCCACGAACTTAACCATCCATTTTTTTCATAGTTTACATGATTACAGATTACTTTTACTCATTCGATTATGTTTTGTGACACTTCAGAATGTTTTTTGAAGTAAAATCCATCCTGGTCGCTGGAACAAACACCCTGGAACTTTTTGCTTAGGAGATAAAACGTGCTTCTAGAAATGAAAAAATGGGTTCATATTTTTGATACCAATAGGATCTTGCAAATTTGTTGTCATGGAGTTACTGTACGCCCTTTAGATCTCCTATTTTGACTCCTGAATATCAGAACTGTTGCTGAGCTGTATGAACTGGAGTACGGTCGAGTAATATGTTCTGTAAAACACCAAATAAAACTCTAGACAGGAGCAAAAAAAATGTCTGAGCTTAAGCTCTAAGCCTGCAAGGAAGAAATGTCTTCAGTTACCCAGAGACGGCTCCTCAATTTTCGAGGCCGTTGAGAGTACTTTAAATTGATCAGATGAGCCTCAGAGGAGTTACCCTAGATTAATTAATTGTTTTAATTTGTGGGGGGGGGGGTTGTCTACGCTGTGCTCACCGCAGTAGGTAGTATTTCTGTGCAAGGCCTTTCTTTTCTTCGAGTCAGGTGTATTCGATAAAACATTAGTCTTGAGTCCTCTGCCTATTTCTGCTTTTGTAGCAAATTGCCATTGGGTATTGGCCTTCCTGTTAGTGTCTCTCTAGTTGACCCAAGGCCGTATACAGGTTCTCTGGTCAAACTCTTGGCTCACTCTGGCTCTGTTCGTAAACTTCTTTAGCTGCTGAAATCTCTGTAGCCTATAAATTTGAACAAATCACCAAGACATCGCTGCTTTCCATCCAGTTAATGATTTCCCAGTGCTGGGACACATTGCTGTGTGGTTCAGCATGGACTGCATCCCGCTCAGCATTACTTCACAAATGGTGAAGCGGCCACTCTAGGGCAGTGGCCTGATGTTCATCGTATTCTCAGTGCCGCTTGATGATGACGGCTATTATGATTTAGGTGGCTCACAGGGGGAACGATACTACTAGAAGAAATACATATGTGAGCTCTTCACGTAGGAGATGACGTGCTGACCGAAAGTGGGAAAGGGGGGACCATTCCTTCAGCTGCACCAGCTACAGACCTACAGGAAAATCCTGTGCCCTTCTCAGCATTTCAAATGTGTTTCCTGGAATAGGGGCTTTCTTTCCTCTTCTGTGTCCTGGTTTGATTGGCCTGTTGCTGGCATTTCCTTGCTGGAGAAATGGTAGGTAGCCTTAGCCACCCTTCTGTGGGAATGGGATATAGAGAACTCACAAATTGCTACCTATACACCAAAAATTGCAATGGAACCTCATTCTTTGCTTTTTCATTTCATTTCTGGGTCCCATCAGCTCACTAGATAAAAACTATAGTAATTTTTAAAAACACCCCTCATGGTCATCAAAGAACTGCCCCTTAGGGCAGTGGTTCTCAAACTTCCTCATGCCGGGACCCTCTCATAAGTTCCTTGTGTTGTGGCGATCTCCCAGACATAACATTATTTTGGTTGCTACTTCATCGCTGTCATTTTGCTACTGTTATGAATCGAGCGACCCCTTTGAGAGGGTCTTTGGTTGAGAACTGCTGCATTAGGGTTTCTGATACTGTAACTCATTTTTCTCCCTGAGAACAGCTGGTTTGGAACTACTGATTTGGTGCTTAGCAGCAAACGTAGTGGTTACTACACTATCGAGGCTCCTTACGTTACAGATTAGTACTCTGAAATTTTACAAACCCGTTTGGACAATTTTGTGCCTTAACTGAAAAATGGTAGCTTGTTGTATTTCCAAACAGGTGAATCTTACCTGTCTTCCAGGAATGCCAGTAATTGACCTGAAAGGGTTAATGGCTAGTTTAGGCTGACATTATCAACTTTCTGGTGTATTTATTTTAAGCTTTCTAGCGTTTTTTCTCTTGATTATTAGCTCCACCTTGCTTGTCAGTGTAAGTAGGAGAGACCACTCACTGGATACTTGGCTCCCATTCTTGCTGACATCTTAGTCACACACACACACACACACACACACACACACACACACACACCCCACCCCCACTGTGCTATCACTTTGCCATAATTTAAAAGAGAAAAAACCTCTCCACCCCAGAGTCTGTCTGAGTCAAGAGGAAAGGATGCTAAATAATAGTCTAGTTAAAAATGTATATTGAAAATGCCCTTTCCCCTCATTTTCTGTACATTGGACCATTAGATAAAACTGACCTTTGTGGTGATGTGTCTCTTGTGCTTCTGATACCCTTTGCATCTTACCTCTGGTAGATGGACTTTCTTGATGTTACCGGGATAGTATCTGATGCATTGAAAATAAAGGAGCATTAGGATTGTTGTTTCCCTCATTCCTGATTTTGAATAAGACTGACCAGCAGCATAGTGGGGAGAAGACACCCGATCTTTCCAGCTAATACTCATGTAATACTCAGAGAATGCAGGGTGACAGCTGAGAAGATAAAAACTAGAAATATCTTTCTTGCCTTTGGTCTAAACACTACCAGCAAATACCTTTTCTCAACGTTTTTTTGGGTTTTTTTTCCTCAACGTTTTTAAATTGAATTTAGTATATCTGGAAAAACAGCTTTCCTTCTAGTTTGGTTTTTTCATTATGGCTATTAAGTGCCAACCCGGTTCATAAAGAATTCTTTCTCTTTTAAGCTTGGATTAGAAGCATGGCCAGATTTGGAACATTGGTTAAACTGAGTAGAGGTGGGTCAATCAAGAAAATCATAAAGGCAAACCAAAGCACAACAAATGAAACATTTTGCAGAGTTCCTTCAGGTCGGGGGGCTTTCTCTATGGTCCATTTCTGACTTCATTGGCATTATTTTTTTTTCCCTCCTCCCCCTCCAAGACTGTAACTTTTGATGGGAGTAAAGTGCCCTCTTTCTCCTGGGGTGGGTGTGGCTGGTGCTTTCAAACTACTAACCTTGCAGTTGGTAGCCCAATGCATAACACCCACTGCACCTCCAGGGCTTCTTAGAAAGAGCCCAACCTTATAATAACTCATCTTCTAGGATGTAGCTTTCAACATTGACTGTACCTTAGAATTACCTGAGATTCTCAAACTATACCCAGAACAATTAAATCTGTCTCTGGGAATACAAATTGCGCATCAATCGGTATTTTTCAAAGCCTCCCTTAAAGAAGCGAATCACCTGTGTTTAGAAGGTTGAAAACTCTAGTAATGGAGCATAATTGATCAATGCTCTGGAAAAGTTTGATTCTTTTTTTTTTAATTGTAATCATTTTATTAGGGGCTCATACAACTCTTTTTACAATCCATACATACATCATTTGTGTCCAGCACATTCGTACATAGGTTGCCATCATCATTTTCAAAACACCTGCTTTCTACTTGAGCTCCTCATTTTTCCCCTCCCTCCCTGTTCTCCCCTCCCCCAAACCGTTGATAATTTGTAAATTATTATTTTATCATATCTTACACCATCCCACGTCTTCCTTACCCAGTTCTCTGCTGTCCATCCTCCAGGGAGGAGGTTACATGTAGACCCCTCCCCCGAACCCTTGATAATTTTTTTTTTTTAATGTCCCTCTCCTGGAGCTGTAGAATCAATGTCGTCCTTTGAAACAAATTCTTCTCGGGGGAGCGGCAGGAATCCACTTAATTTTTGGTGCTGGGGCCAGACTCTCATGATCAGCTTGCCTTTTGCAAAGTTATTTGTCATGGCTTAAAACACAAACACACACACATCTACCTGTCCTGTGCTGAAGCCTAATTGAACTGCTCATTCTCTCTGATTCTTCTGCCTCTGCTCTGCTACCTGACACACTCTCACTCACACTCCATTTTGATTTTTATGTCCCACTCTTGGGGCTCAACCATGGCCTCCTCATGATCCATCATTGTCCTCGTTATTGGTGTACCAGGAGAGGGAGACTCTTCCTCAGAACATCCCTTTCGTACTTTGATAAATCCTGTGTGACATTCTATTTATGTTTCATTTCTCCAGCTAGTTTGTCAGACCAGCATCTCAACTTATATTCAGGCATACCTTGGAAATATAGGTTCCATTCTAAACCACCAGAACCATGCGGATAGCAAGTACATGAATTTTTGTTTTCCAGTGCATATGAAAGTTATGTTTATATTATACGCTAATCTTTTAACTGTGCAATAGCATTATGAAGAGTTTGAACTAGTGTAAGAATTCACAAAATGTGACCCAGAGACATGTTGGAAACACATGTTGTTGGAGAAAATGGTGCAGATTGACTTCATTACAGGGGTGCCACCAATCTTCAATGTATAGAACATGCATATCAGTAAAACACACTTGTTGCCTGGTACTTTTACCTTCTCCACAGGGCCTCATCTGTAGTGAACCTAGGAATGCTATGTGATTTAGATGTCTTGCTGCAGAAGCGTGCTAGTCTATTGACTGGGGGTGGGGGTGGACAGAATATTGCCATATCTTTTCTGTTTGCCTTCACACTTTTCTAGTTATTTGAATTTTTACTTGTAGTGACCCTTTTACATTTCTTTAAGCATGTGATTTCTATACTGTGTCATTGCACAGTCTTCAGGAACCAGATTCTGGGGGTGTTGGCTCTTTGTGGTTTGGAACACTCTTATCGTTTAGTGCGGAAATGTTCATTAATGTCAGTTAGGAAGGAAGTCTTTGCTCATATTATGTTGTGTCATGATAGCAATGGTTTTTTGTTGTAGATTTCACTATTTTTCAATTATAAGTGATTCATTTATGACTTCATTGAGATGACAAATTCTCTTTACCAAATCTTCCACTAAATGACAGACACTGAAGGAACCAGTGTTTTGTAGAGCAAACCATGCATCTGATGACTCAAAGGAACTTTAAAGATGTAAACGTGCAACTGTAAACTCCCACTCCCAAAAAAGGTCTATTTTGCTTTTAAAACAGGGCGACTAGTGTCATATCATGTGGTGTGTACTGTATTTTTTTTTCTTGCTGATGAGCAGTTTCCATCCTTCTCTTCTTCCTTAATGCTTGTGTCATAGAAGCTGACTTTCAGCATGAATTATGTCAGAGCTCTGAGGAACAAAAGCAAGAGTAAGACCACGAGCAATGATTTTCTTGTCTGCCATCGAATCCCCACTACTTCGCGTCTTTTTAAATGGTCT